>NC_090931.1:1214307559-1214610589 GCF_040938575.1 Ambystoma mexicanum
TTAGGCCCAGGATCAGATGCAGAAGACACGATGAGCGTTCTGCTGCAGAGGATGCAGAATAACGCAAAGCAAGATTCATCCATCAGGTGTGGTTTAAATAGCCTCCTGTAGTGCTTAGGTGTCTCCTTCCACAGCCACGCCTCGGTAAGAAAAGAGTTCCTGCTTTCCAGAAGAGTTCCAGTGTTCTGAACCTAGGGAGTGGCTCCTGCCCCACCCAACAGGAAAAGTAGTTCCAAACAGAAGAGGATCAGAGGCTCAACTGGCAGGCAAGTAAGCAGCATGGTCTGCTGCAGCTAAGTCCACCCAAGCATTATGAGCCCGGCGCTTCCAGCGCTGGGACTGGGCATATTTATGAGCCTGGTGCCACTGGCGCCAGGACTGGGTCCAAAAGGTCCCAATTGGGACTGGTTGGCACTCGGAACCTGGGTTATGGATCTGCTTCCAAGGGAGTTGGGAAAACCCTGACCTTTTGGAAGCAGAGATCATGACAGTACCCCCCCTCAAGGCCCCTCCCAAACCGGGCTTCTCCGGGGGTTTTGGCTTGTCAGGAAATGTTCGGTGAAATCTTTTGATTAGGCGAGGAGCGTGGACATATTCAGCAGGTTCCCAGGATCTCTCTTGGGGGCCGTAGCCTTTCAAGTCAATTAGGTAAAATAGTCTAGATTTGGAGATCTTGGAGTCCAGAATGCTTTTGACTTCAAACTCGAGTTCTCCCTCAACTAGGATGGGTTTTGGAGATTTAGTTAGTCGGGTTTGAGGTTGCACGGGTTTTAATAGAGAGACGTGGAAGACCGGATGTATCTTCATGTGCGGGGGCAAGTCCAACTTGACCGCTACTGGGTTTACTATGGTAGTGATGGAATAGGGACCAAGGTATCTTGGGTTGAATGTGCGTGGCCCTTTTAGAGGTAGATATTTGGTGGATAACCAGACTTGATCCCCTACTTGATATTGAGGGGCTTCCTTCCGATGTTTATCTGCTCCTTTCTTGTATTGTTCTTTAGCCCTTTGAAGGTGAGAAACAGCTTCCTTAAAGGCTTGGGTGATTGTAGAATGCAGGTAGTCTACTGCTGGTGTTTCAAGATCTTGGAGGGGATCCAACTCCGAGGTTCGAGGGTGACTGCCGTATAAAAGAAAAAACGGGGTTTTCCCAGTTCCCGAATGGACAGAGTTATTGTAGGCATATTCGGCTATCCAAAGGATGTCTTTCCAAGTTTTTTCAGTTTGTTGCAGCATGCAGCGTAAATACTGTTCCAGAGTTTGATTGGTCCTCTCGGTTTGTCCGTCGGTCTGAGGGTGGTGACTGGTCGATAGTCTCACATCAATTTGAGCCGACCGACAGCAACTTCGCCAAAAATGAGAAATAAATTGACTACCTCGATCCGAAATTAGAACCGAAGGAAAACCGTGCAGTCGGACGATGTTTTCGAGAAATTCTCGGGCCAGAGTTGCTGCTGTTGGCAAGCCTTAGAGCGGAATGAAATGCGCCATCTTGGAGAATAAGTCCACGATTACTAGAATCGTATTGTATCCGGAGCATGGAGGTAGATCGGTGATGAAGTCCATAGAAAGCTTATGCCAAGGGCGAGGTGGGATGTCAATAGGGCGTAAGAGGCCTGCTGGTCTTTCCTTTTGACTCGTGTTTTGGGCGCATACTCCACAGGACATTATAAAGTCTCTGATATCCTTTTTCCAAGACGGCCACCAGAAGTAGCGCTTGATCTTTTCTGAGGTCTTGGCCATACCGGGATGTCCTTCCATTAAAGAATCGTGATAACAAGAGATTACTTTTTTCTGTAAATCTGTGCTGGGCAGGTATAATCGTTCTTGGAAATACAATAAGTTGTCCTTTACTGCAAAGTCCTTTCCCTGCAGATGCCAATTCTGTATGTCTGCTGGAGTTACAAGTTGCCTGGCTTGATCCTTAACTTCCTCTATGGATTGTGTGGCGATTACACCCAGAATTCTTTGTTCGGGAATGATTGGTACAGGTTTAGGGTTGATCAAGTGTTCTTCCACTCCCATCCGAGAAAGGGCATCAGCTTTACCGTTTTTTGTACCAGGTCGATAGGTAATTATGAAGTCAAACTCGGCAAAGAATAATGCCCAACGGAGTTGTCTAGAGGATTGGGCTTTTGCGGTTTTCAAATATTACAGGTTTCGGTGATCCGTAATCACAGTAACGGTGTGTCGGGCCCCCAGCAGATAATGCCGCCAAGCCTTAAAGGCAGACTTGATAGCCAGAAGTTCCTTGTCAGTAATTGTGTAATTGATTTCAGGAGGCGAGAATTTGCGGGACCAAAATGCCACGGGATGCAACTGATTGGTTACCGGGTCCTTTTGTGATAGAACTGCCCCCATGGCAAGGCTTGAAGCATCAGTTTCCACGATGTAGGGGAGTTCGGGGCGAGGGTGTTTTAAGATTGGTGCAGAGATAAATTTAGTCTTCAAATCCTGGAAAGCTTGTTCCGCCTCGGTAGACCATTCAAAACGTTTGTTTTTCTTTAACAAGGCAGTGATGGGCTGGACTATTTGAGAAAATTTGTGGATAAACCTGCGGTAAAAGTTAGCGAAGCCTAACATGCTTTCCACACCTTTTACGGAGGATGGTGATGGCCATTTGAGAACTGCATCGACCTTCTTTGAATCCATCCGTACTCCGCCAGGTGATAATATGAATCCCAAGAATTCAACTTCAGTCACGTTGAAAACACATTTTTCCAACTTAGCGAAAAGTTTGTGTTGACGCAATCTTTCGAGGACCATTTTCACGTGTTTCCGATGTTCAGATTCCGATGAAGAATAAACGAGGATGTCGTCAATGTAAACAACAACACACACATCTATGAGCTCTCTGAGGACATCGTTCATAAAATATTGAAAGGCGGCCGGGGCATTGCAAAGTCCGAAGGGCATGACCTGATATTCAAATAGCCCATATTTGGTGCGGAAGGCCGTCTTCCATTCATCGCCCTCTTTTACTCGTACCAAGTGGTAGGCTCCTCTAAGATCCAGCTTTGTATATATGCATTCTTTTCTGACTTGGTCCAGGAGTTCAGGGATCAAAGGTAACGGATATCTATTCTTGACGGTGATCTGGTTCAGGGAGCGATAATCTATACAAGTTCTAAGGTCTCCTTCCTTTTTTGGAACGAAGAACAAAGCTGAAGAAGCAGGGGACTTGGAAGGACGAATAAACCCATTTGCCAGGTATTGATCCAGGTATTGTCGAAGGTGAAGGTTCTCAGGCTCGGTGAGGGCATACATTCTACTACAAGGAGGAGTAGATCCAGGTATCAGGTCTATCTGGCAGTCATAAGACCTATGAGGAGGTAGAGAGTTAGCCTGATCCTTCCGGAAAACATCTTGGTATTCTAGGTATTCGAGAGGTAACTGGGGAGTCTCTGAAGAAATTGCTGCCAGTGCAACACCAGGTGGAGGGTGACAAGTAGAGACACATTCTGGAAACTGGACCGTTCTTGCTCGCCAATCGATCAGAGGATTGTGTTTCTCTAACCAAGGTATTCCTAGAATAATCTGAAACTGAGGAGCCTTGATCACATCGAACACGATCTTCTCATGGTGTCCATCTTGACTTACTAGCGTCACTTCTTGAGTGGTATGCGTTACTGGTCCGGAGGCTATCTCCATTCCATCCACCGTAGTAATGACGTCCTTTACAGCCTTGGGACAAAGAGTTAGATTCATCCTCAAAATGTCAGGATTCGTAAATCAGGGAGGCATACTGGCAATCTTTCCTCTCATACTCGTTTGCTTTCCACACCTGGGGTTCCTTCGCTTTTGTCACGAAGACGCTGCTTCAGAACACGGAAGTTTGCTCAGCCAGTCCGTTCGGTGTATCTGAAGCAGCGCTGGTCTTTGCCATGGAAACGCAGTCGCTCTGCGTACCTGAGGTCACGTGTCTTTACACATCCTTAGAACCTCACGTGACTTTTTGTTTTTCCTTCTTATACCCCGCCTCCCCGCTACTCGCTGCTTCTGAAATTGTCATTTCTCTTGCCGCTACGTATCTGACCTTACTCCTGCTGCATTCTGTGTTTTGATCCGGACCGCCTACTGGATTCCTGTTTCTGTACCCTCTTGTTGTTGTCTCGACCCTCGGAACTGCATTTTTGGATTTGTTACGGATCACGGACGTCTGTTCGAATTTTGCCCGCATGGTTTTCGACCCTTGGAACATTTCACGGATCTCTCCTTGTCAAGTTTTTGGCTGGTGCTACCATCTACGTCCTTCATTCTGCTTCATGCTACTGGAACATTTCTACGGACTTCCTCGTCTCCCCTTGGAACTGAAGACTTTATACTAGGCGTCCGCGTGTCGACGGTTTCAGTGGACATTGCTCTTTGCTGGACTCTTGTTTAGGCGTCCTCGTGCCGGCGGTGGGTAGGTGGATCGCATTGCTTCTGGATCACTCCGGCGCTTCATTGGTTTCTTCAGTTTATTTGGAACTTCCTGGGAAACTCTCATCCGGTAAGACTGTTCCTTTCTTTCTGATTCTCTTTTTGGTCATTGTATGGTTCCAGTTACTTACTGGTTATTCTTGTCCCCTCAGAAATCTGACGCCACCTTCCTTTCTGAATTGCCAGTCAGTCTACTATAGTCTATTTTCAGGTACTTGAGGTGGGCTTGTTTGAGCATTGCGATTCAAGTTGTCTTCTGCCACTAATATACGGTTCCTTTACAGGTTGACTGGTTCCCGTGACGTCCTCTCATCACTTGGTCAATTGACTGGTCAGAGAGTTTCTGCTACATCTCTCTTGGGTTCATTGACACTCATCTTTTGGTCAATTGACTGGTCAGAGAGTTTTTTCTACATCTCTGTTGGGTACATTGACAAAAAGAATTCGTCCTCTACACGACGAGTTCAACGACTTGAAGTCAGGATTCTGGATATTTGTCAAGGAATATCTCCTGACTTAACACAAAACCATTTCATGATCCACATAATTGCCGATGGCACCGCTGTCGACGTAAGCTTCAATTGCATGTAATCGATCCGGATTATCAGGGCTAATGAGGACCATAGGTATCACGAAATGCGAGGTCACGGAACTGGTTTTCACGCTCGGCAAGAGGACCTCTATTCTTGTCGGGCGAGGTTGTTTCCCTGCTCAGAGTTTGTAACTTTGGTAACTGCAGCTCCTACTGCCTTCTTGGCAGGTTTCACCGGACAGTCTCGAAGAAAGTGCCCTGAGTTTCCGCAATAGAGGCATAATTGCAACTGTTTTCTCCTTTCCCGCTCCTTTTGTGTTAGAGGACCTTTCAGGCCCCCTATTTGCATGGGTTCCCCGGAGTCTACTCCTTTGGAAGGAGTTGGCGGTTTGGAAAATACTCGAGCATCAAACTTGGAACGATCGGCCTTCCTGTTCTGCAGTCTGTGATCTATTTGAACGACTAAGTCTATATAGTCCGAACAATCTTGTGGGGGATTCACTACTTGGGCTAACACATCTTTGAGCTCTCCACGTCGACCTCTATAAAACAGCGTAATCCTTTTGTCCTTAGGCCATTGAGTTTCCACTATCAGTCTGTTGAAAGACGCAATATAAGCCAAAAGGTCTTGATTACCTTGTCGCAACGAAAGAAGCTCATTGTCCAAGGCCTGCCCCTGTGAATGTCTTGCGAACAGTTTTTCCATACTGAGCTGAAAAGCTTGAAAATCATGGAGGACCGGATCATCTTGATTTACTAGAGGGATCGACCAGTCTGCTGCATTGCCACTAAGGTACGAAAGCACGAAAGCTACTTTAGCTTGATCAGTTGGAAAGGCTGCTGGCCGGCATAAGAAATGCAACCGGCACTGATTGATAAATACTGCAAACCTCTTTGGGTCACCAGAAAATCGTTCGGGCGGAGCCAGAGGTACATTCCCAGGTAGGTTGATCTGCACTGGATTCATAGAGGATGTAGAAGGAAGACTTCCCCCAGATGCGGGTAACGGGGTCTGTCCGGCTTGTGACTGTAGCAATTGTCTAGCGAGATCATCTGTTCGCTCCTTGGAAATAATCAGTTCCCTTCTTAGAGCGTTCGTTTCCTGACGGGCTGCATGCACTTCTGCCCTTAGTTCCCCAAGTAACTGGGCTAGCTGGTCGGTATCCGAGATTTCCATAGCGCCTGGACGGGAGTTTTGCGGTAGGCTTTGCGTTCTGTAACGCTCACCTGATTCCCGTAGAGGCGCCGGTCTTGACTGGGCGTATACCGTATCTTCAAAGGTGATGTGTAACACACGGCTGGCTCTTTGGGCTGGACCTCTGTGCACTGTATGTCTGACTCGAAGGGTAAGATGTCTGCAGATAGAAAATATGGGATTAATGAACTGGGTTATTGAATGTCTCTCTCTTCTTCCCTTTCTCTTCTCCTGTAGAACCCCAAAGGTTAACGCTCTCACCTTAGGTAAGTGAACGCCGTGCTCTCCATCTGCCTCGGGGCAGGGTGCTGAAACCAGTTTCTTCACTGGATAAGGGGAGCAGGCCTCTTGACTTCAGAGGACTGCTGTCCGTCGTTTACTGCACGAACGGTAAGTTTCGAGTAATTCTAATGTCTTTTAAAGTCTTTAGTAATGATGTCTCTTGTTTTGCAGGGTTCCGGCGATGGCGGATGACGGGCTGAAGTGAGTTGAAGATGGAGCCCGTGTGATGAATAGAAGCGCCTAGAAGCACGTAAGTAAGCGCTTGTTGCCTGCTTCACGATGCGCTCTAACTGTCTTTTTATTTTGCAGGTACAAGTTCGCAGCGGCTGCAGGATGCCGGAATACCCACTGGGTTAGATGTGGAAAGGAGTAATGGCACGTGAGTATTAAAGTTCCTCAATGTCTTTAAACGCACCTTGTTTTGTCTTTCAGATGCGGGATGCAGCGCCGAAGGCCTCCGGAGGGTGCGAAGAGTTGGTAAGCTTTTGTCTTTCAGATGCCGGAATGCAGTGCGAAGACCTCCGGAGCGCACGAAGAGTAGGTAAGCCTTTGTCTTTCAGATGCCGAAATGCAGCGCGAGGTGTTGGTGACAGCCGATGGACCAGGTAAGTGAAGCGCTGTCACTGAAGACCGTAATGCTAACCTGTTCTTTCTTGTCTTTATAGGTGTTGCTGAAGACTGGATTCAGGATGGTAAGCCTTTTCCCTTAGGCCCAGGATCAGATGCAGAAGACACGATGAGCGTTCTGCTGCAGAGGATGCAGAATAACGCAAAGCAAGATTCATCCATCCATCGGGTGTGGTTTAAATAGCCTCCTGTAGTGCTTAGGTGTCTCCTTCCACAGCCACGCCTAGGTAAGAAAAGAGTTCCTGCTTTCCAGAAGAGTTCCAGTGTTCTGAACCTAGGGAGTGGCTCCTGCCCCACCCAACAGGAAAAGTAGTTCCAAACAGAAGAGGATCAGAGGCTCAACTGGCAGGCAAGTAAGCAGCATGGTCTGCTGCAGGTAAGTCCACCCAAGCATTATGAGCCCGGCGCTTCCAGCGCTGGGACTGGGCATATTTATGAGCCTGGTGCCACTGGCGCCAGGACTGGGTCCAAAAGATGGATCTGCTTCCAAGGGAGTTGGGAAAACCCTGACCTTTTGGAAGCAGAGATCATGACAGGAAGGCAATCCAACCAATTTTGGTGCAGTGTTTTTTTATTTTGGCAATGCGTTCCTTAAAAAGGCCATTAAGACACTCGCAAGTTTCATTTGCTTGGGGATGATAGGCAGATGAGAATTTGTGTCTTATCCCCAATGGAGATGTACTGTTGACATCACATAGGTAGATTCAGAATGCACAGTTACCACTTCATCCTTATGTACTTCACGCGTTAAAATCATTGCTACTAATTCTGCCACTTCCGCTGAGAAATGGTCTGGTAATCTTGCACTTTTCACGATTTCAAAACTTCTGCTAATTTCTGCCTTCACCTTTGCTGTTCTATGTCTTTCCCAGCTGCTTTGCTCTATCGTTGATGAACCATCAATGAAGAGAATTATCCCCCCTTAAAGGGCACTTTCCTTAACATGGAGCTTGTCTTGTTCTTTGTGGGGGTTCCCTTTATCTTACATCGCTTTCACTATCGAAGACTTTCAAAACTGCAAGGAATTTACATAGACCTCTGCATGACCACTTCAACCTCTGTTTACATATTCTTTCACAATCTTCTCTTGCAGTACCAATGTCTCTTGGTACTTGTAGTTCTTATACTTATTCACTTGCCTTCTTGGCCTTTTTCAAAGTTCTTTACATTTTACTTTTGCCCTCTTGGCACGTTTTACTTTTGCCCTCTTCGCGTGTTTCACATTTCACATATTTCATTTTCCTCTTATTTAACTTTCTTTCCTTTGATCTCTGCTTGTAATATCTTTCAAAAGTTCACAAAATTTCACAGAGACTTTCGAATGTGCGAGTTCCTCTTGCAGGACCACTATGCTAATCTGTATCCTCTTCTTTTACCAATTGCTGTCTTCATTTGTGTTTCATCGGTACACGCACAACCTTCACCTTTCAAATCACAGTCACTTTCCCTTTAATATCAACCATACTTTTGATGTGCTCAATAACTCACTGGTTGTGTTAAATGAATGTCTTTCATTCGCAGCTCAAGGCTGTTACCAGTGCCGCCTCTGTTCCTCCCCAACCCCATTGTGCTTCCGGGATGGTCACGGGCCGGTTCCTGGCACCTTGAAGGTTTCTTTCCTCTGCTCGCTTGGCTCTGCCTTTCGAACACTCGCAGCTTCCTGGAAGCTTGGAAATCTTGCCTGGCTTTCTCTCGATCCTCTCCGTTGCTGATCAGCCCGTTGGCTTTCAACTCCCACAGCCTTTTGCTTCACCTTCGGAAGAGCTGTTCCTTCTCATACCCAGCCTCGCTCAAAGTGTGTCTATGCGCACCAACATTTATTTTCAAAAGGAGACTTAATATATGGCAGGTGTACATTATTAGAGCAATGTGCCTGACTCTGCCTGGCCTCATTACAGGCACAGGGCCAATACAACTCAGGGGAGGTAATCCTTCTGTCCTCATTCCTCATCTTCCTTTGTGCAGTACTTTTGTCAAGACAAGCTGGGGAGGAATTATGAGAGTTGTAGTTTTCCATAAAAAAAACAGGGATAGGGGTTAGATGGGTTGTGGAAAAAGGGGGATACCATGTCTCACCATTGGGTGCTTCTGCACCCCTCCCCGAGCACCCCATACTCAGGTGATCCTCCCTCTCTTGTCCACCCCAGGGTCCGGATCCAAAAGCGATGGCCTTTCCCTGGCCACCTGAGTATGGGATCCCCGGGGACTAGGTTGTGAAACACCCTCTGGTTTTTCACAGGAGTAAAAATGAAACAGAGGAAGAAGCAGTTCACAGCCATGCGGGAGGCATAGCAGAGGGAGCTCAAGCCATCCAAGGTGCAGGAGTAGCCACAGTAAGAAGCCCGCCAGAAGAAGTCACCCCAATGAGTGAAAACCAGAAGAACTGCAGAGTACGTGCAGCGGAAGACGGCATACTAAGAAGAAGCCCAGCTGTGAAGAAGACGTGTTACCGAAGCAGCATGAAGCAGACTTGGGAAGCTGTAGAAGCAGAAGATCTCCAGAGCTGTCATTGCTCCAGGAAACCGCCACAGGACTTACCCGAGGCTTGCCGGAGTGGGAGAGAAGGCAGACTGAATGCAGAAGCACTGCCGTGAGGCCCGACAGCCAGAAGGAAGCATTGCAAAGAACCGGTGTGTTGGCAGAGAGTGAATGCTGACTCCGGGGCACTCCTAACACCAAAGCTGTCACAAATTATTTTTTTAATTATTTTTATTTTTTTATTCTTGTGTTTAATCATTTAAGATTTTTACAAGTGTCTTTGAATATAGAACAATACTCTTTTGTACTTAGGACACCACTTCGTAGAAACATGATCCATTTGGACAAACATAACAGGTCAGTAGAATGTAAAAATAGTCAAATAATCAATTAGTAAAAGAAAAAGAGGACTAGAGGAGTAGTAGAAAAATGGTTACAGTTCTGAGGTTTCTGCCACTGGCATTTGCTGTTTGATCTTTTTTTAGGTAAAGGGAAAATAAAGGGATAGACCTGCACTCAAATCCCTGATCCTTCAGGTGTAGTGTATTTATATCCAAGATTGGATCAGTAGAATGGGATGACTCTCTTTTAATTCATATTCAAATTTTATTCCATCAATTCATTACACAATAAAATCATCTAAATATCATAAAAATTGATAAAAAACACAATTTCATACCAACAATCATGGCCACACACACATTCAGACATTCACACGATAAGAACACCCAAGCTGTTTTATGCATCAATGGGTATTCGAAATATAATATTTCCCTTCATTTAATACATTAAACAGTGACCCAGTCCCTAATATTAGGTGTTGTGGTATATCTGATGCCGAATTAAGGTCAGATATCTTTCACAGAAAAGCATCGACATGTGTTTCGGTCGGAGACCTTCTTCAGGACGTAGGGCAAAGAAACAGTGCTTCGCCCTGTTCTTAACAAGTATGGGCCCAAAACCAATCTGGAAACAATAATAAAAACAAAGTGTCATCCCTATTTCTTCAAAAAAGTGACTGGTAATGTCACACTGTCTCTCAGATCTCTTCACACACCAATCCCTACTCACCCCCAGGTTCCAAGTCGAGGGTAGGTCAACGGGATAATGGACATTAATCCTCCACTGGAAACAGTGCAAATACTGTACCTGTGGAACCAACACAAGCACACGTTTCAGTGTCCATGATGATATTAATATCACTGCGAGTTATACAGTGAAGTTTAAAAACAATAAAATCACTTACAGGCACCCATGGTGCAACTTGAGAATCTTCACTGAGGTGTCGTGACAAATGGTCACTCGTGGACCAGCGTAGGAATTGCCGACTCAATAGGCCATTCACAATGCTATCAGGGAAACACATAGTGAGACCCATGTTATAACCTAGAAATCTTGTACGAATCATGGAATACATTACACCCAAATGCATAGTCCATGTCACCATGCGTGTGTCTCCATGTCTGCACAGCCAAACCAAATACAAAGTGAAACCTCTTTAAAAGACTCTTTAAAAAATGTGTTCAGCAACAGTGATTTCACCTCTTGTGACACCGATCCGTCAGTGCTAAATAACATTATGAGTGGCATCCCGGTCCTCTCCTTAGAGAACCCTTATTGCATAAAAGCACAACCGAAAACGAAACACCGTTCAATCCGGGGTGCTCGTTTCGTTCTTCCGGTGTCAAACACGCGATCTTACACGTGTAATTTGTCAAACACACCCCCGGCCATTTCCGTGGTGCTAAAGCATACTATTAATAGATGACAGCACTTGACATAACATTGACACGGCTTAGGCTACACCTATTTATGGCAAAACAAAACACCAGCTACTCGCCTGATAACCGTGTATGCTCACGAGCGCAAGCTGACCCAAACAAACAAAGCGTTTACCTTCAGAATGCCAGGGAATTTCCGCAAACACTCGTTCGGCTCCAGTCACTCAGACCAAATGGGCTAGACATAAGTGAAGGACTATCATCTTGTAAGGAAAATCCCAGACACTAAAAAAGGACCATAAAAGCCATCTGCCTTAGACCACAGGTCAAACGCCATAATGCGTGTACCATGAACACACCGTCACCCACCGGTGGGCCAGTTTCCTGCACGATCAAACCTCATATAAATGAACATAGCGCTGTAACAAATTTTACCTAACTCCCTAATTTAAGGAACTGGGTCCATTCCTCAGTACGGACATGTGGCTAATTACACCTTACAGTTTTTGTGGACCACTTCATGCCTTGGATTTAACAATTACTAAACATGATTATTAGGATACCACACAAACGGTTCCTTGTATTCACATTACCATATTTTGAAATCATTTTTCAGTGTGGGTTCATTGTATTTTCATTTCCACAGTTTGAAAACATTTTTCAGTGTAAACATATGGGTAATAACAGCCAGTGATTTCTTAACATGAGGGAAAGATCTATTTCGTATCCTCTAAGACCCCTTTGGGTATTAAATGTGACACTTCATCCCCATGGAACTTTGGATGTCAGACAATGGACTCATTGCATTCACAGTGCCATATCTTATTCCTACATAAATCCTATACACTAATATTTTTCATGTACATAATAGAATTGGTCAACAGGTCTATACTCCCCATAGTAGTATTCAACTGTATGGACCCACCATCAATTATTCATACAAGTCCACATTTTTATTATTACATTCTTGATCTGTATTCCCCAAAGTGATGTTTAACTATCTGGACCCACACCAGTTAATCATATTGGTCCCTCATTTGGTTGTCAATTTTTTCTAATCAAGTTGTTCAAAAAATTGATGATAAACTGGTGTGGGACCAGATAGTTGAACATCACTTTGGGTAATACAGATCAAGAACCCAAGCGTTGAGAGGCTTACAACCACCGCTCTTAATTTCTGCCGCCAGCACCTGGTATACTGGGAGACTGTCGGTCAGCAGCATCTTTCTATAGAGTTGCATTGAGCTCTACTCCACCACTGCTGCTAAAGACAACAAACCCAACTCCCTCCTGATTGCTACCATAGAGGTGGACTTTGGGAGCCCTAAAACTGATTTCCACAAAAAACCTTCCAGTTGAAGCCATATCGATGTGGGCATAGCTAAACTCACGTTAATTCCATATGTCAAAGTCAGGACTACTTTAGACTTATAGAAATGAATAGCCGGAGTTAACGAGAATTTGCTGAATTTTTTGTCCACTTCTCTGGTTTGCGCCGTGAGCGTTCTTACTTTGTCCCACAGAGATTTCTGCATGGCATTTTCTCTTAGCGAGCTGTCAATCCATATCCCGAGATATTTGTATTCCATGACGACTTCGATTTTGGTGTTATCCAAATACTAGGTTACGTGGTATTTTTTCCCTTTTTTTGTTGGGTTTTTGAAAACACCATAACTTTAGTCTTTGACTTGTTGACTTAAAGATTGTCACTTTTCATATAATTAGCCAAGTTGGTCAGTTGGCGTTGAAGCCCAATTTGGGTCTGGTCTAATAAAATCAGGTTGTCTGCATACAGACTGACATTGTCAGCTTGGAGGGGAAAGGATCTAATTGATTTCTCTGAATCTTGAAAATCTCCCAAGAAGGCAATGAAAAGTGTCGGTGCAAGCGGACAGCCTTGCTTTACCCCTCGCTCAGAATTGAATTTTATCCGAGAGCAGGCCCTGTTGGTTTAGACGGACACGCATCGTTGTTTTTGTATGGAGTGCCGTTATTGGTTCTAGTATGGCTGCCAGACAATCCTAAATTCTTAATTTGGACCACAGTTTGGAACGGTCGACCTTATCAAAGGCCTGCGAGAGGTCGACCAGAGCCAGGTATACCTTTGGAGCACCAGACTTCGCTTTGGATTTTATTATATTCAAAAGAAGCAAATTTACTGCAGTGCTGGCATCTTTTAAGAATCCTGTCTGGAAAACGTCTGCACTCGGGTAATGTCTTGCCCATTTCCGGAAGTGGGAGAGCAGGAGAGTAGCGAAAATTTTGCCCATAATATCAAGAAGCACTATCGGCCTATAGTTGGCCTGGTTTTCTCTGCATCCATTTTTATATATGTGAACAACTATGGCTTCTGTCCATGATTCAGGTATTAGCCTTGTTTTTTCGCACTGTGCGAACATTTTACTAATCTCTAATGCCCATTCTTCTGGATGCCTTTTTAGATAGATATTTGTAAGGCCATCTGGGCCTGGAGCTCTCGAGATCTTAAGTTTTAACATGGCTTTGTTGATGTCTTCTGCATCCGTCAGGTTAACTGAAGCTGTTTGTTCAGGCTGTGTAAGAGTGTATTTTGAGAATGATGGGCATTGGAACAATTCCATAAAATAGTCTCCGAACTAAATTGGGCCAGCTGAGTTGGAAAGTGTCTCTACTTTCTGGCCATTGACGCTTTTAATCCGAGTCCAGAAGTCTCTTGATTTTTTGGTGGCGATAGTTTTGAGCATTGCTTCTGCATCATTTTGATAGAGATTGAATCTATAATGTTTGATCCAGCTTTTATATTTTGTTGGTTCTTTGCAATATACGACCCATTCTTCCTCTGTCCTCCCGACCAATGCCGTTCTTTTCAGTTTTCTCAAATTTTGGTGGAGAAAAACGACCCTTATGTCGAAGGCATGTTTATTCGAGGTTGGTTTCTTGGTGGTTCCGGAGAAGCGGACCTTATGAGCCATCAATAGGGGTAGATAATCAGGTCTCTGAGTGTTGGTCTTGGATGCCTGAGCCAGAGATACGCAGGGGAATTTTTCATTTATCACTCAAACATTTTCTGATGTTAAGCGCAGACGGGTTTGCTGTTTGTTTGGTTCCACTGTCGACGTGCAGATTCTTTTTTCCAGACAGGACCCGACATAATTAGCAGATTGTGGTCCCTTTCACTGGTTCTCTGGACCTCAAATGATGCTATGTAAGGTATCAGAGTCTGAGTTATAAATATGTAGTCCAGAGTGGCTTTTGACTCTTGTTGTTCCCATGTTGGAATCACTGATTCGCTGGCTTGTAAAGAAACCGCATTGATGAGGTTTCTAGATTTCATTAGTTTAGACCAAGCCTGGCCTCTTTCGTTGGCTGGCGAACGCAGTGGGTCGGTATTTGAGGATGTGCCGGGATACATGCATTTTGCATTCAAATTGCCACAGATGATTATATTTGCAACGTCATGATCCACGTAGATGGTGTCGATGATATTAGCAACAGGCGTACAAAATGTTTTGGTGGTAGTTAATTGCGGATTCCAGTATATGTTGATGATGACCAGATCAGAGGTGGACCAAGCGTTTGACCCTGGAACTTGATGGTACCATGAGGTTAAAATAACCAACATTTCGTAGGATTCCACTAATTTGCTTCTTATAGTGAACCCTGAGCCGATTTGAATCGTGGCTAAATGGCCCAAAGAAGGCCGGCCTAGCAGACCCACGGTAGCCGTCGATAGGTCTATGCAAAATCCTTCTAGGTAGGGTTTGTCTGTTAACCAGGTCTCTTGGAGGCATAGAATGTTAAAAGTTTACGTCGCTAGGCTGGGTCAGGTGGGTGTACCCTCTAGTGTTCTAGGACTCCATCGTCGTTGGTTTTTTAAGAACTTTTGTAGACGGCGGTTGAAGTTGCTCAATGGGAGTAAGAGATCTTGATGGTCGTTGCCATCTCGCTGGTTTATTGCTGAAGGCGTCTCGAAGCCACTTCCAGTGCCCTTTTGTGGAGTTTTCCGCAGTTCGTTTTTTCCAGTTTGTACTTGGCGGAGAACTTTTTTGATCTGGCTGTTATTGATTCTTTTTGAGCATATTTCCGAGAACGATCTAGCAATTGAAGCTTAGTCATTTGAGTTCTTGTGCGTGTTGGACTCTGATGGGGATGCTGACACTCACCTCTTCTGTAGTCAATATTGTCCCCTCTGCGAAAGCTATAATGCCTTGCTCGTTCTTCTTGGAGGTTATTTGTCTTGTAGTGACGATTTTCTGGGTGTTTTGGGCTATGGGCCCATCGGTTCTGTTTGTAAAGATCTTCAGTTCGCGATACGTAGTGCATCTTTTTTGACGGTTTGTTATTCGTCATTTGAGCTTAGCCTGGCTAGTGTGTAGATCACATATTTCCAGCAAATCAAAGCCCAGACTTCTTTAGGGACTTGCCGTAGAGCTTTGTCTCTAATATACAGGTAACCCTTTGCTTTATGTTCCCTGTCATACGATTTGATCAATAAGAAATCCTCCGTTTTCAGGTGTCAAAGGCTGGCTACTTTACTTAGGATTTTGAGGACAGTTTTCCTATTCAAAACTAAATATCCCTCTCTACTTGAAATCTGATCAATTTTGAAAATGCGGATTCCTTTCGACTTCTCATCAGTCGTATTTCGAGTCACATTTTCTTTGTCAGTTACCACTATGTTGGCCAGATGTTTCGATGGTACCTGGGATTTACCATGGTCTGATGGTTTGCCAAAATCCACCATTTGCTTCAGCGTTCGGTTTCGCTTGGACGTCTTTTTTGCAGAATTTACTCCACTGACCCCACTCAGTGAATGCCTTCAATGTGGTGATGTGTCGGTTTTGACTATTTGAGTCGAATTTATATCTTGCAATGAAGTGGATTGAGTACCAATGGGAAACATATTCTCATTTTCATTATGCTTCAATTTATCTGGCGTGTTTGGGAAAACCTCAATGGAATCCCAATGTTGAGACAGGTTCATCAGTTCACTAATAGACTGGAATTCTTCCATTGAACGGGCTGAACGAATGGGCTTCGAAGGAATTTTAGATAGATTGCTTGTCATTTTGAGTCTTTCACCTGTGGTTGCTGTTTTGGATGAGGAGTCGTCGTGCCACAATTGAAGTAGGACATGAGTCGATTTTTCAGGTATTTGTTTCACAGGAGTCTCCTCTTTTCTCCTGGTGTTGTTTGTTATTTGTCTGCTGTTTATCCTTTAACTCAGATGTTGCTGGCCTCTCCGTCGGCATGGGTAGTTTTGGGACGGACGACCTTATGCTGGTTTTAGTAAAAATAGAGGCCAGTTTACACTGTGTCTGATCAGTAGGAGTTTGAGTGTGCCTCGTAATCTTGTTTACTTTGGTTTGAAGTATCAGATTTTTGTTTTTGAGCTTTCCTTCAAGTGTAGCAATTTTTGATTCAAGCAGACTTTGGTGCTCGATAGTTTTAGTTTCAAGAGCTGTGATGTATCCTTCAACAAAAGTCAATTTGGAGATCATTGTGGTGTTATCTTTTAAAGAATCATTGATACCCTCGTAAAGTTTTCCAAAAGGAGCTAATGCAATCGTGACTGCCGACATCAACGAAAGTAGATCCGTTTTTTTACCGGGGGAATCCTTTTGTACCGACCATGGTATTTCGCTAAATCGTCTATTTTTGGGGGGCGTTCGGATAACAATGTCCCGAGATGAAATTTCTGTTGGTCTGGTGGGACTATGTCTGATGGGGTAGTAGCCTTTTGGCCTAAGGTGGCCGGTGACGAGACTTTCTGGAGCTCACGGGCCTCTACATTTTGGCCCACTATTTTCAATCCAAGCCCACCCTGTATTTGTGGTTTTGTCCAAGTAAGTCCGGCTTCACTGGTCTCCCAATCTTTTACTGGTTTAGCCGGGGTGCTCATCGTTGCAACAGCCTCAGTCAGGACATTCTTTCCTGAACCTGCAAGAGATAGTAGACAGTCTTTCTCAACGTCCTCATTGGGATCTGCGGCGTTCACTTGAGAGGACTGTTTTGATGTTAACTTCCCGGTGATTGCAATAATTTGTTTGTCCAGGGTCCCAATTTCGGGGAACTTGGTTTGTACTCAGATATTGGAAGATGGAGATTCTTGGTTATGAGGAGAATTGGTCCCAGTTAAATCTGATTTACGTGATTTATTCACTGGGGGCGTCTCTTGGACCACCTCCAGAATCTCTCTGCATCTGACAGTTCTGTATCTTGGTCAAACTTCCTTTTAGGTTGTTTAATAAAATATTCTTTTAAGGAGGTTGAGATCAATGGTATAGACAGGGGCTTGTTCCCTCCAATGGATTTCTTACATCCCTTACATTGTCTATTCATGGAGATCTTATTTGTTGTGGGCTTTGTCACTCTTGAATTGGGTTTCGACTTAATTTCCTTTCCATTAGCGGTCCCCTTATCTTTGCAATTTTTGTTTTTGTTTTTTCTTTAGACGGCGAGGTAGGCGAAGTCGAATTTGAAGGTGACTGGTTGGGAATTGCCGTGAAGGGTGTCTTATTAAAGTCTCTGTCCATATCTGGGGTGACTGTGATGGCATGGCTGTCAGCATGACTGTCAGCATCATTTCCAAAAACTTCTTCATCTGAATTTGATAAATC
The DNA here is from genome assembly GCF_040938575.1 of Ambystoma mexicanum. Classification (NCBI taxonomy): domain Eukaryota; kingdom Metazoa; phylum Chordata; class Amphibia; order Caudata; family Ambystomatidae; genus Ambystoma; species Ambystoma mexicanum. Next base: position 1,214,325,416 of record NC_090931.1, read on the forward strand.
ATGTGCTTTGGATTCAGCATCTGCCCCTGAGTCCGTAGAATCAATCCTTAATGAAAGGTCTGAGGTGATTTCAGGTGAAGGGCTGCTTGGTACTGAGTGCAGCCCTCCGTGAATCTGCACTATTGTCTTGTCAGCCGTAGAGAAGATATTACGTTGGACAGCCCCTAGGGGTCAGACAAACTCATACTTAGAGACGACTGCAGACTCTTCTCAATAGGCGGACTAGGCAGAGTATGTTTGTCCTTTAACATTTCTACCCCCTCATAATGGGGTGGGTGGTGATTTATCTTGCCCAGCATTTCTGTACCTGAACCTGGACAGGTGAGAATACAATCCTCGGTTGCTTTGACTGCGTCGATGTCCTCGGTGTCCCCCGCCTGGTCAGGAGCCCGGAGAGTCCGTCCTCCGACAGCCTCAGGTGGGATGCCACCCGCCATTGCGGTAGACGGGCGGGGGTCCAAGGTAAGAATCTGATCACACGGATCCTGTCCGATGGCAATCCTCTGTTGATCTACTGACATGACTCCGTCGACACCCATAGCCCCCTCAAGCAGAGCGAGCTTAACACTCTGAGTGGGAAGCGTGGGAGACGAAACTAAAGAGTGTTGACTGGCACCTCCAGGGCCAAGAACAGGACGATTTCCATACCTTCCGGGCAGGGGGAGATCGATTGGGTGGCTGTCACGATGCCTGCCCCCAGACACCCGGAACAGGTCCATCTGTCCAGGGAATGGCACCCAAGAAGACACATGCATTCCCAAAACCCTGCCTAGGGGCTATATGGGTTCAGTCCTGGCGCCATAGGCGCCAGGCTCATATTGCCAACTTTAAACTATGCAGGTCATCCTGCAAATAACTCATGTACAGGCCATGAAGGGACTACTTTCCCTTAGGAACTATTTTGCTGCTTGGGTGTGGTACTGGAACTTCTTACCTGGGAACTACTTTTTTGATGCTGTTTAAACCACGGTCGAAGAGCAGCACACGCTTTGCGTTATTCTGCATCTTAGCAGCGTAACGCTCACCGTGTCTGCAGTCCAGCATCCAGTCTACAGCCACACCCGTCTTGTGTCCGGAGCCGATCCTAGAGAAAAGGAAAGAAGAAGAGAAGGTTAGAACAAGGAGATTTCCATTTGGTCATCATCTTTTCCTGGAGCAGCCGCACCTGTTGATAAAGGAAAAAGACATTAAAATAAACCATGTCGCATTGCCAGCTGCAGCGCCGCGCCATACTCACCTGTCTTCGGAGCATCTCCACGACCCGGCGCAGCACCCGTTGAATCGCCGCCCGAAACATCAGCATCTGAAAAGACAAGAACAAACAAAAGGTGAGCGGGGTTCCACCAAAGACATTCTTTTACTTACCGCAAGATACTTACTCAGAATTTTACCGCTCGAGGCAGCGCTGGTCACCATCCTATGTTAGACATTTTCGGTAAGGCGCTGCACCTGCAAAGAAGATAGTGAACTATCGGTCAATTACATTTGGAACAATATTACTTGCTAGACAGTGCTTGGTACAAACTGACTCTTACCTAACCGCTACCTTCATCCATCGAGGCAAACTCACTCCTTGGATCACGATGCAAGGGAAAAGGTATGAAAGGAGCAAGAGTGAATTAACAGACATTTTAACTCTAAAAGAACTATACATTCTGTTTACACACTACTTACCTCGGAGTCATTGTTGTCTGGAACTCTGCCAAATACCTTCGGATCAGTGAAGTAACTGAATTTCTACGCGCCCCTGCACTCCACGCAGGATGGAGAGTTCATCCTTCCAAACAATAAGGTGAGACTTTATGAAGGGGAATACTGGAAGTTTTCAGGGAAAATAGTGTTAGTGTAACCTCTGTACCACAGGTGGCTAATCCCCTTTACTGCTTTTAGGAAAATATTCTTGCGGGCCAGGCAGACGAAGCTGAGTGAGCAAGTGCAGTCGATCATCACTTCGCTACGAGTCACACTGGTGGAGACCGCAGCAGTCCAGCTTCGTTCGACTCCCCTGTGGAATCCAGGTGAGCGTAACAGAACGCGAAGCCTTACTACAAATCTCCACCCGGGCGTTATGGAGACCTCAGAGACTGACCAATTAGCCCAACTACTAAGGTCTGAAGTGCATTCCGCCCGTCAAGAGACTAATACTCTCAGGAGAGAACTGATTGAGGCAAAAGAACGTACGGAGGATCTCGCCAGGCAATTACTTCAAGCTCAAGCTGGGCACACACCTTTACCTGGACTCGGGGGAGCTTCTGCCCAAGCTCAATCAAGTAATCCAGTGCAAGTAATTTTACCAGGGACAGTTCCTTTAGCACTGTCAGAACGCTTTGCGGGGGACCCCAAAAGATTTGCCGTGTTTATGAACCAGTGCCGCCTGTACGTTTTATGTAGACCTGGAGCCTTTCCGAATGATCAAGCAAAGGTAGCCTTTGTACTATCGTATCTCAGCGGCAGTCCAGCCGATTGGTCTATTCCACTAGTCAACCAGGATGACCCTCTTCTTCGGGATTTTCAGGGTTTTCAACTAAGCATGGAAAGACTATTTGCCTGACATTCCCAAGGCCAAGCTTTGGATAACAAACTTTTGTCTTTGCGTCAGGGTAACCAGGATCTGCTGACCTACATCGCAACCTTCAATAGGTTGGTGGTAGAAACCGGATGGCCAGAGGTCAAGCGGATTACGGTATTTCATCGTGGGCTACGAGGTGAACTAAAAGACGTTTTGGTACAAGTAGTGAACCCACCTCAAGATTGTGCTGAATACATAGACCTGGTTATCCAGTTGGATCACAGACTTCAGAATCGGAAGGCTGATCGGGCTAGATTCGAGAATCGAGTATTGGTAAGACCTAAGGACAACGTCACCCCCAAAGGAACTAATGTATCTGAACCCATGCAAATTGGGGGGAGGGTAAAGGACCTTTGACTCAAAAAGAAAGGGACAAGAGGCGGCAGTTACAATTGTGTTTGTATTGTGGAACCTTGGGGCATTTTTTATGGGATTGCCCAGTGAAACCACCTAAGAAGGTGGTAGGAGTCAGCGACAAAGTCAATATAGAATCAGAGCCGGGAAACGACCACGCCCGACAAGCGTAGAGGTCCGCTTGCCGAGCATGAATAAGGACACTCAGACCTCGCACCTAATTATACCAATGGTCCTTATAGATCAAAGGCAACCATCTTGTATTCACGCAGTGAGAGCATACATAGATAGCGGAGCCATAGGAAACTACATGGATCAAGAGTTAGCTACAAGGATGAACCTGCCTCTGCAAAAAACCCACAACAGATGTAATCACCACCGTCGATGGGACCGAAATAACGTCCGGTCCAGTAACTCATTCAACTATGGAGATGACACTGTTGGGTCAAGATGGGCATCGAGAGAGCATTGTGTTTGACTTAATCAAGGCCCCACAGTTCCAAATAATTCGGGGAATGCCATGGTTGAAAACTCACAATCCTTGTATTGACTGGCGAGAAAAGAGGGTGACCTTCTCGGATTGTGCACACACTTGTTACCCTGAAAGAACTTTGATCAAAAGACTGGCTATGGTCACGAATCCGATAACTCAGTTACCCCAGGAATACCAGGAATTTCAGGATGTTTTCCAGAAAGAACAAGCAAACACGTTACCACCCCACAGATCATAATATTGCCAGATCAACCTCCTACCCGGCGCTCAAATTCCATGCAGCAGAATCCACGCCCTCACTGAACCCGAAAATCTTCATTTATGGCAATATTTGGATCAATACCTTGCTAATGGCTTCATTCGCCCGTCCAAGTCTCCGGCAGCGTCGTCTTTATTCTTCGTCCCTAAAAAGGAAGGTGACCTTAGGACTTGTATTGACTATCGCACATTAAACCAAATAACGGTAAAAAACCGATACCTGTTGCCCCTGATCTCAGAACTACTGGATCAAGTAAAGGATGCTCGTATCTACACTAAGTTGGACCTCCGAGGGGCGTATCATCTGGTACGAGTGAAAAAGGCGACGAATGGAAGTCTGCCTTCCATACCAAATACGGATTGTTCGAATACCAGGTGATGCCTTTCGGGCTTTGCAACGCACCGGCAGCCTTCCAGTATTTTATGAACGATGTCCTTCGCAAATTCATAGACGTCTGTGTTGTTGTATACATAGACGACATCTTAGTATACTCTTCATCTGAATCAGACCATGTGAAGCACGTTCGTGCTGTACTAGAAAAACGATGCCAGCATAAATTATATGGGAAATTGGAAAAGTGCGTTTTTCATACTTCGGAAGTTGAATTCCTTGGATTTATCCTGACCCCAAATGGAGTTCGAATGGATTCACCAAAGGTGAATGCAATCCTCAAGTGGCCCTCACCTACCTCGATTAAAGGGCTACAGAGTATGCTTAGATTTGCGAACTTTTACCGCAGATTAATTCCTGATTTTTCACATCTTGTACACCCCATCACGGCTCTTTTGCTGAAAAATAAACGCTTCCAGTGGACTGAAGAAGCTGAAAAGGCCTTCCATGACCTAAAACAGAAATTTACTTCAGCTCCTGTTTTAAAGCACCCACGTCCAGAACTTCCGCACGTGGTTGAAACTGATGCATCCAGCTTAGACATGGGAGCTGTCCTTTCCCAAAAGGATCCTGAAACGGGTCAACTTCACCAGGTGGCGTTCTGGTCACGGATATTTTCAGCACCAGAGTTAAACTATGCAGTTACCGACAAGGAACTACTGGCCATCAAGTCGGCATTCAAAGCTTGGCAGCATTATCTTCTCGGAGCTCGATACACCATCACCGTAATCACGGATCACAGGAACTTACAATATTTAAAGACAGCCAAGGCTCAATCGTCACGCCAACTTAGATGGGCCTTATTCTTTGCAGAATATGATTTCGTGATTAATTACCGACCAGGTTGTCGAAATGGCAAAGCAGATGCCTTATCTCGTATTGGAATGGGAGAAGCATATTCAAATCCAGAACCAGTACCCATAATTTCGGAGAGAAGAATTCTTGGTATAACCACTCTACAGACTCTGGACGACATCCATAAAAAGATTCAACAGCTTTTCGACCCTGCAGCCTTACAAAGCTGGTTGAACAAAGACAAAGATTATTCAGTCACCGATTACCTACCATACTATCAAGGATGTCTTTACCTACCAAATAAATAATTACAAGAACATGTTATCTCCAATTACCATGAGTCTTTGATAGAAGGGCATCCTGGGATCGCTAAAACCGAGGCCAAGATCAAAAGACAATTCTGGTGGCCTACTTGGCGGAAAGACATTGGGCCTCATTACGAGGTATGCCGGTAGCCATGCCGCTATTGGCGGCATGGCTGCCGGCAAAACCGCATCCGTGTCCGTGTCCTCGGAATGAGGACTTACCGGACCATTCCGAGTTCGGATGGCCCGGTAATTCCTCACTCGAGGACACGGACACGGTTCATCCCCATTCCCATTTCATCCCCCATAGCCCTGAATGGGAATGGGAGAGGGAGTAAACAACGGGCCATTACGAGATGGCCCGTTGTTTGCTCCCTCTTCCCCTCGCGGGACCCGGTATGCACGCCTGGTTTTCCCAGGCGTGCTTAACGTGTCCCGCAAGGGGACCTCGTAATGTGGCGGAACGGGTTGAACGGCGCCGCAGCCTTTTACGGCACCGTTTAACCCGTTCCGCCAGGGTCGTAATGAGGCCCATTAAGTCATTTGTACTGTCTTGCGGTATTTGCACCCAAAATAAGACCCAGAAAAGGAAACCAGCAGGCCTATTAAAACCTTTGGACATTCCGCCTACACCTTGGCATACCTTATCCCTTGACTTTATTACTGACCTTCCCCCATGTAATGGGTATAACACCATCCTAGTTATAGTAGATCTTTTTTTCCAAAATGGCTCATTTCATTCCATTAAAGGGTCTACCTTCAGCCTCGACCTTGGCCAAGATTTTCTAGAACATATCGTCCGAATACATGGATTCCCCTCCGTATTGGTTTCCGACCAGGGAAGTAAGTTCATTTCTCAGTTTTGGAGGAAATGCTGTCAATTGGCCCAAATCGACGTTAGATTATCAACCAGCCACCATCCTCAAACTGATGGTCAAACTGAGACGACCAATCAGACACTAGAGCAATACCTATGGTGCATGTTACACCAAACCGAAGGCAATTGGAAAGAAATTTTGTGGATATCCGAATATGCATACAACAACTCATTGCACTCATCAACAGGACAAAGCCCATTTTATACTATATATGGGCGACATCCTCGAACCTCCGAAGTCGATTCGCCCCAACACTTAGAGATGCCCGCCGTGAACCATCTACACGTCACTATTACACAAGCTTTTAAAAAGGCAACCGAACATTTGAAACAGGGTAAAGAGAGATACAAGAAAACCGCAGATCAACAGCGAAGCTCCGAAATATCAGATAGGAGACCAAGTTTGGCTGGCTTCAAGACACATACCTTTAAAGGGGACTCAAACCTTTAACCCCAAGTATTTGGGACCTTACACTATTAAAGCCATTATTAATCCCGTGGCCGTCAAATTTGAGTTACCGTCAAATATGCGAATTCACCCAGTCTTTCATGTTTCACTTCTAAAGCCAGTACAACCAGGGACAAGGCTAACTAAACCACCCAACCCCATCCTAATAGACGGGGAACCAGAATTTGAAGTAAAGAATATTTTGGACTCTAAAATAGTCAAATCAAGACTTTTTTATCTGGTTGACTGGAAAGGTTATGGTCCACAAGAAAGGTCATGGGAACCAAGTGACAATATTCATGCACCTCGATTGGTGAAAAGGTTCCACCAGAATTTCCCAGACAAACCGGGACCAGTGAGGAGAACAGCCTTGGGAGGGGCCTTGGGGGGGAGTGCTGTCACTATGCCTGCCCCCAGACATCCGGAACAGGTCCATCTGTCCAGGGAACAGGCACCCAAAAAGACACAGGAATTCCCAAAACCCCGCCTAGGGGCTATATGGGTTCAGTCCGGGCGCCATAGGCGCCAGGCTCATATTGCCAACTATAAACTATGCAGGTCATCCTGCAAAGAACTCATGTACAGGCCATGAAGGGACTACTTTCCCTTAGGAACTATTTTGCTGCTTGGATGTGGTACTGGAACTTCTTACCTGGGAACTACTTTTTTGGTGCTATTTAAACCACGCCCGAAGAGCAGCACATGCTTCGCGTTATTCTGCATCTTAGCAGCGTAACGCTCACCGTGTCTGCAGTCCAGCATCCAGTCTACAGCCACACCCGTCTTGTGTCCGGAGCCGATCCTAGAGAAAAGGAAAGAAGAAGAGAAGGTTAGAACAAGGAGATTTCCATTTGGTCATCACCTTTTCCTGGAGCAGCCGCACCTGTGGATAAAGGAAAAAGACATTAAAATAAACCGCGTTGCATTGCCAGCTGCAGCGCCGCGCCATACTCACCTGTCTTCGGAGCATCTCCACGAGCCAGCGCAGCATCCATTGAATCGCTGCCCGAAACATCAGCATCTGAAAAGACAAGAACAAACGAAAGGTGAGCGGGGTTCCGCCAAAGACATTCTTTCACTTACCGCAAGATACTTACTCTGAATTCTACCGCTCGAGGCAGCGCTGGTCACCATCCTACGTTAGACATTTTCGGCAAGGCGCCGCACCTGCAAAGAAGATAGAGAACTATTGGTTAATTACATTTGGAACAATATTACTTGCTAGACAGTGCTTGGTACAAACTGACTCTTACCTAAGCACTACCTTCATCCATCGATGCAAACTCACTCCTTGGATCACGATGCAAGGGAAAAGGTATGAAAGGAGCAAGAGTGAATTAACAGACATTTGAACTCTAAAAGAACTATACATTCGGTTTACACACTACTTACCTCAGAGTCATTGTTGTCTGGAACTCTGCCAAATACCTTCGGATCAGTGAAGTAACTGAACTTCTACGCGCCCCTGCACTCCACGCAGGATGCAGAGTTTATCCTTCCAAACAATAAGGTGAGACTTTATGAAGGGGAATACTGGAAGTTTTCAGGGAAAATAGTGTTAGTGTAACCTCTCCACCACGGGTGGCTAATCCCCTTTACTGCTTTTAGGAAAATATTCTTGCGGGCCAGGCAGACGAAGCTGAGTGGGCAAGTGCAGTCGATCATCACTTCGCTACGAGTCACACTGGTGGAGACCGCAGCAGTCCAGCTTCGTTCAACGCCCCTGTGGAATCCAGGTGAGCGTAACAGTGGCTGGCACGGACATCTTACCCCTTCTGGATGGTTTCTCAGACGCGGGCCGGCTGCTCCTCAGGCGGCGTTTTCCCGGGTCTGCTTCCATTATTGATGGCATTTCATTGCTCGGAGAGGGGGAGGTCATCGTCCCCTGACTCTCCGGATGACTGCAGGAAGACTGCTCACCCCTCTGCTCAAGGCTCAGCATCCCGCTCCGTGGACCGTTGGGGTATTTCACTGGTAGCAGCAAGTGTAAAAAGACTTGCACAGGATGAGGCACCACGGGGTTGACTGCAGGAAGACTGCTCACCCCTCTGCTCACGGCTACGAATGATTTTGAATAGCGAATAATTAATAAATATAAGCAGAATGTGTTTGATATGATATGATATATGATAGTTTATTTATATAGTGCCTATACACAATGTGTTTCAAAGCGCTTCAAGGCAAGGGAGGGAACAAGGGAAAATACAATGACATTCTTACAGGCCATGAACAGTAAGAATGTGAAATTAATTATCGTACTCGGCCTGACGACATTTCAGATAGTGCAAGAGCTAAGACATAGATAAGGAAGGGAGGGGGAGAGTGGGAAGGAAATGGAAACAGACAGGCGACTACCGTACTAGGCCTGACGACATTTCAGGTAGAGCCGGAGAAAAACAAGAGGTGAGGGAGAGGGGTGCAGAAAGGTAGGGGAGGAACAAAACAAGTGACTATCATACTAAGCCTGACGACATTTCAGATAGTGCTGGAGGGGGGGTGTGGAGGAAAAAAACAGTAAGGGGAGGAGGGAGGAGACAGACGAGGTTGCTATCATACTAGGTCCAGGGACAATTCTGATAGAGTAAGTGCATAGAAGAAAGTAAGGGGAGGAGATAGGAAAAGGGAGAAGGGAAAGGAGGAGAGAACAGAGAGTTAGCAGTGAAAAGAGTGGAGAAGCAAGAGGGGAGAGTGAATACAATTGCAGAAGTCAGTAGTAACACAATGTTGCAAGCCAGGATACAAGATTGATTGATTGATTTGTTTATTTATAGAGCGCTTTATGCCAAGGCGCTGTACAATGGAACAACTCATACAGTGAACAACAATAAACAATTTAACAAACAATGTGAGCAAAATTACATGATGAATCATTTGACAGTAAAACAGTGCAAAAAGCAGTTAACTGTGGAGAAGGGGAGGTAGAGAGGAAGTAGGATTGGCGAGGGGGAATAGAAAAGAAAAGAGCACGTGAGGAATAGGAAGGTGGGAGAATGGAGGGAGAGGGGATTAAGGAGTCAGAAGAGGGAGAGGGGGGGTGAAGAGAGAATGGGAAGATCTTCAAGGAGGAGAGTGGAGGAGAAGGGATTTAAGGGACGTGCGAAATGAGGGAAGGGTAGTGGAAGAGCGGATTGAGAGAGGGAGTGCGTTCCAGTGAAGAGGAGCAAGAAGTTGGAAGGAACGAAACCTGGAAGAAGCACAAGGGGAAGGAGGTACAGTAAGGAGGAAACGGTCAGCAGAACGAAGAGGGCGTGAGGGGGAGTAGAAGGTGAGAAGTGAGGAGAGAGAAGGAGCGAGACCATATAAGGATTTAAAAACAAGGCAGAGAAAGCAGAATTTTAACTGAGAGTGGAAAGGTAGCCAACGAAGAAGAGAGAGCGAGGAGGAGATGGAATCACGGGAGGTAAGGAGACAAAGGGTACGAACAGCAGAGTGGTAAATGGATTTAAGGGGGGTAAGCTGGGAGGCAGGAAGTCCAAAGAATAAAGGGGAGCAGTAAAATAGCCGGGAAAAGATGAGAGAGGAGATAAGGAGTTTGGTTGCATGGAAAGTGAGGGAGGGACAGATTTTGCGAATGTTGTATAGATGGAAGCGGCAGGAGCGAGAGGTAAGTGAAATGTGTTGTGAGAAGGAGAGAGAGGAGTCAAAAATAACACCCAGATTGCGAGTGTTGGAGGAGATAGGGAGGTCGGAGGGGGGAAAGTGAATGAATGGGGGAGGAGAGGGAGAAGGAAGTGAGTTAGAAGGGAAGAAAAGGACTTCCGTCTTATCAGTGTTAAGAGAGAGGAAGCGGGAGGACATCCAGTTCTTGATAGCTGTGAGACAGGAGGAGAGTTTGAGATGAAGGTCAGGTGTGAAGGAGGAGAAAGAGAGAAAGAGTTGAGTATCATCGGCATAAAAGTGATGGGAGATGTCAAAGGAGGAGATAACAGGGGTGATGAGTGATGTATAAAGAGAGAAAAGGAAAGGACCAAGTACAGAGCCTTGAGGAACACCATATGTTAGGGGGAAGGAAGAAGAGGTCTGACCACCCCAAGAGACAGTAAAGGAACGAGAAGAGAGGTAGGAGGATAGCCAATTGAGAACAGGGCCCTTGAAACCAAAGAAGGAGAGAGTGTGCAGGAGGAGTGGATGATCGACTGTGTCAAAGGCAGCAGAGAGGTCAAGGAGAATAAGGATGGATGATTGCTTGGCATGCCGAGCAGAGAGGAGAGAGTTGAGGATCAAAGTAAGAGCGGTTTCAGTGGAATGTTTAGGTCGAAAGCCAGATTGAAAGGGAGGAAGAATAGAGGAGGAGGAGACAAAAGAAGAGAGTTGGGAATAAGCTAGACGCTCAAGGAGTTTGGAAAGGAAAGGAAGAAGGGAGATGGGTCTGTAGTTAGAGGTGAGGAGTGGGACAGCCGAGGTTTTTTTTAGGATAGGGATAATCGTAGCATGTTTGAAGGCTGAGGGAAAAGTAGAAGAGGAGAGGCAGGAGTTAAAGAAAGTGGTAAGGTATGGGATAAGAAGTGGGTCGATTTTGGGAATGAGAACAGAGGGGAGAGAGTCAGAGGGGGCGGAGGTGGGGTGAGCTTTGGACAGGAGAGAGGAGACATCTGACGAAGAGACAAGTGAGAAAACAGACATATCGGAAGAGGGAGGCGAGGGGGGAGGAGAAGAGAAGGAGTTAGAGGGTAGGTTAATTTTTTGGCGGAGTGAGATGATTTTGGAGGAGAAGAAGTTAGCAAAATCAGAGGGAGAGAGTGTGGAATTGGAAGAAGGATCAGGAGTAGGAGGATTGAGAAGACGGGTAAGAGTTTGAAAGATTCGCCGAGGTTGAGATGCTTGAGACTGGAGGAGGTTAGAGTAGTAAGAGGACTTAGTGGTTGCAAGACAGGAGTTGTAGAGAGCATGATAAGAAAAGTAAGAGGTTCGATTGGAGAGTGAGGGAGTTTTGAGCCAGAGTCTCTCCAATCGCCTGAGAAGGCGTCGCATAGAGCGGAGATGGGGGGTAAGCCAAGGTTGAGAAGGCTTGCGTGTAGGGCGGAAGAGAGAAAGGGGGTAAAGTTGGTCAAGGGTAGTGGAGATAGAGGATGAAAGGGAAGAGAGAGCATCATCCGCAGACAGTAATGCAAAGTCTTGGTGAGATGGAAGAGAAGAAGAGCAGGTGTTAAAAAAGAGGGTAGCATCGAAGTCCCGGGGGTCACGATGCAAGTAGATAGGGGGAGAAGGATTAGTGGTGGTAGGAGTGGAGAGAGGAGAAAGGGAGAAAGAGAGTAGAGCATGATCTGAGAGGGAGAGAGGAGACAGGGGAGGAGGAGTGGGAGAAGGAAAAGATGAGATCAATAGTAGAGCCAGAGGAGTGAGTAGAGGGCGAGGGGAGGAGGGAGAGGCGGTAGGAGTCAAGGATGGAGAGGAGAGGAGAAGATTGCGGGGGAGAAGGCAGATGGATGTTAAAGTCACCAAGTACCAATAAAGGAGAGGTAGGTGGAGAAATAAGTGAGAGGAGGTGATCCAGATCATCTAGGAAAGAGGAGAGAGGACCAGGGGGTCGATAGATGATTAGGAAGGAAATAGAGTAGGGAGAAGAGAAGGACTTGTAGAGGAATTCAAAGGTAGAGAAAGAGGGGAGAGTTGGAGAAGAAGAGGAGGAAGTGAATTTCGGGTGGAATAAGAGACCTACGCCGTCCCCTCATCCAGAGGAACGAGGGGTATGGATGAAAGAGGAAGACGAGGTTGTTAGTGAAGCAGGGACAGAGGTGTTTTGAGGAGGAATCCATGTATCAGTTAGGCAGAGGAAAGGAAGATTGAGGCGGAAGAAAAGATCGAGGGTAGCAGCTGTCTTGTTACAGATAGATCTGGCGTTCCAGAGAGCAGTGTTTATGAGGGCAGACTGGTTGGCGGTGGGGGGGTACAGAAGGTTAGGGCGATGAAAAAAGGAAGGAGCATGAGTATGAGAATGTGGGGGAAAATAGTGAAGAGAACTAGGCATCAGGAGGAGGGAGTAGAGTAGGAGGGGGAGGAGAAGATGGAATGGGGGTAAAGGAGAAGAGAGTGGGGTGGGAAGGAGATAAGGGGGATCGCATAACAGGGGCTTAGGTAAAGATAGGTAGGTAGGGGCAGAATTGTAGTAACGGGAATGAAGAGGGAGAAGATCGGAAAGGATGAGGGAGGAGTCCAAGTTGAAAGCCCCACTGGAGTCAAAGGAGTCAGTGGTTCAGGAGCTCAAAACTGTGGAAAAAGGGGACCAGAGGTGAAATAATTCAGAGGCAGATTAGGGCAAGCCAGGAACTAAGGGAGGAGAGTTGGAACACAGTCAGTGAAGTAACAACTAAACAAGAGAGACTAGTAAGGTGCAGCAACTCGCAATGGCAGGAGTATGGAACAGCCGGAAACTGTAAAAGGGCAGATAGAGTTCTGAGGTTGAGTGGAGTGCATGAGCTCAGGAAGCAGATGAAGATGGGAACAGCATGATTCAGGGCCACCATGAGAACAAGATGCAAAGGAAGTACAGCATGAGAGTTGAGAAAGGGTGACACACAGTGAATAAATGAAGTCCATGAAAGTCAAATCCAGCATTGGCCACAAGACGGTGATGGTGAAACCAGAATTTATCAGGACAGACTCCTGCAGAAGTAGGCTTGAGAGGGGTGAGGGGGGAGCAGGGTTGAAGAATCAACCAAAACAGGCAACACCTGTGTGCGAGAATGGTGGGGGCACAAGGGAACATCGCGGGGGGACCAGAGGGGTTGGGGATGGCCAGTGGGGAAAGAGGGAGTAATACATGTTGGTGCATGCTTACCTGCTGTTTGAGCAGGGGGTCGGGCCCTGGGTCCTCCTGGTCCAAACAGGAATTGCCCTTTTCTTCATCAGCCCTTCACTTAGGACTCCTGGGCGAGAGACGCCCTTGATCTAATAGTTAAGAGCAAGAAGGAAGCGGCAGGCTAAGAAGGTGGGTGGTGCTTAGGCCAGGTGACCTAGATCCACTTGCACCTGCTCCCCATCTGCAAAGGAAAAGAGGCTGGAGGCCTCCTTAAGTAGGGAAAAGGAGCGGCAAGCAGGAAAGCACCAGGTGGGCGGGGCTTGCTAAGTGGTGAAAAGGAGCGGCAGGCAGGAAGGCACCAGGTGGGCGGGGCTTGCTAAGTGGTGAAAAAGAGCGGCAGACAGGAAGGCACCTGGTGGGCGGGGCTTGCTAAGTGGTGAAAAAGAGCGCCAGGCAGGAAGGCACCAGGTGGGCGGGGCTTGCTAAGTGGTGAAAAAGAGCGGCAAGTAGGAAGGCACCAGGTGGGCAGGGCTTGCTAAGTGGTGAAAAAGAGCGCCAGGAAGGAAGGCACTAGGTGGGCGGGGCTTAGGCTAGGGGACATAGATCCACTTGCACCAGCTCCCCATCTGTTTGATGAATACCATTTAATTAAGGAAGCTAAGTGGCAAAGAAGAAATACTTTGGGCAAATTCCAAGTGGGAAAAGATTGTAATCAGTATTACCTACAGCCAAGTGGCAGTCAACAGACTTTGGGCAAACTATCAGTGGGGAAAGTCTCTAACCAATATTATACACGGTCAAGAGGCTACTGGCAGACCAGATGCAGACAACCACTGGGAGAAGCTCATAACCAGCATTTCCATCAACCAAGTAGTTGTGAGAAACCCTTAATAAGGCAACCAAAGGGGGGCGTGGCCAACTGCCGAACGATGTGCAGGTGAATTCCTGGAGCTCCCAGGCAGCCACTGAAATCCGGTCGAAATCCTGTGTAAAACCCCAATGGATGGCGTAGAAACTACTGGGGAACGAAGTTGACGTGCTGGGGTAAAGAACATTTGGCTTCAGGAGGGATACGGAGCGAGGTGCAGCCCCTGACATTTGCCGAAAAGTCTGGCTCCTCGGCGGGAAGAGACACCTAAGATGGCCCCTGTGGTGCTGTGAGGTAGAAGAGGGAGGGCCGTGAGGAGCTTGTGGACGCTGATGACATATTGAGCCCTCCGGGAGTAGTGGAGGTCCTGGTGAGCGTGGAGGTGTCCCTGGTGGGGGTGGAGAACTGGATCCTGCCTGGTGAGACATGAGGAGGAGCGGCCGTGTGGAAGACAGCGGGACCAGCGGCCGTTGGGAGCCGCGCTCCGTCTCACAGTGTGTGGCGCGGGACGGCTCGTAGAGACAGCGGCGGGAGGAGGCACGGCAGGGAGCTGAGCACCGTTGTCCGAAGAGGAGCAGCGAGGTGTGCACGGAGGAGAGGTGCCGGCTGACCCGGTGGTTGGATTTACCCAAGCGGATTGGCAGAGGGGTGCCGCGAGGAGAGAGCCTACACTGCAGAGCCGGGAGCCCATACTGCGGCACTGCAGGTGCAGCCGCTGGGGTGGGGGTTGTGGGGCTTTACCCCCGGATGAAATAGTGAGCAGGGGCCTGCGTGGTAGGGCCCGCGTGGAGGTGTCGGCCCGCGGGCAGAGACATTAGCAGCCGCGCGGATCTGGTAGGAGGAGGGGCCCAGTGACTGAGCCTGCTGAGAGACCACAGAGGCTTTGGAGGACATTCTCCCTTCGTCAGCGGGGAAGACAGGACGGAACGGTGACTCCCCCCAGCGGAACGCTTGGAGGGGGTCTTTGGAGACGGTAGAAGCACCATTGAAGGAAGCCTCCGGGGTGGAAGGTAGGGGGTGGGATCTCCAACTCCCCCCCCTGCTGGAAGACTCTGGGGGTCGGCCTGCCTTCCTCCGGGTGGCCTGAACGTCCCGCTCCAGCTGGAGTTTTCCAAGCGCAGTGAGGGGAAGGGGGGCCCTGGGAGTGGGGTACCCCCCTGGAACTGCTGAGTGCGTTGAACAGAGGGGTCCTCGGTGAGAAATAGGGCTGGCACTGGGGACTGCTGCGAAAGAGGGGGGTGCCGGCTGGAAGATTCAGGTGGAATCGAATGTTTTGGGCACGGGGGTGCCAGCTGAGGACACAATCGGCGGGAACTGGGGACTGCAGAGAAAGAGGGGGACTCCTGCAGGAAGATTCAGGTGGAATAGGTGATATTGGGCATGGGGGTCCCAGCTGAGGACAGTTCGCAAGATTCACGCCTGAGGGTGAGCCAATAAGAGCTGGTTTACCATGGGCAAAAACCAGCAACGGATGGAAAAATATACGGAGGTAAAGGACAGACCCCAGAAACAAGAGGGACCAGATTGACAGGGGGGACCCCCCAGGGAGGAAGGACGCTCTGTGACCCTGGATGCGCTAATGGAGGCGATACAGGTCTCCAGAGATACTCTTCAGGAGAGCATCAAAGAGGTAGGGGTGGATGTCTCACTGGTGAGAGCGGACCTCCGCAAAGTGTGTGAGAGAGTTACGTAGGAGGAGCAAAGGGTCAGTACGGTGGAGGATGATGTTCAAAAGCTAAAGAATCAGGTGGCGGGCCTGATAGGTGCAACTCGAACACTGGAAGTTAGAGCTGAGGATGCCGAGGGGCGCTCCAGGCGCTGTAACATCCGTCTGGTTGGGGTCCCAGAGAGGGAGGAAGGGCCTAGTGCGGAGCTTTTCGTGGAAAACCTGATCCTAAAAGTCCTGGGGATCAAGGGCCTGTCCAACCTCTTTACTCTGGAGAGGGCGCATAGGGTCCCAGGAAGACCTCCGCCACCGGGTGCCCCGCCGAGAGTGCTGGTGGCCAAAATCATGAACTTCCGAGACCGAGATGCCATTCTGCAGGATGCTCGCAGGGTGGGTCATTATGCAATTGGAAATGCAAAGTTGAGAATCTTCCCAGATTTCACGCTTGAGGTGCAGCGTCAGAGGAGATCCTATGATGCGGTGAGGAGCCGTCTGCGGGAACTTAATCTAAAATAAATTATGTTTTTCCCGGCGAAGTTGAAAGTGTTCTCGGGGCGGAGTTGTGGTTTTTCACCTGTCCGAGAGAGGTATGGAACTGGCTGGACATGAGGCAGCATAAAGTGGATCCCTCTCCGGATGGTCCTAAGGTGGGTGCGGCTCAGGAGGCGGATGAGTGTGGGTAGGGCCCGCAGGGCACCGATGAAGGAGACCCCGGCAGAAATTGGTTTCCTGGGAATGGGGTGACACAGGGGAAGAAGGGGGGAAGATATAGGTGGGGCTGCATGGGGCAGATGGTGACACCCCTAAATTAAACGACGCTACTAACTACCAACCCCAAGGGAGGGGAGGAAGAGGAGTGGAGTAGTTTAGTGGGTCTGCTATCATGGTGGAAGAAGGGGAAGGGGGCAGAGGGGAGGGGTGGGGAATGGGTGAGGGGGGAGGGAGAAGGGAGGGGGGAAAGGTCTGGGAGGAGAGCACCAAGTTGGGGTTTGGTGCGGGAGAGGGGAGTTGGATAAGACAAGTGGGTGTGAGATTTGGCACAGTAGTTAAAAGTGATGGGGGGGAAGACGGGGATGGTGACTGATATATGGGAGAAGGGCTGATGTTGGAGAGAATTCTGATATATTGAATGAGTAAGTCAGGAAGTTTAAAAATTGGGAAATGGAATGTCCGGGGGCTGGGGAACTATCAGAAGAGGAGGAGGGTGGGGGAATATTTGAAAAGGCCGGGGATACAAGTGGCTCTGATACAGGAGACGCATGCGAATGCTGAGGTACTGGGGAGGCTGGAGAAGTTGTGGGGAGGTCAGGTACGTGGCACGACGTACTCAACCCAGGCGAGGGATGTTCTTATCTGGGTGGCAAGGGGGGTGCCATTGAAGTTGGAACCAGGGGTGTACTGGCCCATAGGGAACTCTGGAGATTTCCCGGTGGGCCTCTGTACCCTGGGCCACTTTTGTGTGGTATTTCCAAATGTTCTCATAGGAAAAGCATTGAAAATGTGTCATATGGGGCCACTTTGAACATTATTTCCAGGGCCTCTTTTGGTCCCCAGTAATTATTTCCAGGGCCTCTTTTAGTTCCCAGTCCACCCCTGGTTGGAACAGGTGATGACGGATAGGGAGGGTAAGACAGTCCTTGTGCGCTGTTTGTGGGAGAATAGGTCACTATGTTTGGTTAACTCGTACATGCCAAATGCGGATGACAAGGAATATTTCCCCTCAGTGTTGCTCATGATGGGGGCCTATAGAGGGGAAATGATAATATGTGGGGGGACTTTAACTGTCACTTGGATGAGCGGTTGGACGGGTGGGGAACCAGAGGGGGGCCAAAGAAATATATGGCGGGAGGTAATGCGGGAATTGGATCTGGTAGAAATCTGGAGGGAGAAACACAGGGAGGAAAGGGGTTACTCCTAACATTCGAGTGTGCACGGTTCATACTCGCGTTTAGACTATATGGTTACAGGAAGAGAATACTGTCACTACTTTGGAGAGACGATGTACTTGGGGCGCATTCTATCGGACCACTCCCCCCTGGTGACAACGCTGTGCGGGTCCAGTGAGAACCCCCCACGTCGGTTATGGCGGATGCAGAGGGAGGCGTTATGAGACGGGGCCTTTGTGGCGGAGCTTAGAGAGGGGATCAGGTCGTACTTTGAATTAAACGAGGGCACGGTGGGCACTAGGGGAGTGTTATGGGAGGCCTTCAAGGCGACTATGAGAGGGAAATGCTTGGCCATGACAGTTGGGATGCGGAAGCATCTTCTAGAGACGTTACAACGGACAGAGACCCAGGTTGCGGAATTGGACAGGGAGGCGGCGGGGGGGCAGAGGTGGGAGAGACCCTGGCGCGAGCACTGGAGCTCCATCAGAAGACCCTGTCGGAGCTGTCACACTTTGACGACAACAGGCGGGATATGAGACTCCACGGGGAAGGGGACAAGGCGGGAAAACTTCTGGCTTGGCTAGTTAGTAGGGAAAGTCCGAGTCGAGTCATAACTCAGCTTCGGTCCAATACGGGGAAGATAGTTGGGACGAAAAAGGAGATCAATGCAGCCTTTGTAACGTATTATAAGGAGCTTTATACGAGTGAGGGGGGATACGTAGAGGTGGAGGTGGAAGATCTTATGGAGAAGCTTCAGTTGCCGAGGCTGGCTGAAGACCTCCAGGAGGAGCTAGAGGCCCCCATAGGAGAAGAGGACATTCGATGGGCGATACGTACTATGAGGAGGGGTACAGCGCCGGGCAGCAATGGACTCCCGGTGGAGTTTCACGAGGAGTTCGCTGACCTTATGGTCCCAAAATAGGCGACTCCATCCAGTTCTGGAAGGTCCTTCGCCTTTCGCTGATGGGCAGGGTGGCGTTATGTAAAATGGTGATCCTTCCGCGCTTGCTCTACTTTTTTGCGAATATACCATATGTTGCAAAGAAAGTGTTTTTTAAAATGCTGGACGTTAAGATTAAGGAATTGTTGTGGGATGCGGGGAGGAGACGGGTGTCCTTACAAACTTTGCGAAAGACTAGGGAAGGCGGGGGACTGGGCCTTCCGTACTATGAAAAGTACTTTGTGGCGGCACAATTACAGTCGGTACTGGTGTGGGATCAACCGGAGGCAGAACTTCTTAAGACGCTGGTAGGGCCCCTGCAGCTGGGTTGTAGGCCGGTGGAGCTCCTGTGGCACCCGCTGGGCGACACGGGGACATTGGTGATCTTTGAAGCGGTGAGGGAGACATGGAGGAAATATGCGGGTGGTAAGGGGGTTAAGGGTCCTTATGAGAGTAGCCTCCCATGGGGAGCCGACCAGAAACTCCGCCAGGCAATTGGGAGGGTGGGGATACAGAGATTACGGGAGAAGGGATGTGAAAAGGTGGGGTATCTTTTTGAGGGTGGGAAGCTCCTTACTTGCAGGGAGTGGTGTGACAAGTTTGACTTGCCATAGGGAGTTTTTCTGGCATATGGGGCGGTGGTTCGGAGGATGGTGGAGCTATGGGAGGGAATTCCTGAGGAACCGGAACCATGCCCGGTGCTTCGAGTACTACTTGACCAGACGGTGGGCACTAGGGGAGTGTTATGGGAGGCCTTCAAGGCGACTATGAGAGGGAAATGCTTGGCCATGACAGTTGGGATGCGGAAGCGTCTTCTAGAGACGTTAAAACGGACAGAGACCCAGGTTGCGGAATTGGACAGGGAGGCGGCGGAGGGGCAGAGGTGGGAGAGACCCTGGCGCGAGCACTGGAGCTCCATCAGAAGACCCTGTCGGAGCTGTCACACTTTGACGACAACAGGCGGGATATGAGGGGGGTAGTGTGCATATCTCACGGATATATAGGGCTCTTGGGGAGGGGACAGTAGAGAGGGAGTTGAAGGTCAAGGAGAAGTGGGAAGTGGATATGGGGTGCTTGATATCGAGTGAGGAATGGGAGCAGATCTGGGACTTGGTCCGGAAGTCATCGAGGAATGCCCGCTTCCAGTTGGTCTAATTTAACATTTTGCATAGGGTATATGTTACCCCATTGGCACTTAAGGCGATGAATGGGGATTAGTCAGGCGAATGTCCCAGGTGTGGGTCGGAGGAGGAGGGGTTCTGGCACATGGTGTGGGAATGCGGAGTAATAATAGAATACTGGGACGAGGTGCTTAAAGGAGTGAATGAGCTACTGGGAACCAACCTGGAAAGGCGTCCAGAGATCTGTTTGTGGGGGAACCTACCGGGGGGAAGCGTAATAAATTACAGAACAGAATGGGCCGGTTTCTACTCATATTGGCAAAACGCCAAATGGCGATAGCGTGGAAATCGCCCTTGGGTCCGACAATCAAGTTATGGCGGAAGGATGTGCGAAGGTGGGGATTAGCGGAGTTAACGGTGCTGCAGAATATGGAGGTGGGGGAGGACAGGGGGGAGGTGACGAGCCATTGGTCCCAACTGCTGAACGATCTGGCAAAGGACAATGATTTGCGTCCACTGTGAAGTAACATGTGCAGGGGGGAAGACATGAACGAGTTACGAGGGAGGGGGGAGTTTGGAGGTGTGGGTGGAAGGTGGAATGGCCTAAATCTCATCGAACAGTGGACACTAAAGTTGGAGTGCTATGACCAATGGAGAAAGGAGGAATCAGATGGGACATTGGGAGGGAGGGAAGAGGGGGTTGGGGGGGCCGGGAGTGGGAATTGGTTGTATTGTTGGGCAAATCTCGCTAATGTGTGTGGGGGGACTGATACGTGGGGGTTAGGGAGGGTGAGGGGGAAGTTGTGGGACTGTTATATGAAAATACCAATAAAGAGTGTTTAAAAATAAAATAAGGCAACCAAAGCATAAGTCCCATTTTAAGAGATATACTTTTGGGAAAGCATATATCTCACATTGCCAACAGTCAAGATGTTGTGAAACTATGCCGAAAGACTAGTGTGGGGAATATTGGAGTCAAGCCATCAAGTTTGAAGTTGGTGGTAAGAGTTTTCTTCCTGGAAGGGGAGTACACCAGGAAAGGGCTTATAGTGGTTAGTTCTGTTAGGTGAGTGGAACAGGAAAGAAGATGATGGTTTGATATCTTTGTGGCAGAAAGATTTGTGGAAAGAACTTTTGTTGAATGAAAATAACTTATCTTTTTTATAATTTGTTGGCAAACAGCAGTATCACTGGGGCAAGTTGCTGTTTGCTATCCTGACAAAAGTGTTTTGGTAAAAGAATAATTATTGAGAAAGAGTGAAATGCTATCTTGACAGGAAGATGTTTCTCTTGAAGAAAGTATCATATGATAACATAACAATTGCATTTGGTTTTGGAACCTGTGTTTTGGGAAAAAGTCAATTATCCTTGCAAGAGGGATATTGTGGAAGACATGAGTTGTTTGAACTAACCAGTTGTGGTGAAAATAATATTGGTTGATTCTTCAAGAAAGATTCTGAGGTTGAAAAAGTCTTTGCTATTTCTTTTGAACAGAAGTTTGTTGAAACAGAACTATAATCTGAGTATTACTGAATTGATCCAGGGGAAAGGAATACTACACTGTTTACAAGAAGTACTTCCAGGAACATTTGAGTTTGAATTACGAGACCGTTTTGTTGAACTCAACTTTAACCATATTTTCCTTGTATGAGTTTGTTATATGTATTAGTGTGAGGGCCAGAGATATTTTGGACATTAGGTCAGTTGTCTTTAGTCTTAGGTTGTGAGGTAGGGATCTCTCTATTAAGTCATGGAAAGTTAAGCTTTCATCTTACCCCCTTTTTACTTTGAATAAATGGCAAACTTTGGGAAAACTTTGCCTTTGTGTCTGTCTCACATTTATGACCCCTCACAAATGGTGTCACAAGTGGGATCGGATTGAATTGAAACAATTGAGGAACCCTTACATTTGAGAAACATAGTAGGGAAGCCTCTGATCCAGCTATTGATACTGAACAGTCTATAGGGTTTGATATATACAGCAGTAGAGGTGAAGTGTTGCAACCAGGAGATAGAGCATTAATATCGACTGAGTTGGTTTTCATTCTTCCCCCCCTGGTACCTACATCAGTCTCGCCTCTAAGTCAGGCCTAGCCTGGCGCTATGGCTTTGACATATTGGTTAGAGTAGTTGGCCCTGATTGTAGAGGCGACATCAAAGTACTAATGCAAAATAGTGGTAAAAGGCCCTACCAAATGAAAACAGGGGAAACAATAGTTAAAGGGATACTAGAGAAGGCTCTTTTCTCAAATCCTCAAGAAACAAAGACAACTGATAAAACTGAAAGGGTGAATCAACATTTTGGAGAAGCTGATATAGAAAACCCCCTGCCCAGTAATACAGCCTATTACTATTATTGAACTATCTGAGGTTATTCCAGATTTAGCTTTTGCACAAAGCAGAACCTTTTATTCAGGTATTATCAGAAGAGGAATGTAGGGAAAAGGGTGGACCATTTGTTTCCTCTCAAATCTGGACTATCATACCGAGGCGATATAGGACTTGAAGGAATACCTAGGTCACAAATCATGGTGCCCAAAAAACATACAAATATTGTACTAGAGCAGAGGTCTTCAAACTGTGGGGCGCGCCCCCCCAGGGGGGCGCGGCTGCCTCCTAGGGGGGGCGCCAGAGCCCAGCATGAAATGTGTAAAAAAAAATGACAAAAAATAAGTTTTTTTTTTTTTTTAGATTGGAGGAAATGGGAGGGGGCAGATCACATGGACCATAAAACGGTCTTAGGCACCAATGAAAACATGGCCAGCAGTTGCAAATGGATATTCAGTCCTTTAGTCACAGACTGAATAGTACCCAAGGGGTTGTTTTTTTATTCAAATGTAAACAAATTGTGATATTTAAAGAATATTTATTCAGCAACAATGGTCAAAACTACTAGCTGCATAGTGAAGCAACTCCTCAAACTGGCCCACATTGGCCAAAAAAGTGGCCCATTTTGATTGGCCTACACTAGCATTTTGCATTTTTGGTACAGTCATCGCCCTATTGCCCTATAGGCCAGTCCAAGCCTCCCAACTCATCCATAATGGGTGAGGAGGCATCCACCCACTGGCCACCTCACCCATTATGGAGTAGCCGAGGAGCCAGCGCAGTGAAACACTGAGCACTCCCTCAGCTGCTTTATCCAGCTGAGGGAGTACTCCTGGGCCGGCTGAACTGTCAAAGGGAAACACTGTTTGCCTTTGACAGTTCATTTCCCCAGCCGCACATGACCACTGAGCCATGCAACGTTGGGGGTGTTTTGCTTCGCCAGCCTTGCATAGCTCATTGGAAATGCTGGCTGGGGCACTGCATGTATGTATGTATGTGCGAGGGGGTGCTCCTGCGCCTCCTCGCACATACGGGCAGAGCAACCTGGAGCGGGGCATTATAGCAACCACGCGCAGGCCCCTGCAGAAGGTACGTTTTATGGCGATTTATTTTTTATTTAAGTGTGTATGGATGTGTGTATGTTTGTGTTATGGGACTGTGGTGGGAGCAGGATGGGCGGCAGCACTGGGATAGTGGTGGGAGTAGGGTGGGGGAGAGCCCAGGGTCTGTACTGGGAGTAGGGCTCGGTGACGGCACGCAAAAGTTCATAGCGATTTCTACATACTGTCCATCCAGCACTTTTAGGGGGGCCCGGCCTGCCTAAACTTGGCTCAGGGGGGGGCCCGAGCCAAAAAAGTTTGAAGACCACTGTACTAGAGATAGCTCACTCTCATTTAACAGGAGGCTGTCTGCAAACTGCTAAAACTCAGGTGCAGATTGTGAACAGATTGTATTGGCCTGGAATTTATGCTGATATAAAAAACATGATCAGTACTTGCGCCTTATGTCAGAAATTTGTGCTCAAATTCCCCCCCCCCAGTTCCCTTAAAACCTTTGCCAATTATAGATGTTGCATTTACTCGAATAGGTAGGGATATAGTGGGCCCTTTAGAAACCTCAAAATTAGGAAACCGGTAAAATATCCTGGTAATCCTAGATTATGCCACCTGTTACCCAGAAGCCTTTCCTTTAAGGAATACTACATCCAAACAGATCCTGAAACATTTACTTCCTTTCTTTTCTAAGTAGATTTCCAAAAGAAACTTTGACAGACCAGGGATCCACGTTTATGAGTAAACTCATGACAGAGGTTAAGGATATTCTCCAGATTAAAACTTGACACACTTCTATTTACCATCCACAAACTGGTGGTTTGTTAGAATGCTTTAATCAAACACTGAAACATATCTTTAAAAAATTGGTAGAAGTAGATGGGGAAAATTGGCATATCATGATACCATGGGCTCTATTTGCCATTAGAAAAACACAGCAGTCTTCTGCTAGAGTCTCCCCATTTGAACTCTTAAATGACAGGGAACCAAGAGGTGTATTAGATATGTTACAAAAAACTTGGGAAGAGAGAGAGAAAGCCATTCTACCAGTATCTCAAACTGTTCAAATACAAAAAGAACATATGGCAGCAGTTCGGGTTATAATACAAACTAATATGGCTAAAACACAAGAACATCAGAAAGATGATTATGGCCAAAAAGAAATTAGATCTTTTTCAATAGGTCAAAAAGTGTTGTTTGTACTTCCTAACTCTGCAAATAAAATGTTTTCAAGATGGCATGCTCCTTTCAAGATCATAGAGCAAATGGGACCTTCTAATTATTTGATTTTACAACCAGATAAAAAGGATAAAACACATATCTATCATATTAATCTTCTTAAAGAGTGGAAGGAAAATCCTATTCAAAATACTTCAGTCATCTTATCCAGTTTATTAACTGATAAAATTGGTACCAACACCTTAATATCTCGAGATTTGTCCCAGAACCAAAAACAAGGTCTAATGGATCTCCTACAACAATTCCCTGACGTATTCAGAACTGAGCCTGGAAGGGTTAAGGAAGTCTATCATTATATTTGCACCCCTTCAGGAAAGGGTGTACATCTAAAACCTTACAGAATCCTAGAGTGCAGGAAAAAACAGTTAATGGTGAGGGAAGCCATCCAGGAATTGAATGAATGAGCATTTCTAAGTTGAAACCAATATCTGGAAGTACTAGACTAGAGTTCTGGGCATATAAAGTGGTATAAAAGCAAATCCAATAATTCTTTGCAATGTTATTTTGTCTGAAAGCTCCCCTGCAGGTTTAAGTGGTTGATAATAATACTCCAGGATTTGACTCTATTGCGGTCCTTCAGGCTTTTAAGCATCAGTTCAATGTCATTTTGAGCTAGGACATTCCTGTATTGATCTTACATTAAAAGGCAACAGTAGATTTGGTAGGATCGCATTTTGGAAATCGGATATCCCTCCTCATCCTTCTTTTCTGCATTTGAATCATTTTATCAAAGCAATGCAAATGTTGAACTCTCTTTGTGCCTGGTCTGCATAATTGTTTGTATATATCCGCCACTATATCTATGTACATGTGTTTTAGTAACGTACTCAAGTCAACTTCTTTTATGTCAACACTGAGGCGATTGTTAAAATTGTCTACAGATCTGGCTTTCCAAGTTATGTGATTCCCTGAGTTAATAGTCACCTTCTGTCTCAACTGAGTCATTATCTTCCAATCCAGCCATAACAGCAATGATCACTAACTGTTGTTTCTTGCACTCGTAATGTCTCACAATTGTAAAATATAGCTTCAGAAACTAAAATATAATCATTTGTGGAGAAAGCGACTCCTGCTTCCCATTCACCCTGAGTAAGCCTCAAACACTCATCATATTAGTACATTCCAATCCTCGCTGACTAGAGGATTTCTTATGAGCAGGAACGGGTGCAGCGGAACCCGTTTCGTTCAGGCAACAGCAGTGCTCCAGATAAGATTTTGAGGTGGGAGTATTTTACACATGATTTTTCAAATTAGAGAGTAAATGCAATTTCAAGAGAGTAAAAATGAGTTTTCTCCTCTGCAAGAGAGTAAAACGTATCCAACATACACCCAATGCATACGTAAAATCAGACCCGTAGACCAAAAGAGTTGTAGATCAAAGTTGTCTGGCTTGCCTTTAACCATTTTATTACACTTGTGGAAAATATTATGCCATAAAATAACTTGTAAGTACGTGCTACATACACAGCTTCATTTTCAAAATTCCGGACCCTAGAAACTCTGTTAAGAACTACTATATATAGAGACTAATGTATTGCTTACAGATGGAGTGTGAGTAAGCAAGTGTTAGCATATGATTTACTTACAGGAACTTGCACACATAATCTCAGCAACAGTCAAAACCTGCTAAGCTACCTTCCCTGCTGTCTGCTGCAGGAAATTAATGTGGATCCCCACATTGTGTACAAAACCAAAAACATGATTCTGGCTATTACAGTTGGAAAGAAATGCAGACAAGTGCAGAAGTTGCAGACTGGTCCCAAATCCCTGCTTTAACACTAAAGTGTGTGATCCTGGGCAACTAATTTTGCCACTGTGCCTTTTTAGCAAAAACAGAAATGGCTATAACAAGTGATTTATTGCCAACTAGTTACTACTCAAAAAAGCCTGATTGACCCCTTTTCCACTGTTTGAACTATACCATTAATAGTAGTGACAATTTATATGATGTACATGACAAAGGGCCTAATACATTGAGCGTTTTCCAATGGGCTGTTGCCATTATAAAAGGTTTCTGTGAATTAGGCCCAAAGTGGATATGGCTCGTGGCTTACACCTTGCTGCTTCTTTAATATAAATTCACATGAACTCCTCGAGTATTAATAACTCGCCTGTACCTTCCCACATCTTCTACTTCCATCATAGGTGAGCAGTCTTGATTGTCAAGACAAAGATAGTCAAGAATCTGCATCTCTGGCATGACACGCATCACAGCCAATTTAGCCCGTAATCGCTAATCACATCAGGGGGATTAAGAGTGGTGGAAGTGGAAAAAAAGGAACTACTGGTACTCTGGCTGCATCCAAAAAGGACGTAGTGGGGTGGCCAGACAGATGGGGCGGGTAGGCATGGGGGGAGTGTGGGACGGGACCAGGATCACAAACCTTGCCTGAACTGTGAAGCAGGGATTTTAATCCACTCTGCAAATTTGACCACATAGCTTCCAAGGTTTACTTGGTACAATTAGTTTGGATTTCAAGGCCAACATTAATGATGTCTTATAGAGTTCACTTACAAAACACACAAATTGCATAATAACGCCACATGACATCCTTACAGCTACGTGTTAAGCCAAAACAATATCATTGTGGCTTTAATGTTCGCGTCCTGAATGGTATACTACAAGTCCGAGAATGCAAGATAATGTCAACCTGAAAGATCTAGTTAACCCCACAGTACTTTCAGTGATTTAAGACATGTAATAAAAGATGTTATATAATAAACTCAGATATGGAGATTCTTTGCAACAAACCTCCAGCTCATTGTTATTCATGATGTTGAAAACATTTGATTAGTGACTTAAAGCAACTTTATTTTTTTTGCGTGTCAATCTAGCAGACATCATAATTTATTTAATTATTTAATTATTTAATTCTATGACAAGACTGGAGGCGAGCATTATGCTTCAACTTCTTTAATTCTCTACTCTTCAGCAATTTCAACAAAACTAAAAAAAAAACATAACAAAACACTGAAAACAGTCTGAACAGACTTTTCCTTTTTTCGAACTACAATCCCCATAGTCTCTGTAGTCCATCACACTCCATGCCCAGTAATAACCACTTCCTGTCCCTGGGCTCCTCCTCTTCTTTTACTGCTCTTCAAGCAGATAAGTACTATTTTGGTTCTCTCCCTACTGTATGTAGAAAAGTTGTAGTTTCAGCAGACGTAGGGTTAGACACAGAGTGTGGTAGATCAGATTAGAGCACTCAGAGTGGTGGATGCAATGATGTGTTAATCTGCAGAGCTTTTATTGCGAGTGCATGTGTGTTTTGGCGCAGTGGCGCGTAATACAGTGTAACCCAGGGTTTTTTACCTAGAATTCGACGAGCCCGTGCATGCGGGTGGCCTTTCCACGAGTCGCGCACCCCGTGCCGTATGGTCGGCCCATTAGGAGATCAGCCGCGATCGAGAGAAGCATATGCGGTCAGCGGGATCGCACTGTAGCAGGGTCCGGGTTCTCCCTCTCTCAGGCGGCGAGGCATACGCGCGCCGTGTAGCGACCCCCTCCCTCGGGGAGGTGGAGTCCCTGCGGCAGCGCGTGAGGAATTGAATCCTCTCGGCCTCCACCTTTGCGACACGGAGCAGTACACACACGAGAAGCCGGGCCCGGCGGTGATAAAGCATTAATAGTGTATAATTGTGAAAGCTACAAGGCGCGGCCTCTTCATAAGCTGCATTACGGCAGAAGTTACTGATTAGCACGCGACCAGCGGGGAAAGGATCACAGAGACAGCTGTGTGCTGTGAAAAGGCCCTACGAGGCTGATAGTGACAGAGCAGAGTCACGTGGATCGTTCCTCTAACAAAGAGGACTGGACGAATACAGCCCATTGCAGGCTTTTATATATTGACTATCTCCCTTCCGGGGCAGCCACAATAATATAAAAAAAAAAAAGATTTATTTTGATGTTAAGAGAATAAGAGAAGGGTCGCGCATACAGACCCCAAAACATCTATAGTGTAAGGGCGTACAGTGACACCCGCTAGGGTGCAACAGGCACACAGCACCCACGCAAGATGTCGGTGTTTGAATGGAGCGAAGAGGAGCAGACGTCTGATCTGGCTGCCAGCTTCAAGCAGGTGCTAGGAAGTTCACTCATAGATGCAGTGGCTCAGGGGGTAAGACCCCTGCAAGACAGG
This sequence comes from Ambystoma mexicanum, assembly GCF_040938575.1. Taxonomy (NCBI): domain Eukaryota; kingdom Metazoa; phylum Chordata; class Amphibia; order Caudata; family Ambystomatidae; genus Ambystoma; species Ambystoma mexicanum. The sequence goes on from NC_090931.1 coordinate 1,214,353,887, forward strand.
CTGTAGTCCCTAGAGGCGATATTACACCAGCCCTTAGACGATACCGGACGGAGAGGAAGCACGCCCGCCGAACCCTCGGAAGTAGGGTCTACGGGGAGTACTAAGGCCTGAAAGAGGAAAGCCCCTCTTGACCCCCAGGGCCCTTTGGATGGGGCAAAAGATAAGGCCCCGGAGGTCGTCGACGCCTTTGCAAAGCTACGTCAGGCATTTTTGCAGCATCAAACTGTGCCAGACCTCACGACCCCCTCTCCAGGGGATGAAGAATATGGAGTAGAAGACCCAGGCTCTGAAGAGGAGCCAGAGGAAGGTGAATCTCCCTCCCAAGAGGGGGAGGAGGAAATAGAAAGCAAACCTAGCGGAGGAAAGAGGATTTGCAAAGAAAAGCTCCTCGAGGAGGTAGAAGAGGACATGTTCGATCCGGACAGCATCCGGAACCCGAGATCCTCAGACTGGCAGCCCTCACCAAGAGTGGCTCAGTATATGACAAAGAGGTTGCGAAAAGCGCTGGACAAGGAAGTCCGCTAGAGGCTCTGAGCGGAATGCCCGAGTCCAGATATCCCAGGGAAGGTGGCCGAGACGTCTGAACTGGATCCTAAAATGTTGACTTTCGTGTCCAAAACTACCAAAGACCCGCGGAAGGGTATCGATAGGTCTTGGAGGAGTTGCCAGGAGAAGGAGTTGGACCTGGCCGGGCCTCTTGCGAAAATAATGGACTTGGCCGAAAGAGGCTCTGAGCGGAATTCCTGAGACCAGATCTCCCAGGGAAGGTGGCCGAGACGCCTGAACTGGATCCTAAAATGTTGACTTTCGTGTCCAAAACTACCAAAGACCCAGGGAAGGGTATCGATAGGTCTTGGAGGAGTTGCCAGGAGAAGGAGTTGGACCTGGCCGGGCCTCTTGCGAAAATAATGGACTTGGCCGAAAGAGTCAAAGATACCGTGGAGTAAGTGGACCCCGAAGTCCTAGCAAGTTGGGCACAGAGAGCTGTGTGCCTCCTAGGGAACGCGCATTGCGCCATTGCATCAGAGCGCCGGAGAGGCCTCTTATTGAAGATTGATTCAAAGCTAAGTGATTTGGCTTCGTACGAGGCTGGAGAAGCGGCGCAAGGACTCCTCTTCGGGGAGACCTTCGGCAAAGAAATGGGTCGCTTTGTGGGCACCTACGCATCTCTGAAGAAGGCGCAGGCTTCCATTTGGAAGATTTTCCCCAATCGAGTTTTTGGAGGGACCAGTCGCCACAGAGGTCGCTCGACTGGTCGCAACCAAGGGGGAAGAAGACCTCAGAATCCCACGGCCCAATACTGGGAGAATAGGCAGCAGGACTCCTTCTTCCCGTCCAGAGGACGCTTCACAAGAGGTCGCAGAGGAAGAGGAGCAGGTCGAGGACAAGGATTCACTCAAGGTGAGAGCAGCGTATTATCCTCCAGTGGGGGAGAGAACAAGCATGTTCTTGAGAAACTGGCATGAGCTTTCCAGCGACGCCTGGGTGTTGCAAGCAGTGTGGGGCATGCGTTTAGAGTTCGTTCAGCCTCCCGTGCAGGAGCACAGGCCCCACCAGCAGCGTTTGGAGCGTGCAGAGCAGAGCCTTCTAGATCAGGAGTAGCGTCTGCTAGCAGCGAAGAACGCCATAGAAAGGTGCCCGGGAGACCCCGCGTTCATAAGCAACATGTTCCTGGTGCACATAAAAGAGAAAGTGCGTCCAGTTATAAACTTAAAGGAGTTGAATGGGTGGATATTATACCGCCACTTCAAGATGGAGGGCATCCACCAGCTCCGAGACTCGCTCAGAGAGAAGGATTGGTTGACGAGGCTAGACCTGAAGGATGCATACCTGACTATCCCGATGGCGGAAGAGTTCAGAACTTTCCTAGCTTTTCGCTGGAAAGGATGGCTTTGGTGATTCAAGACTATGCCCTTCGGGCTTCTGTCAGCGCCATGGGCCTTCACCAAAGTGATGAATCCAGTAGCTGCGGCTATAAGGGAGAAAGGAATAAAGATGATCATTTATCTAGCCGAAGAGCGAGAAACCCTCAGGTATCAGACAAAGTGGGTCCTGGACCTATTAGCGTCCCTGGGGTTTTTGGTGAACAAGGAGAAATCAGACACCATACCGGCGTAGAGGCTAGACTTTCTGGGTTTCATCCTGAATACCAGAAAAGCAACGCTCGAGCTTCCGGCTCGGAAAATCCGTGAAATCAAGAGAGAGATCAGAGGATGTCTGCGGAGCCAGATAGTGTCTCTTCGGACCCTAGCAAGGATTGTTGGGCTGTTAGCGGCTTTGAGTCAGGCCATTTTCCCAGGACCGCTCCATTATCGAGCGCTGCAAAGGCTAAAGATAAAACACCTGCAGCAAGGCCAGAGATATCATCAATCGGTCCCGCTAGATCAGGAATCCAAGACTGAACTAGAATGGTGGTTACAGAATATGGATGCCTGGAATGGTTGTGCCATTTTCGGAGACAGACCGGATCTGGTCATAGAGTCCGATGCCAGCCGGCTAGGCTGGGGCGCAAGGTGCGGAGACCTACAGACAGGTGGGAAATGGAGCGAGGAGGAGCTCCGTTTACATATAAATTGCCTAGAGCTGCTAGCAGGGTCCTTTGCGATCAAAGCCTTCACGAAGGGAAGGATAAAATCTTGTGTCCTTCTGAAGATGGACAACATATCGGCAGTCTGGGCGGCACCAAATCCAGGATGCTAGGCAAACTAGCAAAGGACTTCTGGCACTCTGCCCGCAGTCAGAGACGTCCGTCACAGCGGAATATCTTCCCGGGACGCTGAACATCAGAGCGGACAGAAACTCTTGATACCTCATTGATTCCAGCGATTGGAGGCTGGATCCAGCAGTTTTTCGGAGGATGAGCGAGAGATGGGGTCCAGTGTACATAGACCTCTTCGCATCGCGATTGAACGCCCAAACAGCGGAGTACTTCAGCTGGAGACTGGACCCGGGGGTTCTAGGGACATATGCGTTCCTGCAGGAATGGGTCAGAGGTCCACACTACGCGTTTCCCCCATTTATGATGCTGAGCAGAGTTCTAGCGAAGTGTCGGAGGGAAACGGTGGAATTGTGGTTAGTAGCGCCGTGTTGGAAGTGACAAGTGTGGTTCCCAGCTCTCATGGAGCTAGTAGTGGATTACCCGAGGATGCTCCCAGAGAGGGAGCACCTGCTCACGGACCCAGTTGGGTCATATCACCCTCTGAGAGTGAAGGGGGCTCTCCCGCTCGTCACGTGCAGGATATCAGGAGACGCTGGGCGTTGCCAGGCATTTCGTCTCAAGCTGCACAGCTCATCGCTGAGTCCTGGGCACCATCCACTAGGAGGAGCTAGGATGCGGCTTGGGCCAAGTGGACAAGCTGGTGCAGACGGAGAAGTGTTCATCCCGTTTCTGCGCCTGTAGTGATGATCTTGAACTTTTTAGCTCATTTGTTGCAAGACGGGAAAGCGTTCCGCACCATAGGAGTGTACAGGTCCGCTATATCTGCAGGGCACCTCCCTATCGAAGGAGTGCCAGCGGGCGAGCACCCACCAGTAGTCCGGCTTATTCGAGGAGCAAAGTTTAGAGTGCCTCCGGAGCCTCGTTATAAGTCTGTCTGGGATGTTCTAAAGGTGCTTAAGCTGTTGGAGAGTTGGCCTAGCAACAAATATTTATCTCTGAAAGAGTTATCAGGGAAGTTAGCAATGTTATTGTGTTTAGTGTCTTGTAAACAAGTGTCAGACGTAAGAGCGTGGATATAGACAGGAGGTCATTTGGGCCAGAGGGTGTGACATTCTCTATAGTTGGAACAACTAAGACGGGAACTTCATCAGTGCACTACCCATATTTCCCGAGCAGAGCTAAATGGTGCGTAGCAAGCTGCGTGAAGGAATACGAGAGTAGGACAGCAGAATTCAGAGTGGCTGGTACAAGGCAAATGCTAATAGCGTGCAGAAAACCCTTCAAGGGTGTATCCACAGCCACGATAGCCCGATGGGTTAAAGAAGTCATGCTTGCAGCAGGGATAGATGTGGAGAAATATGGGGCGCATTCTGTGCGAGGAGCTATGGCGTCTAAAGCCTTTACGACAGGAGTGTCACTCAGAGATATCATGTTAACGGCAGATTGGTCGAATGATCGAACTTTTAAAGAATTTTATTTTAAGCCGACCGAGAATTTAGCAGCCACAGTGTTGGGAAGCTTTGAACAAGCATAATGCTCGCCTCCAGTCTTGTCATAGAATGAAGAGTATTAATTCTATTAAAGACTAGGAGGCGAGCATTAAATTCCCACCCAAGTTATGTATTGTATAAGAGATTTTGGGATTGCATGAAGTAATGATATGATAATAGTGTCAATACATGGATGCCACCCTGATTTTTCTGCTTTCTTTATGCCTAGGAGAGGAGCAGAAGAACAACTGATGTAGGAGTCTAGCGGCAGTGGACGACTGGAGTCGAGGAAGTTTGATGTTTGGTTGGAGTGTTTCGAGTTGTTGCCAGTTGCAAGGCTTAGGGCCTCATTACACAGAAGGCGATAAGGGTCAACAGTCACCGGTAATGCTACCGGTGACCGTTAACCCTTAGCGCCTTACTACGAGTTCCCTTTGCGGCACCCGACTTTAATGGCTGGTTTTACCAGCCGTTAAAGTAGGGTGCCACAAAGGGACCTTGGTGCTAATTACGGTACCGCAATTTGCGGTACCGTAATTAGCGCCTTCCCCATTCCCATTATGCCCTATGGGGGCAAAAATGGGAATGGGGAAGAGCCTTGGTGAATGGGGAATTACCGCCCCCGCTCACCTTGGAGTAGGGCGGTAATTCCGCCATCCACCAAGGCGGACACAGTAAAATACTGGCGGCAACCATGGCGCTAATAGCACCATGGTTACCGCCTACCGTGTAATGAGGCCCTTAGTGTGGTGTTCGCAATGAGACTTTCAGAGCGAGTAAAAGAGAGGAGGAGCCCAGGGACAGGAAGTGGTTATTACTGGGCATGGAGTGTGATGGACTACAGAGACTATGGGGGTTGTAGTTCGAGAAGAGGAAAAGTCTGTTGATTCTGTTTTCAGTGTTTTGTTATGGTTTTTTAGAGTTTTGTTGAAACTGCTGAAGAGCAGTGAATTAAAGAAGTTGAAGCATAATGCTCGCCTCCTAGTCTTTAATAGAATGAATACTCCCTGCGCAGATAGCAGGGGTAATCTTCATTATGTGTTAATATAAACACAATTAAATGGGCGCTTTGGGTTGCTCACTTTATCTATCATGCATATGAAAGGCTCTGCCACTGATAAAAGAAAAGTGTTTGTTGGTGCAGAAGCAAGACACTTTTTGCACTCTAGTGCCATCTAGTGGAGGAAAGTAGGCTTTTTAATGAAAATAAATAAAGCGTAAACGGTACGCAGAAGAAAATTAAATGCTCCGTAATGGCCATAATTGCATGCGTAAAATGGCCAATTACGCAGCTTATCTGGAGGGCTGGGCAACAGCAATTAAAATCGCCACAGATGATCATTTCAAATATTTTGGATTTACAATAACTGTCGTCCAAAATTATTTCAGTCATATCAATAATTTCCAGTAAGGAGATGACTGCCGGATTCCAGTAAATATTTATTAGCAAGGTTGGTACTTTATTAACAAAAAAGACTATTATCTCACTCCATCCAAATAAGTTTGATAAATGAATTGGGAGATTTTAACTCTGCTGCATGAATACCCCTTCCACTACACAAACCCAACAACAACCCTGTGGTAGGACGCCCCCAGGACTTTTTTTGCACCTGATTAAGAACAAATGTAAAACCATCCAACAGTGGCGTCTGAAGCAACCATGTTTCCTGTAAGGCAAACATTTCAGCATTTCCCGGCTGCAACAAGTGAGCGTGGCCCCTAGTATTCCAAACCAAAAAGTTTATAGTTTCTAGGGTGGGGCGGTGGGGGGTGTAAGTTATTTTCTAGAAGTAGGCTTATTACATAATGCTTTGGCCAACCATAGCCAGTTGTCTTCTTTGCCATTCCTTATCAAATTCCCCCTGACAAAATTTGCTTTTCTAATACTGGGGTCAGCCTTCAAACAGGTAATTCTCAAATTTCCTTCCATCAAGGTACCATTAGATCAATCTGCTCAAAGGAGAGCCAATTGCAGAAGGTGGTGGTCACCGGGTGAAACCAGAAGGTGTCTCACACGCTAGTCCCCGGGGATCTGTTGTCCAGGTGGCCAGGACACGGCCATTGTTTTTGGATCCACTTCCTGGTGGTGGACAAGTGTGGGAGGATCACCTGGATGAGGGGTCTTCGGGGAGTGGGAGTCCGGATGGTGAGACGTGGTATCCCCTTCCCTGTAACACCTGTTTCCCATCCTACCAGGTAGGATACATAGGAATTCAACCCCACCCCCTCTTTCCTGACATGAACTCTTTCTCACGGACAGCTTACCGTGAGCGAAAACAGACTAACACCAGAGCTGTATACCTGACATGTCCCAATGCAATGGTCAGGCAAGGTCAGGCAATTACTGATGATTGCATACACCTGACTTCCATCACACTTCCCCACATGGATAAAAGGCGGAGCACGAAAGCACACTCTGAGCAAGGCAAAGCACACGAGGAAGCAGCAGTTCCAAGATGGCAGTTTAATACAAGGAGGAAGATGGCGAGACCAGAAAGGGTTGTAAGGAGGAAAGTGCCCTTAACCTTTTCAGACTGTTACTTTCATGAACCTTGGAAAATAAGAAACCTAAGACTTGGGACTAAAGCTGAAGAAACCTGCATTGTGTGTCGGAGGTACCCGGGGCTCTCCCTTGTTGATAACCAAGGAGGGGAGATGCGGTTGCAGCCGTGGTACTATCCTTAGCTCCTACAAGAAAGCTGCGCCAGTAAATACAGAGTCGGAGAGACTGATACCAGACCAGCCTGTGTTAGAACCAAGGTTGCAAGCGGCAACAATGTATGAAGAAATCTAAAGAGAACAGTGTGTGAAAAGTATGTAACGAGTGACACAAATATAATTGAAAACCAGAGGAGTGACTGAACTTTGGAGGCCAAGAAAGATACCATAGACAGAGTGGTCCGGCACCATGTGGCTACTCATTTGAAGGTCTATGTTAGGTATCCAACTGGTTGGCAACTGTGAGAAGGGAATTTTGAGATCAAAGTGGTTCTGCAACGGGTGAAGCGAAACCCTATGCACATTCGAAAGTCTTCAATAGTTTAATGCGAAATGAAATTGGTCAGAGCCCGGCTGAGGGAGACTAGTTGTGTAAGAGGAAGGATCTGAGCCCGGCTGAGGGGTATCCGGGTTGAACCGTGAGTTACCCCAGAAGGAATCCTCTCTAAACATTGTAAAAAGGGGGATCTGAGCCCAGAAGAGGGCAATCCACAGTAACAAGCCTGATATAAAAGGGATCCGAGTCTGGCTGAGGGTGATCCACAGTGAATCACCTGAATTAAGTACTTATAAGAGGAAAAGAGCTTTGTGTTTTGTTTTGATACATCAGGCCCTCTGAATCAAAAGATTTTTGACAAATAAAGAGACTTGGGCACAGAATACCCTGATGCTGGTAAGGGAACTGTATTCACGTGCTGAAGAAGCTTAAAAGACTTGGGCATAGAAGACCCTAATGCATGTAATAGAACTGTGTCCTCGTGCCGAAGAAGCCCAGGAGAGTGCTATGCTCGAGTGAACCGCCTTGTCCCGTGCTGAAAACATGGGGAAGAGAGGCCAATGGCCTGAATATCCTGCCTTATCATTTTGTGAACATTGCTTTCTTTTTCATGAACATTACCCCACACTATTTGTAACTTAGTGGTAAGGATTGGTAATAGGTTTGTTAGTATAGGCCCTTTTATTTTGATGAGACTCCACTGGGACTGCATTATATATTTTTTGCGATGGTTGTCACTTGCTACCATATTATATTTATCTTTAGATAGGCGTTTATCACCCCCTTGATAAAGTTCAATAAACACCCTTGAACTGTGGTCACTTGTGTCTATCTTACTTTGATACTGTCAGGAATCCAGGCAGTATCCCTGGTCACAAATCACGTCTCTCTTTGCTTAATCATCCTAGTGCCCCAAAACTACACACACTGCCACGCTTGTGTATCCTCCATAAATAGATCAGGGTATTTTCACTGCAAAGCAGCCTTCGGTACATGACACGTACAGTGGTAAAATAACACACGCTCTATGGTAATCCTTGGCGGTTACCATGGAGATTGGGGCGTACTAACTAAGACATCTCCACATCACACGCACGTTTCAAGTCATTTGATTCCATAACTTTTTAAGCACCTCCTTGGCACTTGACCGGTGCTTCTGAATTTGCTGAAGTGTGTTTGCATTTTGTTACTGACTACTGATTTCCTGGTTTTCTTGATATCAAGCCTGATTTTTCCATGGATTCCGTCTTGCCTAAGCCCTGTCTGCTAAGAGTCAACTGGTTTCCTTGCGCCAACTACCGTTGACAAACCCTGCTTCCCATTTTCCGACCTGCTGTTCTGTCTTGCTCCCTTACCTTGGAATAGTACTGCCCGCCACGTTGCCAACTCAGAACTCTACAGGGATTGCTTGCATTTGCCCTCCGGATTCTACATGCACGCCTCATTGCCAACTCAGAACTTTACATGGACTGCTTGTTTTTTCCTTTGGACATTTCGTACTTGCTCTGGATTTAACTCAGCCTGTTTCACATATATTCTCGCATTCGAATCCTGGCTGTTACTTACATGGTTACACGCTGCTCTCCTGTTGGAAACATGGATTAGTAAGCCCGGAAGGCTAACCTCCTCGCCCAGCATCGCGTATGGACTAGAGACTTCCTACATATGTTGAAGGGTAATAGAGGAGCATCCTCGTTTCGTCGGGTTCCAACAGAGACTTCCTGTCCAATAGGCGTACGCATGCCATTGGGCACAGCCCCGTACCCGATCAAGTGCTTCCTCGGTTTACGTCTGTTGTTTCTGGCTACTGCTACGGATCACAGTAAGAGTGTTAACTACCCCTACGTGTATATATAGATTCCTATCATCATATCCTGCTCTTTGGGTCTAGCTTATTGTATCCATGTTCTCATATATCCCAGCTCCTCTCTGATTGCGATAACCCACAGATAAGGTTCCATTACCAACCTTTCGTTGTAACAACTCATTGTTATCAGTTATCCAGCTGCCGGTTGGTGTAGTTTTCACACTGTGCTTATCATTGTGTTATTGTGAAAGGATTGCATCTAATCTGATTTTCCTTTCTGGTTCTAGGAGGTCTGCTGTTCGTGTTCGGGTCCATTCTTCCGAATAATAGATCCCTTGATATTGGTTTTCACATCCATTCCCAGGGTTATATTTTAGGTCGAATTCATCGTCTACACTTCATGGGCAACATCAAGGAGAGTTCTGACATATTCAGAAGCCTACCATGGACCCGAACGAGACATTAGCTCAAATCATGCAAATGTTCTCAGAATTACGAGCAGAAATGGCTAGGGCCCATGCACCTATGCAACATTGTATTAATGAACTACAGGCCGGGATGTAACCTGCTGGGCCACCAGTCCCAGACCCTGCACAGGCCTCGGGTTCCGATTTGGTTTTGCCCAGACAGGAAACGGGGCCAGTGTATATGACTACTCAGTTCCCACTGGCCCCGCCTGAAAGGTTTAACAGGGATTCCAAGACCTTTCTGAATCAGTGCCGCTTGAACTTGCAGACCCTCCTCATTCCCTGATTCCACAACCAAGGCTGCCTTCTTGTTATCACATGTAGGCGGTACTGCCGCATCATGGGCCAATCCATTGCTGGAACAGGGAAGCCCGTTGTTGTTTGACTGTGATGCCCTTATTGAGGCTATGAGTTGAGTGTTCGATACTCGGTACAAGACGCAAGCTACTGATCTTGAGCCTTTAGGGTTACAACAAGGTGACTACTCTGTTATCATACCTTGCCAAGTTTAATCAGCTCGTAGTGGGGGCGGGTTGGCCGGAGGATAGGAAGGAATCGTTATTTTACAGAGGACTCTCGGATTCCTTAAAGAATACTTTAGCAACAGTGCCTATTGTTCCCACTGCCTTTCCTGAGCTCCTTGACATGGTCCTGCAAATCGATGCACGAAGAACAGAGAGGAAAGGCGAAAAGCGGGCGCTAGTTCCTTTGGCCATGACGCCAACACACTCTACTGCAAGAAACACGGAACCCATGCAGATTGGTGTGGTTCGGGGTCCACTGATAGCAGAGGAGAGGGAGTCAAGGAAAAGGAACAATTTGGGCTTCTATTGCGGTTCCTCAGAACACCTTTTGAAGGCTTGCAACAAAAAACCAAAGCAGCAGGGAAATGCCAAAGCTCGGCAGTACAAGGGGTCGAACTGCTGAGCTCTGCATCTTTTGACTCCTCAGCTCCTAAGCCTTTTACCATTGCCACTCAATGTTTATGCCTTCCCAATCATGAGTGGTTTATTGATGCAGTGCTCGATTCAGGAGCCACCAGCAATTATATTGATGATGCCTTCGCCCAAAAATTGGGTATCCCTGTCATATCTAAGTCTCAACCGGAATTGGTCAATGCCATGGACGGTACCACATTGCTTTCTGGCTTGGTTACGGAACAAACTACCGACCTGACTATGATCACAAACAATGGACACACAGAAACCATATGTTTTGACCTTATCGCTGCTCCCTAATATCAGTTGATCCAGGGATTGTCCTGGTTAAGACTCCACAATCCAGTGGTGGACTGGAAGACTGGCGAGGTTGACTTCGTGTCTAGTCACTATGAAACGTTGTGTTTGTCCTCCAAGTTATAACCTCGTACTCCGTGTCACCCGCTCTTAAATGCCTCGTCTTCAGTGGGAGCTATCATGTCTACTCCTTTGCCCAAGGAATACCTGAGTTTTAAGGATGTATTTGACGCAAAAGGAGCAGACATCCTCCCGCCACACAGGCCCTATGACTGTCCCATTGATTTGACTCCCGGAGCCAAGATACCTTCAGGCCGGATCTACTTCCTAACGCGGAAGGAGGATTTGATCCTAAAGGAGTACTTTGTTCAATCCTTACGAACTGGTTTCATCCGCCCTTCACGCTCTCCAGCTGCTTCCCCGTTGTTCTTTTTGCCAAAAAAGGAAGGGGATCTTCGGCCTTGTATAGAATATTGTGCTCTGAATGCTATTACCATCAGAAATCAGTACCCGATTCCACTGATCTCTGTACTCCTGGACCAGCTAGGTTCATCAACAATCTTCACCAAGTTGGACGTTTGTCATGCCTATAATTTGGTGAGAATAAGACAGGGGGATGGGTGGAAGACGGCATTTAAAACCAAGTATGGGCTACTCAAGTACTGTGTAATGCTATTTGGCCTATGCAATGCCCCTGCAGCATTCCAACAATTTATCAATGACATTTTCAGGGATATGATAGATTGATTCATCATCGTTTATCTCGTACACCACGTCAGTCAAGTCTTGCAACGATTACGGGAACACTCCCTCTATGCCAAGTTGGAAAAGTGTATATTCCATGTTAACTCTTTTGAATTCCTAGGCTATGAGATTATGGACCAGGGGATTAGAATGTGTTCTTCCAAAGTCAGGGCGGTTTTGAAATGGCTGGCGCCAAAGAACTTGAAGTCATTGCAGTCATTCCTTGGCTTCTCCAACTTTTATAGGCGCTTTGTGAGGTCATTCTCCGAGATTGTGGCCCCCTTTACGGCTCTCACCAGAAGTAAGAGGGCGTTCTTGTGGGATTCTGCCGCAGACAAAGATTTTGAAGCACTTAAGGTTGTTTTCACGTCCGCTCCGGTGCTATGAATTCTAGACCTGAAACTGCTTTTTGTGGTTGAAGCCGACGCTTTTGATGTCGCTCTGGGGACAGTATTATCTCAACACTGCCAAGACACTAACCTGCTCCATCCGGTAGCGTATCACTCACAAAAGCTCAACGCCCTTGAACAGAATTACACTATCACAGAAAAGGAGCTTTTGACTGTTAGAGATGCCTTTGTAGTCTGGAGACACCATCTGTTGGGTACTATGTTTCCGGTCCAGGTTTATTCGGATCACCGAAATTTAGTTGCTCTACAATCTGTGAGGTGCACCACAGCTAGGCATGCACGTTGGCATGAATTCTTTTCTCCATATAACTTCACGATCACGTACCGCCCTGGTTCTTGGCACTCCAAAGCAGACGCATTATCCCGCATACCAGGGGACAGTGCTCCACGTTTCTGGTCAGGATATTTTGTTGTTACTACATCAGGTTGTGTGTGGTTGTACCACGAAGTCCTCCATGAGATCACTTCTGCTCACCTGAGTAGAAGAGAATGCTGAGACCATTAAAGACAAAGGGATCAATGTCATTCAGTCCCTACCTTACCTTCGAGGCAGATTGTACTTACCCAATGCCATCACCCATACTATGGCATTACAATGGTGTCACGACTCCAGTTTTTCAGCGCATACAGGCACTAGAAAGACCCTTAAATTATTACATAGGGGGTGCGGGTGGCCTGAAATGTCTACCGACATCGCTCATTACATCTCCTCCTGTGCTGTTTGTGCTCAAGGTAAGGTCACACATGCTAAACCAATGAGTCTGCTGCAACCGTTACCTGTGCCAAAGACAGTGTGGACCATAATATCTATGGACTTCATTGTTGAATAGCCCCCGAAACAAGGTTGTGATACCATTTGGGTGGTCGTCTGACTAAATCTGTGTTGTTTGTTCCCTGTCAGGGGTTACCAACGGCCCGGGTTCTCGCTGACCTGTTCATAAACCATGTATTCAAGTGTTTCGGGTTGCCCAGTATTATTATAACAGATCGAGGGTCCCAGTTCACGTGAAGTTTCTGGAGGGCCGTGTCCCGCTCGTTCGGCATAGAGGACAGATACTCAAGTTCCTACCACCCCCAAACCGATGGACAGACTGAGCGAGTCAACGCCACGTTGGAACAGTTCTTGGGGTGTTTGTTGATTCAACACCAGGGTTCTTGGCTTTCGGTTTTAGCCATGGCTCAGTTCGCATATAACAACTCCTTGCACACGGCTACAGGAACCACCCCTTTTTCCGCTCTTTATGGACACCATCCTCGTACTCTGTCCTTGCCCGTTGTGTCAGAATCCAGCAATCCTGCTGCCCAGTGTTGTGTTTGGTCTCTTACCAAATTGCATGCGGATATCAGACAGCATTTGGTGGAGGCCCAGCGTTGCACAAATACTTATGCTGATGCCCGTAGGCTAAGGTCTCCCGTGTATAAGAGGGGTATGAAGGTTTGGTTGTCCACCAGGCACTTGCATCTACCAGGGCAGAGATCTCTGGTTCCTCGCTATACTGGTCCCTTCGAGGTCTCAGACGTAATCAACCCAGTGGCCGTTCGTTTGGTCCTCCTCACTGCCTGGAACATCCATCCCGTGTTTCATGTCTCTCTTCTTAAACCCCTGCAGCGGGCTATCAGGTTTACCACTCTGGATCGTCCCCTTCCAGTGAAGGGTTTGGAGGAATATGAGATCAATCAAATTCTCGATACCAAGTTTTCACAGGGGATACAGTTGTTCCCTATTGACTGGAAGGGTTATGGGCCTGAGGATCAGACCTGGGAAACTGTGTCCCATATTCATGCCCCTGACCTGTTGAAAGACTTTTGGTCATCGCGGCGGGGAAGGCTTTCTTTGAGGAAGGGTACTGTCAGGAATCCAGGCAGTATCCCCGGTCACACGTCAGGTCTCTCTTTGCTTAATCATCCTAGTGCCCCAAAACTACACACACTGCCACACTTGCATTCACTCCATAAACAGATCAGGGTATTCTCACCGCAAAGCAGCCTTCGGTACATGACACGTACAGCGGTAGGAAAACACACGCTCTGTGGTAAGCATTGGCAGTTACCATGGAGATTGGAGCGTACTAATTAAGACGTCGCCACGTCATACGCACGTTTCAAGTCATGTGATTCCATAACTTTTTATGCACCGCCTTGCCACTTGACCGGTGCTTCTGAATTTGCTGAAGGGTGTTTGCGTTTTGTTACGGGCTACTGATTTCCTGGTTTTCTTGATCTCGAGCCTGTTTTTTCCTTGGATTCCGTCTTGCCTAAGCCCTGTCTGCTAAGAGTCACTTGGTTTCCTTGCGCCAACTACCGTTGACGAACCCTGCTTGCCATTTTCCGACCTGCTCTTCGGGGGTTAGTAGAGGAGCGTCCTCGTTTCGTCGGGTTCCAACAAAGACCTCCTGTCCAATAGGCGTACGCATGCCATTGGGCACAGCCCCGTACCCGACCAAGTGCTTCCTGGGTTTACGTCTATTGTTTATGGCTACTTATACGCCCTAGGACCCTCAACTTCCCAGAATACGGTAATAGTGTTAACTACCCCTACGTGTATATATAGAATCCTATCATCATATCCTGTGCCTTGAGTCTAGCTTATTGTATCCATGTTCTCATATATCCCAGGTCTTCTTTGATTGCGATAACCCACAGATAAGGTTCCACTACCAACCTTTTGTTGTAACAACTCATTGTTATCAGTTATCCAGCTGCAGGTTGGTGTAGTTTTCACACTGTGTTTATCATTGTGTTATTGTGAAAGTATTGCATCTAATCTGCTTTTCCTTTCCGGTTCTAGGAGATCTGCTGTTCGTGTTCGAGTCCATTCAAACAGGGTTATATTGTTAGGTAGAATTCGTCATCTACACTTCGTGGGCAACATCAAGGTGACTTCTGACAGACACCATGCCTTCCTTACATATGGTGTCTGGAATGGGATATGACTCAATTGAAAAAAATTGGGAACCCACCAATTTCGGAAGCTTAGTCATAGAGCCTCCAACCCCTTTGTTGCCATGAAAGAATCAATAGCCTTTGATATCTGTAGCAGCAGAGATGCTACTATCCCTCCTGGGAAAAGAGAAAGTATTCCCACAGACTTGGTTTTAATACACCCTCCTGGGTGTTACATAAGATTGGCCCCAAAATCTGGCCTGGCTTGGAAGTTCGGTATAGACGTTCTAGCAGGCTTCATCGATCCCAACTTCTGGGGAGACATATTCGCGCTCTGAAACACTTGTGTATGAGCGCGATAGAAATAAAATATCAATCAAATCAATCAATAAAGTTTCTCTTACAGAATCATGGTGAAATCCATTTGAAGTACATCATGGGGACCAAATTGAAATCTAGGAAAGGCTCTATTTCCTCATTTTAAAGAAAGTGAACGAGACAAAACAGAAAGAGGTACCTTATGCTTTGGGGAAGCTAATACACCTTCTAACATTGAAGGGAGAAAGGGAGAAAAGACTACCATGTACCCCGACCTAGCCGTCGCCCAGCGAAATGATACAGCCCTTGGTGAAGCTTTTTTACAAGCTATTCCAGTAGGAGATGTTATAGAAACGAAGAGCCCCTTTTTCTTCTTAAAGCAGGGGTTGCTATTGAGAAAAGAAACATCTATAGAAGGCTTAGGTAAAACACAATTAGCAATCCCCAAAACCCACCGAAAGATTGTACTAGAGATTGCGTATTCCCATCTGACAAGAGGGCACTTAGGACATTATAAAACCCAGGCACATATCAGTGGGAAGTTTTACTGGTCAGGTATCCACGCTAATATAAAAACCTTTATTCAGACGTGTGAAATATTATTAAAAACCAGCACTCACATCCCATTGCCTGCCCCTCTGAATCCTTTACCAATAATAGAAGTCCCCTTTTCAAGCATCAGGATGGACATAATTGGACCTCTAGAGACATCTAGACTGGGCAACAAATATGTCCTCGGGATTGTTGACTATGGAATATGTCCTCGGGATTGTTGACTATGGAACCAGATACCCCGAGGCATTCCCTAAGCGGAACAATTCACCCAGCAAATTCTAAAGCACCTTCTACCGTATTTTTCCAGGGTTGGCTTTCCTGAGAAAATCCTGATGGATCAAGGTTCAAATTTCATGAGCAAGCCCATCGCTGGAGTCAAAGAACTAATCCATATTACCACCTTACGAACTTCCATGTACCATCCCCAAACAGATGGTTTGGTAGAGAGATTCAATAAAATGCTTAAAATGATCCTAAGAAAGTTGGTAGATAAAAACGGGAAAGTCTGGGACCGAATTTTCCCTGGGGCATTATTTGCAGTAAGGAAAATCCCTCAGGCATTTACTTGATTCTCTCCTTTTGAACTACTCTATGGTAGAGAACCTAGAGATGTTCTGCACATGCTCCGGGAGACCTGAGAAGAACAAGAAGAGGCACCCATTCCTCTCTCGCGAACAGCTACCAGATTGCAAGAGCATATGAGACTTGTTCAAGATCTAGGGCCTCATCACGAGTCTGGCGGTAACCCTTAAATGCGACGGTAGCGTTATTACTGCCGCATTTAAGGGAACGCCAGATCATGGCTTTGGCGGATTTCCCCCCAGTTCTAAACTGGGGGGAAATCTGTGGCAAAATTGCCGATTTTTGGCGCGATTACCACTGGCGGGAAATCCGCCGGCGGTAATAGTGCAAATTTTCCCCATTGGGCCAATGGGGAATGAGGAATTCCTGAACGGGCCCAATGGGAATGGGCAATAACCCTTCCGCCAAACCCGTGATCCGGTGCTAATAGCGCAGGGGGGTTTGGCAGTAGGGCTATTAGCGCCGGCACTAGTAGCGCCAGCGTTACCGCCCAACTCGTGATGAGGCCCCTAATCTGTACTCAAATGGAAAAAGCTCAAATCCAACAAAAATCCACTTACGACAAAAAGGTGAGCTTAAGATCATTTTCCATAGGACAAAAAGTACTAATCCTCTTACCCTCCTCAGAAAATAAGCTTGTCTCTTAGTGGCATGGGCTGTATGAAATACTGGAACAAACGGGTAACTGTACTTATAGGGTAGCCTAGCCTGACAGGAAACAGAAGATCCATCTATATCATGTAAATCTCTTAAAAGAGTAGAAGGAAATCCTGTCAGCCACCCATGCCACGATACTATCCTGTTTGGTGCCAGGCCAGAACAAATAGACACCTTTTAATTCATTCTTCCAGAGCTATCTATTCAACAAGAAGATTTAAACGATTTAGTCACCTCATTTCCCGATGTATTCTCTGAGAAGCCACGAAGAGTAAAAGGCACCTGTCACTATATTAGAACACCTAAGGGAAAAGTGGTTGATCTAAAACCGTATAGACTCCCGGATGCCCGTAAACAGATAGTGGTTGAGGAATGAATAAGATGTTAAGAGCAAATATTATCGAGCCCTCTTCAAGCCCATGGTCCTCCCCTATCATACTGGTCACCAAACCTGACCATTCCTGGAGGTTTTGCATAGATTTCCACCTTGCTAATGCAATTTCTGACTTTGATGCATATCCCATGCCACGCACCTATGACCTAATTGATTAACTCGGAAACGCCACTTTTCTATCCACCTTAGATTTAATGAAAGGGTACTGCCAGGTCCCAGTATATGGGTCTGATAAAGAAAAGACAGCTTTCTCAACACCCCTAGGACTATTTCAGTTCAAAGTCCTCCCTTTTGGATCACACAACAATCCAGCCACTTTCCGATGACTTATGGACAAATTATTACAGCCCTACTCCGATTTCTGTGGAGCTTATATTGACGATATCGTCATTTATAGTAAAACTTGGGAGGACCACCTTTTCCATCTTTTTGCTATTATGAAAACCCTCAGAGAGGCCGGCCTAACTGCCAATCCATCCAAATGCAGACTGGCCCAGTCAGCCATGAAACACCTCGACTTCTTTGTAGGGAATGGTAGTGTACAACCTCGATGCGAGAAAGTGGAAGCCGTCTTGGATACCCCTACACCTAAAACTAAAAGAGATCTCAGAGCGTTTCTAGGGTTAATCGGTTATTACCGTAGGTTTATCCCAAACCTCTCGGACAGGACAGCTACGCTGACAGACAAACCTAAGAACGCTGAACACCAGAAAATTCATTGGACTGATGAGGATGATATATGTTACAACAACCCAAAACGAAACATGTACCAGAACCCGATCCTAAAGGTAGTAGACTTCTCAAAAGAATTTGTATTGCAAACAGACGCCTCCCTTACAGGGTTAGGAGCAGTCTTATCACAAGTCTGCAATGGATTACAACACCCCATCTTGTTTACGAGTCGCAAACTTTTCCCACGTGATAATAATTACTCTCTGCTGGAATTAGAGGCCCTGGCCATCAAGTGGGCCATTATCGACTTTAGATACTACCTCGTAGGAAGAAAGTTCACACTCATCATGGACCATTCGTCACTAGTTTGGATTAGCCAATGAAAGGACTCCAACCCTCGAGTCATGCGATGGTTCTGAGACCTGCAACCCTACTGTTTCACTGTGGAGCACCGAAAAGGTAAAGACCAAGGGAATATAGATTTCCTCTCCCGGTTCCCCTGTGAAACAGATGTGGCTACATTGCATGGGGCAAGGGTATGTGAGAAACCCGACGGTGTCTCACACACTAGTCCCCGGGGATCTGTCATCCAGATGACCAGGACACGGCCATCGCTATTGGATCCAGTTCCTGGGCGTGGACCAGTGCGGGAACATCATCTGGATGAGGGGTCTTCAGGGAGTGGAAGTGGGGCACTGAATGGTGAGATGCAGTATTCCCTTCCCTGTAACACCTTTTCCTCATTCTACCAGGTAGGATACCTAGAAGCTCAAACCGCCAACCCCTTTCCCGACATGAACACTTTCTCATGGACAGTTCATCGTGAGCGACCACAGACTAACACCCAAGCCGTATACCTGACATGTACCAACATAAGGGCTAGGCAGAATCACACCTGACTTCCATCACAACTCCCCACAGGGATAAAAGGCGGAGCATGA
Organism: Ambystoma mexicanum; assembly: GCF_040938575.1. Lineage (NCBI taxonomy): Eukaryota > Metazoa > Chordata > Amphibia > Caudata > Ambystomatidae > Ambystoma > Ambystoma mexicanum. The sequence continues at coordinate 1,214,372,696 of NC_090931.1, forward strand.
AAGCACACTCGGAGCAAGGCAAAAAACACGAGGAAGCAGCAGTTCAGAGATGGCAGTTTAACACGAGGAGAAAGCCAGCAAGACCAGAAAGGGTTGCAAGGAGGGAATTGCCCTTGGCCTTTTCAGAGGAAAAAAATGCTACTTTCATGAGCCCTCAGGAATAAGAAACATATGATGTCAGTCTAGAAAAATGGACACCTCTAATGATTGACGACAAACGTATTTTGGTGGCCGTGGGCCAACCGTCTCATGCACGAAACGATAGAAATACAGGTTTCCGAGTTTTACCAATGAACGGCCATTTTGATGTAACAAGGATCGTCATTTTGTTTTCTAACAATTGCTCATTGCTTTCTGTTCAAATTGCTTTGCAGCACATTTTCTGCTTACACTGCTCGACTGTTAATATTGTTGTCTGAACGTGAAAGGACAAGGCCGCGGGGCCGCGAGGCTAATAAGAGTTTGTTGAAACACAACGTAGGCAGCGCCGGGAAGGAATGCCCGGCTCCCTCCCGAATGTAGCCTTGAAGCAGAGCCGCAGGGCATTTAATCATTTCACAGCTGCCAGCCAGTCTCGTTATATGGTAGAATATGTTAGAATAAAGCAGCTAAAGGCTTGAATTATGCTCTTCTTACGGCCCCCCTTTACCGAGCCCTGTAGAGCGTGTCGGCTCCCAGGACATGAATAACACCTCATAGATAGCAAGGTCTGGAATGTGACTCTTCCCCTGTATGTAGCTTGCTTCCAAGAACAGAAGCACTGTGCTCTGTTCAACAAGGAAAATATGTCTCTGTACTTGCAAAATTACATATTGTTCCTAGAATAGATATTTGAAGGTGTCATATTCGTCTAAAGTGTCCATCATCAAACCGAGTTCAAAGAAACCCAATAAAGGGGGGTGTTAAACATGTCACAGCTGATTGTATGATATGCATTTTGTATATATGTAACTGATGTACGTAATTCGCTCTCTTGAGTCCCTCGAGGTCTAGAGATACACGTCGCGGGGCGTGAGACCGAGTTGGCCAACTGAGACCATTTGCTTTGCAATAAACCCTAGCTTTGGGAATACAACCTTGTGTCTGGCGTATCTATCGTGTGTGGTGACTTGCCTTGTTTCCATAGACGTAAGGGACCCCTAAGGGCCCCTTTCAAGATGGCTCCCAAATAGGGACCCTCCCACACTTGTTCCATCGTGTACGTTGTAATTGAGTAATGGCGGAGAACGCCGAGAATGGGACGATCGAGCCGGGATCAAGAGCTGTTCGGGGCGCCCTGTAGAAGTGATGAGAGACTCCTTTGCAGATCTGCACACATCTGATCCCTGATCGACGTTCCCAGCTAGAGAACAAGGAGGCGAGGGTCTCGAAATAAGGCGGAAGCCAAGAAACGCAGACACAACGTCATTGGTTGCATCAGTATACAGACGACTTGTGTCCTGAAGGACAAATTGATTTATCAGGAGAGTCATTCCCCAATTCAAAGTAATCCTGATATTGGTTGAGAGTTGACTTTGCAAAATCAAACGCCCTAGGTAAGGTTGATTAACTAAGGGGAAGGTTGAAACATGCCTGGGGTATTGTCCACCTTAGCGGGGTTTTTCCGCTGCGGTAGACAATCTTTGGAAGATGGCCAAATTGCACCACCTGGGGGAATGCCGGCGTATGACATGTATGTAAAGTATGGTGTGGGAGCGATAATATTCTGTGAGACTTGGCATAGGCAAACCAGAAAGCAACAAGACCATCAATGGCCGATACATGGTAGTTTTGAGATAATGAGAATAGATAACCTGGAAAGGGTGTTGATAAGAAAGAAAGCGCGTCCTGCAGCATTTTATATCGTTAAGGACTGGAGAAGGGAAGCAATGCTCTGACTTAGAAGTAGAGCGAAGCATGCGCGCAGGCATAAATCAAAAGGTGAAGTAGCGGAAGAAAAGGAGGAGGAGGAGTGGACTCAGAGTCTAAGGAGGTCAGGTAGACGTGACCAGTTGAATATAGAAAAAATATACCCACAACGAGAATTGCACATAGCAGATGAATTGATAGAAAACATATTGATCCATACAAAACAAGGCCCAAGATCAGAAGCGAGGCCAAACACGCCAGTAACAACTGCTCAAGCCCATCCCATAGCTCAAGCCCTCCCACAGCCACAGAGCGCGCACGTAACACTTCCTATTAGCCAACCAGGCCCACAGCAGACACTCCCCGCTCCTGTTGTCCCATCCGCACCCCCCGCCTTAGATACAGACTCTGTATCGTCCGTCCCTCCCGGGGTTGAAGTTGAAACCGCGGGGCGAGAGGCGGGACTGAACAAAGTAGATGCACAAGGGTAACTCGCTGCACGATCAGCATGGAAAGGAAGGTGGAATTGCAGCAACAGGCAGAGATGTATATAGACGGGAATGATGGGACGGCAGCATTGGCTTCGATGTATGACTTCCGAAGAAGCAACGAAAGACAGGTAGTGTTGGAATGTATGGGTGAATATTTGGTGGAGAAATGGAAACAGTTAATTGGGAAAGTACCACCGCAGCGATTGTTAGACTTGAATGCATTAGTACGCTGTAGAGAAAGAGATGAAGAAGTAAAGGAACATGTATATGGACTTTTTGAACTTAAAAATGAATTGGATAATGATTATGCTGAAATGTTTACTGCACCTGGGTATAGGGGTAAGGATATTGGGAGAAATAGAAAGGAAGCGATAGAGCCATATATACAACGATGACATTCAATGTTGTCAGTACAAAGGGGCGACAAATTGAAAGTATGTATACGAGAGGCGTTAAAATGGATGTCGAATCCCAGTATTCCCACAATGGACATACATGAGATATTTGATGAATATTCCATGCCTATGAAAAGGAAAGCATTGCAGTCGATGGCTGAACATTTAATAGATAAAGATATAAAAAGCGACAAGGCCAGCCCCCCGAAATAATTGCAATATATAAGAGAGCACTAGAGCGAGGGACAGGAGAAACAGCCCTATCGCTTGATTTAGGAATATTGTTGCACATGAGAAAAGGGGGAGGGACAGTGAGTGGGGCATTTCCTATGAGAGAGGTCCCACCTACCTTTGTGCCCAAAGTAGAGATTCCCGCAGCGGGCACCGTAGCAGCGCAGGTAACACCTGTCCCCTTTTCCAGACAGGAGGTGAACAACATAAAGCAGACGATTCCCGATATAAGAAATAATCCTGCAGGGTTTTACAAGGAAGTAGAGTCCTGCCTACAATCATCTGTGCTTACCATGGGTGACATAGACCTAATGTTCCCAGTGATCCTGCCAACAGACATATGGAAGCAAATAAGGAAGGTGGATGACGTAACGACCTTTGGCGCCACCTGGGCGGATTTGGTAATAGAAGACAGGAATAAAGCGGTTGGAGGGACACCGGGAGCGAACCTGGTAGCATTACCAGCATGCATAGTACAGAAATTAAAAGAAATTGTCCCAGAGAAAAGAATTCAATGGGACAAATTGACTGCATGTGTACAAGGCAAGGATGAGTTAGTTACATATTATTTTAATAGGTTTGAAGAAGTATTTACAGACTTCAGTGGGCAGGATGTGAGCTCGGAAGCGGGGAAGAGGCTATTTGTTGATAAATATGTGAGGGGGTTAAAACTTACAATCCAGAACCTAATAATGACATCAGAGAGTGCATGGCAAGCAAAAACGCTGGGCGAAGTATTACACATGGCCCAATATTATGAGAACAGAGTGAATGCAGAGAAAGAGGAGAAGGATAGGGTAAATCTGAAGACACGGGTGCTACTGCAGCAAGTAGCAGGACATAATAGAGGGAGAGGGAATGCACAAGGAAGGAGTAATTTGAATATGCATGGGGGGCCATTGGGACCAAATCAGTGTGCGTACTGTAAGGAGGAAGGACACTGGCGAGCGCAATGTCCACAGCTGCAGAATAGAAATGGGTCTGGTCAGAGAAGACAGCACAGAGGGCACCAAGGAGCAAATGGACCAAATAGGAATAGTATGCAGCAGCACTACAATAATGGAGGTAATCAAAACCAGACCCAAAACCAAAGTGCTCCTAACCAGAATCAGGGGCAGCAAACCCAACAGTATGGAAACCAGAGTGGGGGAAATAGAGGGAAGAGTGGGAATGTTTTCGATACAGAGCCAAATACATATTATAGTAATAGTAGTGACTACACATCGGATGATGTGTTATTTCCCTAATAGGACAGCCCAGGGCAGGGGTCAGAACCAGTGTCTATTCCCGTGAATCAGAAAGGACCCTACGTAGAAATGAGAGTCGGGAATGAGGAGCACCGCTTCCTTGTAGATACAGGAGCGCAAAAGTGTTCAATAGAGCATCACTTGGTTCCGGATATACCACTGTCAGGGCAAAAGAATGTTTCCGTAGGGTTTGCAGGTACACCAGTGATTACCCCGTGTCCCAACCAGTCCCAGTTATCATAGGACCATTCACTGAACATTGTCCTTTTCTCCTAGCAGACAATTGTGGGGAGAACCTGTTGGGATTAAATTTGTTGAAAAAGTTAGGTGCAGTTATACATTGCACGGCAGACGGGGTGTTCCTGATGATTTGGCCACGACATGCCCCTGTGTCAGAATTCATGTCTGAAGATTTACCAGGGGAGTTAAGTAAAGTGCCAACCTGTATATGGGCAATGCATGATAATGATGTAGGATGTTTGAAAATAGAGCCAGTAAAGATCATGTTGAAAGAGGGTGTTACACTGCCGCAAATTCCCCAATACAGAATTTCGGCTGATGGTGAGAAAGGATTGAAGAGTATTGTTACAGATTTGGTGAAATTAGGGGTGATTGAAGAAATTACAGGCAGTACATGCAACAGCCCGATTCTTCCAGTTTATAAGAAGGGAGGCAATGAAGTACGATACCATTTCATAATTGATTTGCGCGCGCTGAACAAAGTAGTAGATCCAAAATTTCCTTTAGTCCCAAACGTCACTACAATATTGACAATGATACCCGTCTCAGCAGAATACTTTAGTGTAATTGATCTAAAAAATGCGTTCTTTAGCATACCGGTGGACAAGGACAGCAGATATTTGTTCGCATTCACATTAGGAGGACGATCATTTACATTTACGCGGATTCCACAAGGGTACACGGAAAGTCAGAGTATTTACAGCAGAGCATTGAAAGAGCAGCTAGAAATGCTAGAATTACCAGTGGGTTGTGTACTCTTGCAATACATAGATGATCTGTTGTTAGCTGCTGACACAGAGGAGATTTGTAAAGAAAGCACTGTATTACTATTGTCACACCTAGCGGCACATGGCCATAAAGCTAGTTTGAAGAAGTTTCAATATAATCGAAAGGAGGTAGCTTATTTGGGCTACCTACTTTCGAAAGAGGGGAGAAGGCTAACGCCAGAACGGATAAAAAGTATTTCTTGTATGCCTATTCCAAAGACACAGAAAGGAGTCAGAGCCATAATAGGCATGGCTTCTTATTGCCGACAATGGATCGGTAATTTTGCGTTAATTGTGAAACCGATGGTGAACTTGATTAGAAAGGATGCGGTCATGCCTTTACAGTGGGATGAGGAATGTCAGAGAGCGTTTGATCAATTGAAAACTGCATTGTGTTCTGCTCCAGTTTTGGGCACACCAAATTATGAAAAGGTTTTTAGACTGTTTGTGTGTGAAAGTGAAGGATGTGCATTGGCGGTTTTGACACAGGAACAAGGTGGAAGAAATAGGCCGTGCGGCTATTTCTCTTCCGCGCTGGACCCTGTAGCGCTCGCACTACCAAAATGTTTGCAATCTGTTGCGGCGGCTGCTGCATCAGTGAAACAAACGGAAGGGATGGTATTGGGGCATACTTTAATTCTGATGGTGTCACATGCCATAGACGTTCTATTAAATAGGACACATACGCAACACCTCACCTTTGCTAGACTGACAATATATGAGATTATCTTGTTCGCGCCCCATATCCAAATTATGAGGTGTAGCGCTTTGAATCCTGCAGAATTAATGCCACTACCCACAGAAGAAATTGGTGACAATGATTCATCCCCCCATGATTGCTTAATGGTTACTGAGGAAGAAACGAAGGGGAGGGTTGATTTGACTGACACCTCACATAAAGAGCCGGACGGAGAGTTATTTTGTGACGGCTCTTGTTTCAAATTACCTCATGGCACGACAACTGCCGCCTATGCTATCACTACCCTAGAGAGCGTTGTAGAAAGCAAAAGAATTCCCTACAACTCGGCACAAGCCGCAGAAATAATAGCATTGACCAGAGCCAGCTAGATTTCTGAAAATTTGAATGTGAATATATATACTGATAGTCAGTATGCTTTTGGGGTGGTTCATAACTTTGGTCGACTCTGGGCGCAGAGGGGTTTCTTGACATCACATGGGGCCAGGATTCACCATGGCCCTTTGATTGTACAATTGCTATCTGCACTCACGTTTCCAAAGCGCCTAGCAATAGTGAAATGCGCACATAAAAAGCTAACATGCAAAGTAGGAAAGGGAAACGCGTTTGCAGACAGAATTGCGAAACAAACTGCCACTGATTTAAAAACTAAGATGACGACAGTCCAGTCTGAGGAAGTGCCCTGCATGATAGAAGATGGAATTGCCACTGTCAAAGAAATACAAGCCGAAGCCACGGCCGATGAAATACAAGGGTGGGCTGAGGGCTCTGCTGAATTAGATCTGGAGGGTTGTTGGGTGGACAAGGGAACTAACAACTGGATGTTGCCAAATTCTTATGTGACTGCAATGGTCACAATGGCTCACAGCCCTACTCACATCTGTGTGAAAAAAATAATACAGCACCTGTCTACGGTATGGCAGAATGTAAACATAAAGAAGAATGCAGAGAGGTTGGTGCAGAACTGTATCACGTGTTTACAACACAATGTAGGAAAGGGAACAGTGACTCCGGTAAAGAGTTTTGGCTCGCCCTCTATGCCTTTTGAGGTAATCCTTTTTGATTTCATAGAGATGGAGAGATGCCAAAACTTAAAATATGTCTTATTGGTGATCTGTGCATTCAGCAAGTGGGTGGAGGCATATCCCTTAAAAGACTGCACAGCAATGAGTACGGCAAAAGTAATGCTTAAAGAATACTTTTCCCGTTTTGGCTTGCCCCGTGTCCTATGGTCAGATAATGGTCCACATTTTGTGGGCGCAGTGGTGTTACAGATATGTGCGGGTCTTCAGATTGATAAGAGATTTCATAGTTCAAGGCATCCGAGTTCGGCCGGTCTTGTGGAGAGGCACAACGGGATCCTCAAGTCAAAAATAAGCAAGATATGTGCAGTAAGCAAGTTGAGTTGGGTGGATGCATAACCAATAGCGCTATTATGCATGCGTACGTCTGTACAGGCTAGAACTGGGCTCTCCCCGTACAAAATCGTAATGGGGAGGCCGGCAAATGTTTGGTGCGCACCTCAGCCAAAATGACTTTGCGAGGTAGAACATCCTGTGCTTAGTACTTATTGTGGCCTTTTAATGCAGAAATTGCGTTTGATTCATCAGCAGGTGAAGGAGGCTCTACCAGTGAGATACACCGGTCCGGGGCACGCGCTGGAGCCAGGCGACTGGGTGCTGCTTAAGAATTTTGAAAGAAAATCTTCATTAGCACCCAGGTGGCGCGGCCCCTATCAAGTACTCTTGGCAACGCAGACGGCGATACGGGTGGATGGACGGAAGTCGTGGATCCATGCCACCCATGCCAAAAAGATCCCATCTCCACTGAAAGATTTGCCCAATCCAGACGACTGGAAAGAGACAGCGGTCCAAGAAACGAAAGAAACTGTTGCCAGTAAACTGCCACCAAATCTGCCCGAGCGAGAAGTGAAACTCGAAACGAAGCCTGAAAAGATTGCCAAAAAGGGGGAAGGGCAAAGAGTGCCCCAACGTTGCCCAGCAGAATCTACACCACTGTTGGCTGACACGAAATTTGCATCGCAAATACCGGCAGACACTAAACGTGTACCCCTTTGGTGCCCACCAGCACTTGCTAGCACACCAAAGACTGAATCTGCATCACTGGCGCGGCGCACACCAGCACCTGCTGTAGCGCCACAGGCTGACTTTGAGCCTGGATCTGGAAGTGCACCGGCACTGTTCACGGATCACACAATACCAGGAGTGAGGCGATATGATTTACGGCCTCGAAAGACAAAGTGATCCACAGTTCTTTGGTGCTTATTTTAACATCCGGTTCCGCTCATGGACGCAGAAGGAACTAGAGGTGTAGAGGAGAGAAGCGTGAGAATTGTGCAAGTCAGACAATTCAAGACTCGCGGCTCCTCGGTGCGATCATAAAAAGTACATGTGTCCGGAACCAGAGCGGACAAGCTGGGCACACATGGTACTAAGGCAATAGAGAACTGGTCAGAAGTCCTCTGAGCAGTATGAGAGAGAATAAGTGATTTTGCCTAAAAACGAATAAGCAATCCAGGCTATAAAGGGCTGGCAGACTGAACTGTGACAATTCCGTTGAACTTATTGACATCAGGACAAGTGCAACGAAGAGAGATATCCACGACGAACTTTATCAGGAAGAAGAAGGACGATGAGAAACATGTCGGGACCGGTTCCAGTCTCCTCCTGCACCGCTGCTGAGAATGAGTTAATTATAAAGACTGTAAACTTAAGGAAAACGCATGGTAAAAAAAATGGTATGCTGGCTTTGACGATAATAATGTCCTTCATGAGTGTGGTAGCACCAATAACGACAGCGTTGGTGTTATGGTATGTGGAATCTATATACACATATTGGGAATGTTTTTACCGATAGTTAATATATCCACTACTGAAAGCCCGGTTCAGGTGATTACTTATACCTTGTCCCCAATGGAAGAAAGACACAGAGAGGGTTATGGGAACAATATATTGTTATTGATTATGAATACGACACATGCAATTCTAAAGAAAAATAATTGTTGGGTAAGTGCCCATCTACCACAGCATGCTGGGAAAGGAATAGGTTGGTATGTAAAGCCATTACCATTAAGTTCTGCATGCAGTGCATCTTTAAGTGCAATGTTCTATGGGAAATGGAATAAGAGTGGTACGGGTCAATTAGACAGAACAAACATGAATGAGTTTGAGGAAATAATTATGAGGCCTGTGGGTTGTTCCATATTCCATGAAGCGCGAGTGATGATCCCAGAACCTACGAGAAAAAGTACGTGAAAAATAACACGACAAGATAGATTGTCCCCACCAGTTAAAACATCTGTGATGACATTTCGTGTAAGAACAGACGGGAACAAAGATGCAGTTCCCCCTTCTTACACGGTGAATTATAACCCGAGAACTGTCCCTTTTTGTCTAAAAAAGAAAGGCTCCTATTCAGTAGGAACATTTACTGGATGCATGAATACAGCGGTACTAAAATGGGAAATAGAACCAGTATATGTGGGAGATCCAGCCTATTTTATATGTGGAGAGAAAGCATTTCCTTGGTTGCCCAGAAACTGGGGAGGTACATGTTACCTAGGTCTACTGTTCCCGGGAGTGTTCCTCTTAGAAACAGCAGACATGGCCAGACTTGTCATGATGCATACCCCCGGGCATCCAGACCACGTCCATCAGCCCCGGGAGCAGGCATCATGTTGCCTTGAGAAAACCCAGCAACCCCTGCTAGGGGCTGTCTGGGTTCAGTCCTGGCGCCTATGGCGCCAGGCTCATATGGGACATCATTCCTGGCGCCTATGGCGCCAGGCTCATAGGTGCACACTTACCTGATGCAGACCATGCTGCAAGAAGATCCAAGCCCATGTGAGGCCTGAAAGGGACTACTTTACCTTAGGGACTATTTTGTTACTCGGGTGTGGTCGGGGAGGAATACCTACCTAGGACTACTTTGGAGGCTATTTAAACCACGCCCGAAGAGCAGCACACGCTTCGCATTATTCTGCATCCAGCAGCGTAACGTTCACCGTGCCAGCAGCAGCATCCAGCCTTCTGCCACGCCCGCCTCGAACCTGGAGCACCTAGAAAGAAAGAAAGAAGCAAAAGTTAGAACAAGAGTATTACCTGATTTCTTACCTGATTCCGGATCCATCGCATCTTCAAACCAGAGGAAAGACTTTGTTTTAAACGCATTGCATCGCCAGCAGCAGAGCTGCGCCATACTCACCGTTCCACGCAGCATCTCTTCGATCCGGCGCTACCTCCATCTTTACATCGCCGCATCCCGGCATCTAAGGGGAACAAGAAACAACAAGGTGAGCAGAGAGAACAGACAGAGAATCTCTTTAGCCGCCATATGCTTACCTGATTTTACCGCCAGAGGTATTATTCATCAGCACGCCACATCTTCTTATGCCGCACCTGTAAGAAAAGGAGAAAGCAGCAAGTTTAACCCTTGGCATTATTTACCAGACAGTGTTGGGTAACACAGACTTTTACCGGAGCGCTTTCAGCTGTCAATCTTCTTATTGGGTCAAAGCTGCAAGATAAAAAGAGGAATTGGACAGGAGTGAATTCCAGACATTTTGAACTCTTACGAACTACATACTTACGGCTCTTCGCCAGGACCTTTTGGAGTCAGGATTCATCTACAACTCTTCCAATATCTTCAGGCCAGTGAAGTAACTGGTCATCAACGCGCCCCTGCGTTCTTCGCAGGATGGAGGGCTCATCCTTCAAGAACATAAGGTGAGATTGCTGAGAGGGCACTTCAGAGGTGATTAGTGGGGAGGACAGTGGGAGTGCTATCACTTGAATCCACAAGTGGCTAAATCCATCTCTCCACTTGTAGGAGAATATTTCTACGGGTCAAGCAGACAAGATTAGGAGGGCAGATCCAGTCAGTCATCGCTGCACTACGCACCACGTGGGTGGAGGCCGCAGCAGTCCGGGTCCGACCGACGCCCCTGTGGGAGCCAGATGAGCGTAACAGAACGCAAAGCCTATCTACAAATCCCCACCCAGGCGTTATGGAAACCTCAGAAACCGACCAACTGGCCCAACTATTGGGGGGAATTTAGGGCGGAAGTGCATTCCGCTCGCCAAGAGACTAATGCCCTCAGAAGAGAACTAATTGTATCAAAGGAGCGCACAGATGATCTTGCTAGACAACTGCTGCAAAATCAAGCTGAACAAGCACCCCTACCTGGTTCCGGGGGAAATCCAGCTCCTGTGTTATCGAGTAATCCTGTGCAAATAAACCTACCAGGAAATATTCCATTGGGTCCACCCGAACGCTTTGCCGGAGATCCCAAAAGGTTTGCCGTGTTTATGAACCAATGCCGCTGTAACGTTCACCTGATTCCCACGGAGGCGCCGACCCGTTTTGGACTGCTACAACTCCTTCCACGGTAAAGCGTAGTGCTTGGAAGATGGACTGGACTGGATCCCCAAACCTCGTCTGACTGGCCCGTAGAATAATCCTTCTGTAGATGGGAAAAGGGAGTTAACTGTCTGCTAGATTGTGTGTGAGATTCCCCCCTTTTTCCCCTTCTCACCCTCCTCGAACGCTAGCTGTGCCTTCCACAGACTCTCACCTTAGTTTCTGTATGGAGGAGCTCTCCATCCTGCTTCTGACGCAGGGGCGCGTAGATTTCCAGTTACTTCACTGGATCTCGGATTTGGCGAGGGTTCGATGTCTGCTTGCCTTTACCAAAATGCTGCCGTAAGTTTATAGTTCAAAAGATCAAGTCTTATTTGTCCCTTGGCCTTTGTTTAATTTTCAGGGACTAGGTGAGGAATCCGTGTGGAGGAATGGATTCGCCGAGGTAAGCTCAGGTGAGTACTTTTAATGAAGGTGTGCCGTAGTGGTTTGCTCCGTCACCTTAATGAGTGTGTCCTATTTCCCCCTAGGGGCCGGGGTACGGAAAAGCCAGAAAAGCCGCTCCGACCCGAAAAGGGAACTGAGGTCCCAACAAAATTCAGGTAAGACTTAAGGTGAGTAATCTGTCCTTTTGCAATTAGTTTGTTGCTCACCTTGTAGGTCTTGAATGCGACCGATGTCGCCTATGGGCGCAGAAAAGGTTGCCGGCGCCACGTGAAGGTAAGAGGAAGCGGCGCGGCAGCGTGAGAAGCGGAGCGCTTCTAACTATTGTCTTTCTTTTCCGTAGGTGCTGGGATGCGGCCGATGTAGCCTATGACCGCTGAAGAGCTAGACAGCGCCACGTGAAGGTAAGTGGAAGCGGCGCTGCAGCGAGCGATGAGATGCGTTTCTAACCCTTGACTTTCTTTTGCAGAATCGACGGAGTGAAGAATCCGGATGCTGGATGAAGGTAGGTAATGTCCTAATGCTTGCCTTTCTCTCCTTGCAGGTGTTCCAGGTGCTGGCGGGCGTGGCAGGAGCCAGGATGCAGGAGCCGACTCGGTGAGCGTCCTGCTGCAGATGCAGAATAACGCGAAGCACGTGTGGCCATCCGGACGTGGTTTAAATAGCCTTCGAAGAGCTTCAGGTGAGTGTTCTTCCACTGGCCCCACCCGAGGAAGAAAAGGGTTCCTGAAAGAAAATAGTTTCTCCCCAGCCTTAGTTGGCTTGGAGCTTCAGACAGCATGGTCTGCCTCGGGTGAGTATGCAGCATGGTCTGCCTCAGGTGAGTTCACCCAAGCATTACCATATGTTCTGCCATGATGAGCCTGGCGCCTATGGCGCCAGGACAGATGCCTTTTATGAGCCTGGTGCCAAAGGCGCCAGGACAAGGTCCAAAGAGCCCCTATAGGGGTTTGCTGGGTCCTGCTTGGTGAGTATGAAGTCTGCTTCCGGGGACGCTGGGCCTGACCTGGCTCCTCAGGAGCCGGCATCATGACAGCACTCCCAGTTCAAGGCATCCGAGTTCGGCCGGTCTTGTGGAGAGGCACAACGGGATCCTCAAGTCAAAAATAAGCAAGATATGTGCAGTAAGCAAGTTGAGTTGGGTGGATGCATAACCAATAGCGCTATTATGCATGCGTACGTCTGTACAGGCTAGAACTGGGCTCTCCCCGTACAAAATCGTAATGGGGAGGCCGGCAAATGTTTGGTGCGCACCTCAGCCAAAATGACTTCGCGAGGTAGAACATCCTGTGCTTAGTACTTATTGTGGCCTTTTAATGCAGAAATTGCGTTTGATTCATCAGCAGGTGAAGGAGGCTCTACCAGTGAGATACACCGGTCCGGGGCACGCGCTGGAGCCAGGCGACTGGGTGCTGCTTAAGAATTTTGAAAGAAAATCTTCATTAGCACCCAGGTGGCGCGGCCCCTATCAAGTACTCTTGGCAACGCAGACGGCGATACGGGTGGATGGACGGAAGTCGTGGATCCATGCCACCCATGCCAAAAAGATCCCATCTCCACTGAAAGATTTGCCCAATCCAGACGACTGGAAAGAGACAGCGGTCCAAGAAACGAAAGAAACTGTTGCCAGTAAACTGCCACCAAATCTGCCCGAGCGAGAAGTGAAACTCGAAACGAAGCCTGAAAAGATTGCCAAAAAGGGGGAAGGGCAAAGAGTGCCCCAACGTTGCCCAGCAGAATCTACACCACTGTTGGCTGACACGAAATTTGCATCGCAAATACCGGCAGACACTAAACGTGTACCCCTTTGGTGCCCACCAGCACTTGCTAGCACACCAAAGACTGAATCTGCATCACTGGCGCGGCGCACACCAGCACCTGCTGTAGCGCCACAGGCTGACTTTGAGCCTGGATCTGGAAGTGCACCGGCACTGTTCACGGATCACACAATACCAGGAGTGAGGCGATATGATTTACGGCCTCGAAAGACAAAGTGATCCACAGTTCTTTGGTGCTTATTTTAACCTCCGGTTCCGCTCATGGACGCAGAAGGAACTAGAGGTGTAGAGGAGAGAAGCGTGAGAATTGTGCAAGTCAGACAATTCAAGACTCGCGGCTCCTCGGTGCGATCATAAAAAGTACATGTGTCCGGAACCAGAGCGGACAAGCTGGGCACACATGGTACTAAGGCAATAGAGAACTGGTCAGAAGTCCTCTGAGCAGTATGAGAGAGAATACGTGATTTTGCCTAAAAACGAATAAGCAATCCAGGCTATAAAGGGCTGGCAGACTGAACTGTGACAATTCCGTTGAACTTATTGACATCAGGACAAGTGCAACGAAGAGAGATATCCACGAATAACTTTATCAGGAAGAAGAAGGACGATGAGAAACATGTCGGGACCGGTTCCAGTCTCCTCCTGCACCGCTGCTGAGAATGAGTTAATTATAAAGACTGTAAACTTAAGGAAAACGCATGGTAAAAAAAATTGTATGCTGGCTTTGACGATAATAATGTCCTTCATGAGTGTGGTAGCACCAATAACGACAGCGTTGGTGTTATGGTATGTGGAATCTATATACACATATTGGGAATGTTTTTACCGATAGTTAATATATCCACTACTGAAAGCCCGGTTCAGGTGATTACTTATACCTTGTCCCCAATGGAAGAAAGACACAGAGAGGGTTATGGGAACAATACATTGTTATTGATTATGAATACGACACATGCAATTCTAAAGAAAAATAATTGTTGGGTAAGTGCCCATCTACCACAGCATGCTGGGAAAGGAATAGGTTGGTATGTAAAGCCATTACCATTAAGTTCTGCATGCAGTGCATCTTTAAGTGCAATGTTCTATGGGAAATGGAATAAGAGTGGTACGGGTCAATTAGACAGAACAAACATGAATGAGTTTGAGGAAATAATTATGAGGCCTGTGGGTTGTTCCATATTCCATGAAGCGCGAGTGATGATCCCAGAACCTACGAGAAAAAGTACGTGAAAAATAACACGACAAGATAGATTGTCCCCACCAGTTAAAACATCTGTGATGACATTTCGTGTAAGAACAGACGGGAACAAAGATGCAGTTCCCCCTTCTTACACGGTGAATTATAACCCGAGAACTGTCCCTTTTTGTCTAAAAAAGAAAGGCTCCTATTCAGTAGGAACATTTACTGGATGCATGAATACAGCGGTACTAAAATGGGAAATAGAACCAGTATATGTGGGAGATCCAGCCTATTTTATATGTGGAGAGAAAGCATTTCCTTGGTTGCCCAGAAACTGGGGAGGTACATGTTACCTAGGTCTACTGTTCCCGGGAGTGTTCCTCTTAGAAACAGCAGACATGGCCAGACTTGTCATGATGCATACCCCCGGGCATCCAGACCACGTCCATCAGCCCCGGGAGCAGGCATCATGTTGCCTTGAGAAAACCCAGCAACCCCTGCTAGGGGCTGTCTGGGTTCAGTCCTGGCGCCTATGGCGCCAGGCTCATATGGGACATCATTCCTGGCGCCTATGGCGCCAGGCTCATAGGTGCACACTTACCTGATGCAGACCATGCTGCAAGAAGATCCAAGCCCATGTGAGGCCTGAAAGGGACTACTTTACCTTAGGGACTATTTTGTTACTCGGGTGTGGTCGGGGAGGAATACCTACCTAGGACTACTTTGGAGGCTATTTAAACCACGCCCGAAGAGCAGCACACGCTTCGCATTATTCTGCATCCAGCAGCGTAACGTTCACCGTGCCAGCAGCAGCATCCAGCCTTCTGCCACGCCCGCCTCGAACCTGGAGCACCTAGAAAGAAAGAAAGAAGCAAAGGTTAGAACAAGAGTATTACCTGATTTCTTACCTGATTCCGGATCCATCGCATCTTCAAACCAGAGGAAAGACTTTGTTTTAAACGCATTGCATCGCCAGCAGCAGAGCTGCGCCATACTCACCGTTCCACGCAGCATCTCTTCGATCCGGCGCTACCTCCATCTTTACATCGCCGCATCCCGGCATCTAAGGGGAACAAGAAACAACAAGGTGAGCAGAGAGAACAGACAGAGACAATCTCTTTAGCCGCCATATGCTTACCTGATTTTACCGCCAGAGGTATTATTCATCAGCACGCCACATCTTCTTATGCCGCACCTGTAAGAAAAGGAGAAAGCAGCAAGTTTAACCCTTGGCATTATTTACCAGACAGTGTTGGGTAACACAGACTTTTACCAGAGCGCTTTCAGCTGTCAATCTTCTTATTGGGTCAAAGCTGCAAGATAAAAAGAGGAATTGGACAGGAGTGAATTCCAGACATTTTGAACTCTTACGAACTACATACTTACGGCTCTTCGCCAGGACCTTTTGGAGTCAGGATTCATCTACAACTCTTCCAATATCTTCAGGCCAGTGAAGTAACTGGTCATCAACGCGCCCCTGCGTTCTTCGCAGGATGGAGGGCTCATCCTTCAAGAACATAAGGTGAGATTGCTGAGAGGGCACTTCAGAGGTGATTAGTGGGGAGGACAGTGGGAGTGCTATCACTTGAATCCACAAGTGGCTAAATCCATCTCTCCACTTGTAGGAGAATATTTCTACGGGTCAAGCAGACAAGATTAGGAGGGCAGATCCAGTCAGTCATCGCTGCACTACGCATCACGTGGGTGGAGGCCGCAGCAGTCCGGGTCCGACCGACGCCCCTGTGGGAGCCAGATGAGCGTAACAGAACGCAAAGCCTATCTACAAATCCCCACCCAGGCGTTATGGAAACCTCAGAAACCGACCAACTGGCCCAACTATTGGGGGGAATTTAGGGAGGAAGTGCATTCCGCTCGCCAAGAGACTAATGCCCTCAGAAGAGAAATAATTGTATCAAAGGAGCGCACAGATGATCTTGCTAGACAACTGCTGCAAAATCAAGCTGAACAAGCACCCCTACCTGGTTCCGGGGGAAATCCAGCTCCTGTGTTATCGAGTAATCCTGTGCAAATAAACCTACCAGGAAATATTCCATTGGGTCCACCCGAACGCTTTGCCGGAGATCCCAAAAGGTTTGCCGTGTTTATGAACCAATGCCGCTGTAACGTTCACCTGATTCCCACGGAGGTGCCGACCCGTTCTGGACTGCTACAACTCCTTCCACGGTAAAGCGTAGTGCTTGGAAGATGGACTGGACTGGATCCCCAAACCTCGTCTGACTGGCCCGTAGAATAATCCTTCTGTAGATGGGAAAAGGGAGTTAACTGTCTGCTAGATTGTGTGTGAGATTCCCCCCTTTTTCCCCTTCTCACCCTCCTCGAACGCTAGCTGTGCCTTCCACAGACTCTCACCTTAGTTTCTGTATGGAGGAGCTCTCCATCCTGCTTCTGACGCAGGGGCGCGTAGATTTCCAGTTACTTCACTGGATCTCGGATTTGGCGAGGGTTCGATGTCTGCTTGCCTTTACCAAAATGCTGCCGTAAGTTTATAGTTCAAAAGATCAAGTCTTATTTGTCCCTTGGCCTTTGTTTAATTTTCAGGGACTAGGTGAGGAATCCGTGTGGAGGAATGGATTCGCCGAGGTAAGCTCAGGTGAGTACTTTTAATGAAGGTGTGCCGTAGTGGTTTGCTCCGTCACCTTAATGAGTGTGTCCTATTTCCCCCTAGGGGCCGGGGTACGGAAAAGCCAGAAAAGCCGCTCCGACCCGAAAAGGGAACTGAGGCCCCAACAAAATTCAGGTAAGACTTAAGGTGAGTAATCTGTCCTTTTGCAATTAGTTTGTTGCTCACCTTGTTTTGTCCTTTTTCTCCGTAGGTCTTGAATGCGACCGATGTCGCCTATGGGCGCAGAAAAGGTTGCCGGCGCCACGTGAAGGTAAGAGGAAGCGGCGCGGCAGCGTGAGAAGCGGAGCGCTTCTAACTATTGTCTTTCTTTTCCGTAGGTGCTGGGATGCGGCCGATGTAGCCTATGACCGCTGAAGAGCTAGACAGCGCCACGTGAAGGTAAGTGGAAGCGGCGCTGCAGCGAGCGATGAGATGCGTTTCTAACCCTTGACTTTCTTTTGCAGAATCGACGGAGTGAAGAATCCGGATGCTGGATGAAGGTAGGTAATGTCCTAATGCTTGCCTTTCTCTCCTTGCAGGTGTTCCAGGTGCTGGCGGGCGTGGCAGGAGCCAGGATGCAGGAGCCGACTCGGTGAGCGTCCTGCTGCAGATGCAGAATAACGCGAAGCACGTGTGGCCATCCGGACGTGGTTTAAATAGCCTTCGAAGAGCTTCAGGTGAGTGTTCTTCCACGGGCCCCACCCGAGGAAGAAAAGGGTTCCTGAAAGAAAATAGTTTCTCCCCAGCCTTAGTTGGCTTGGAGCTTCAGACAGCATGGTCTGCCTCGGGTGAGTATGCAGCATGGTCTGCCTCAGGTGAGTTCACCCAAGCATTACCATATGTTCTGCCATGATGAGCCTGGCGCCTATGGCGCCAGGACAGATGCCTTTTATGAGCCTGGTGCCAAAGGCGCCAGGACAAGGTCCAAAGAGCCCCTATAGGGGTTTGCTGGGTCCTGCTTGGTGAGTATGAAGTCTGCTTCCGGGGTAGCTGGGCCTGACCTGGCTCCTCAGGAGCCGGCATCATGACAGCACTCCCCCCCCAAGGCCCCGCCCAAGGTTGTTTTCCCCGGGGGTTTTGGTTTGTCTGAGAAGGTCCGGTGAAATTTTTTAATTAACCGAGGAGCATGTACATGGTCATGGGGTTCCCATGACCTCTCTTGAGGCCCGTAACCCTTCCAATCAATTAGATAGAAAAGCCTTGATCTTATCATTTTAGAATCTAAAATGTTCTTCACCTCGAACTCAGGTTCTCCCTCCACTTGAATGGGTTCTGGAGGCTTGATTAGTCTGGTTCCAGGTTGCACAGATTTCAAAAGTGACACATGAAAAACAAGATGTATTCGCATATGAGCTGGTAAATCCAGTTTAACGGCCACAGGATTGATTATGGCCGTAATGGAATATGGTCCCAGGTATTTGGGATTAAAAGTTCGAGGTCCTTTGAGTGATAAGTGTCTGGTAGCCAGCCAGACTTGGTCCCCAATCTGGTACTGAGGTGCCTCACTTCGATGCCGATCAGCACTTTTCTTGTATCTTTTCTTGGCTTGTTGTAAATGTTCAGTTGCTTCTTTGAAGGCTTTGGTAATTGCGGTATGCAGCTGGTCCACTGCGGGTGTTCCGAGATCATGAGGTGGATCCAGGTCAGAGGTTCGAGGGTGAAGCCCATATAAAGTGTAAAAAGGACTTTGCCCAGTTCCAGAGTGCACAGAATTATTATATGCATATTCAGCTATCCAAAGAATGTCTTTCCAGTTACTTTCAGATTGTTGCAGCATACAACGTAAATATTGTTCGAGAGTCTGGTTCGTTCTTTCTGTTTGACCATCGTTCTGGGGGTGATGACTGGTTGATAGTCTTACATCGATTTGTGCCAATTGACAACATCTACGCCAAAAGTGGGAAATAAATTGGCTTCCTCGATCTGAAATCAGCACAGACGGAAATCCGTGTAACCGGACAACATTTTCAAGGAATTCTTTAGCTAGAACCGAAGCTGAAGGTAAACCTTTTAATGGAATGAAGTGTGCCATCTTGGAGAATAAATCCACAATAACAAGAATAGTGTTATATCCTGAACAGGGGGGTAAGTCCGTAATAAAATCCAATGACAGGGTGTGCCAGGGCGATGGTGGAATGCCTAACGGTTGAAGAAGACCGGCTGGTCTTTTCTTTTGGACTTTATTTTGGGCGCACACACCACAGGACATCACAAATGATTTTACATAATTTCGCCAAGAAGGCCACCAGAATTGTCTTTTCACCTTTTCCTCAGTTTTGGCTATGCCGGGGCGTCCCTCTATTAGTGTATCGTGATAACAAGAAACAACTAGCTTTTGTAAATCTGTGTGTGGAAGAAATAATCGTCCTCGGAAATAAGGTAAATCATTATCTATAGTAAAATCAGATCCCTTTTGAACCCAGTCTGTTGGGTCCAGGAGTTGTTTAACTCTAGTTTGGATATTTTCTAGCGATTGTGAAGAAGTCATACCTAAGATCCTCTGTTCGGGAATTATCGGCACAGGCTCTGAGTTAGTGACTGTGTCCCCCATTCCAATTCGGGATAGAGCATCCGCTTTGCCATTCTTACAGCCAGGACGGTAGGTGATTATGAAATCAAATTCAGCAAAAAACAGAGCCCAACGGAGCTGTCGAGATGACTGAGCCTTGGCGGTTTTCAAGTACTGTAAATTCCGATGATCGGTGATCACTGTGATGGTATGTCTTGCGCCAAGGAAATAATGTCGCCAGGCCTTAAAAGCAGATTTAATCGCTAACAGTTCTTTGTCCGTGATGGCGTAGTTAATCTCGGGAGCCGAGAATTTTCTGGACCAGAACGCAACGGGATGCAGTTGGTTAGTCTCTGGGTCCCTTTGAGAAAGGACAGCTCCCATAGCTAGACTGGATGCGTCGGTTTCGACGACATAAGGGAGATCCGGGCGTGGGTGTTTCAATACGGGTGCAGAAGTAAATTTAGCTTTTAGTTCTTGAAAGGCTTGCTCAGCTTCTTTAGACCATTCAAAACTTTTATTTTTTCTTAAGAGTGCAGTGATGGGTTGAACCACCTGTGAAAACTCCGGAATGAACCTGCGATAAAAATTGGCAAAGCCAAGCATGCTTTGAACACCTTTTACAGAGCTGGGTCATGGCCATTTGAGGATAGCATCCACTTTTCGTGAGTCCATGTGGACTCCTTTAAGTGTCAGGATAAAACCTAGAAATTCGACTTCCGTGACACGGAAAACACATTTTTCAAGTTTAGCAAATAGTTTGTGTTGGCGCAATTTCTCGAGGACTGCCCTGACATGGTTTCGATGATCAGATTCTGAAGAGGAGTATACAAGAATGTCATCGATGTATACGATAACACAAACATCGATGAGTTCCCTGAGGACATCGTTCATGAAATATTGGAAGGCAGCCGGTGCATTGCACAGTCCAAAAGGCATAACTTGGTACTCGAACAACCCATATTTAGTGTGGAAGGCAGTTTTCCATTCATCGCCTTCTTTGATTCGCACTAGATGGTAAGCCCCCCGGAGATCTAGCTTGGTGTATATGCAGGCATCTTTCACTTGGTCAAGGAGTTCAGGGATCAAAGGCAAAGGGTATCTGTTTTTGACAGTTATCTGGTTCAGTGCGCGGTAGTCTATACAAGTTCTGAGATTGCCTTCTTTTTTTGGTACGAAGAATAAAGCCGAGGATGCAGGAGACTTAGACGGGCGAATAAAACCATTGGCTAAGTACTGGTCCAGATATTGTCGTAAATGAAGATTCTCGGGCTCGGTAAGGGCATAGATCCTGCTGCAAGGGGGTGTTGCACCGGGTAGTAGATCTATCTGGCAATCGTATGACCTGTGGGGCGATAGATTATTGGCCTGTTCCTTTTGGAAGACGTCTTCAAACTCTTGGTACTCTGGCGGTATTTGCAAACTGACAGGAGTTATGGTAGCTAGGCCAATGCTTGTATTTCGTGGATAGCAGGTTTGTACACACTCTGGAAAGGTTATCCTCTTTCCTCGCCAATCAATTTGAGGATTGTGTGTTTCCAACCAAGGGATTCCTAGAATTGCAGAGCCTTGATTACGTCAAACACCATTGCCTCCTGATGCCCGTCTTGACCCAGCAATGTCACTTCCGTGGTGGAGTGAGTTACCGGCCCAGAGGCGATTTCGGTTCCATCCACAGTGGTGATGACATCTTTATTAGTTTTAGGGCAAAGAGAGAGGTTCATCCTAGAAGCCAATTCACGATCCACGTAGTTTCCTGTGGCCCCACTATCGATGTATGCCTTAATTGCATGCAACCGTTCAGGCTGCTTTGGATTTACGAGGACCATTGGCATGGTGAAGTGCGAGGTCAAAGAGTTGGTTTTTAAGCTCGGCAAGTGGACCTCTACACTTGTCGGGCATGGTCGTTTCCCGGCTCAGATTCTACAAGATCTCTATCCGTGGCTCCTACCGCCTTTTTGGGCGGTTTTACAGGGCAGTCTCGTAAGAAGTGTCCTGAAGTTCCACAGTAGAGGCACAATTGCATTTGCCATCTTCTTTCACGCTCCCTATGGGTCAAAGGTCCCTTGACTACTCCAATCTGCATAGGTTCAGTAGCATCGACTCCCTTGGGGTGAACCTGGGCTTTGGCAAAAACCCGGGTTTCAAACCTGGACCGATCTGCTTTTCTGTTTTGAAGCCTGTGATCCAGTTAGACCACTAAGTCAATATAGTCTGAGCAGTCCTGGGGTGGATTTACGACCTGGGCCAAGACATTTTTAAGTTCTCCACGTAGACCTCGATGGAATAGTGTAATTCTCTTATCCTCGGGCCATCTTGTTTCCACAACTAACCTATTGAAGGTCACAATGTAAGCTAAGAGGTCCAGATTACCCTGTCGTAGAGATAGGAGTTCGTTGTCCAGGGCCTGTCCCTGAGAATGCCTGGCAAAAAGTCTTTCCATACTTGTCTGGAAGGCTTGAAAGTTCTGAAGGATCGGGTCGTCTTGAGTAACCAATGGGATTGACCAATCAGCTGCGCTGCCGCTGAGATAAGAAAGTACAAAGGCTACCTTGGTTTGGTCATTCGGGAAGGCCCCAGGTCTGCAGAGGAAATGCAATCAGCATTGATTCATAAATACTGCAAATCTTTTGGGATCTCCAGCAAAACGTTCAGGCGAGGCCAGTGGCACGTTTCCAGGTAGATTGATTTGCACTGGATTAGTTGACGCCACGGGGGTGAACCTACCCCCTGAACTTGGTAAAGGAGTTTGACCAGCTTGACTCTGCAACAGCTGGCGGGCAAGATCATCAGTTCGTTCCTTTGACACAATTAACTCCCTCCTGAGGGCATTCGTCTCCTGGCGAGCGGAATGAACTTCGGCCTGTAATTCCCCTAATAGCTGGGCCAGGGGCGTGGCCAGCACGCATGGAGTGAGGACTGCTCTCCACGAAGCTCCTGCCCATGATCCTGAAGCGCGAACAATCGCGGCCGAAATAATGCACTTCTGACGCTGAAACTCAGCTGAGCCATAGGTGAACCACCTCTGGGGGACCGGCGAAAATACCGGAGAAAATCGGAGCGGATAACGCCGAGAACGAAGCGTCCTGAAACTCCCCCACAAGACGTCCAAGATGGCGGCCGGACCATGGGACCCACAACGCTACAGCCTGCCGAGAGCGTAGGACCGTAGAGCGGACTGCGGCCACAACCACACTCCTCCACCAAGCACAGGAAGCGGACGACTGTCGGGCCCCTGCTGCATCGCCCCGCGGAGGGAGAAAGCGGAGAACCTTGCGACAGCCAGAAAGCGGGGGGACCCTGCGCCGCCGATAGCTGCCCCTGCCGGCCCGCCGGCGCGAGCACACGCGGAAGCGACACACCCGAGCATCGGTGTGGGCCCCAGCTGGAAACCCACGGATCACCCAGCCCGGGACAAGGCCCGGATCAGGAGAGGCAACCGCATCCCCGACCAGCACACTAGAAGTAAGTGCCTGCCATTACGAGCGGACACACGGCCCCACGCCGCCACCCACCGGCGGAGGCCGCCGTCCGTCTCATCAATTGCAGGGTGCGGCGGCGACCAACGCTCAGAACTGCTCCACACCACCAAACCCCGGGGGGAGCCATCACTCACCCAGCTACCCGAACTGCAAGACCACGGACAATCCGCTGTGGGTCGTGCCGGGGGGGGCGCCACAGACGGACGATGACGCGGTTACAGCGGGACTGTGGAACCATCTAACCACCCCCCACGGCCAACGGGGGAGAACACGAGCACCAAGCCAGGGTGTGACTCAGCACTGAAACGATCCCCAGAGGAGAGACCCTCACAACTCAACGGGGCCACTATCCATAAACTGGCACCGGCAAAACCAGAACCATCAGGCGGTGTAATGTCTCCTCCCAAAGGCAGATCGAAAAACATAACCATGGACGCATTTACTACTCCCAAACGGAAACAACAGATACCACACGCGGAGAACAACATGGCCGAGGCACCAACACCGGCGGCAGACCCTCGTGACTCACAGATCCTTCAGGCAATCGCAGCACTGAGAACAACGGTAGAGGACATGAGGGGGGAGATAATATCAGACCTCCAACTAATAAGGCAAGATGCCCGAAACCTGGCTGAAAGAGTCACCGCCACAGAAGCCACCACACGTGAGACCTCAGAGGCGACGCAGGGACTACAAGCGAAGGTCAAAGCGCTAGAAACAACGGTGGCAAGACTGGAAGCAAGGTCCGAGGAAGCAGAAGGCCGGGCCCGACGGAACAACGTTCGAATCTTGGGAATCCCGGAGGGCATGGAGGGCTCAGACCCCACAGAATTCATAGAAACATTGCTACTACAGGAAATTGGGGCAGGCAACCTCACCCAGGGGTTCTCCGTGGAACGTGCCCACAGATCTCTCCAGAAACGCCCACCCCCAGGGTCTTACCCGAGACCTATGATTGCAAAAATTTTGAATTTCAAGGACCGAGAAACCATACTGAGGTTCTCCAGAGAAGGGGGAGAGATCAAAAGAAATGATGCATTAGTAGTCATGTACCCTGACTACACGCCGGTGGTGCAGCGGGCAAGAAATTCCTTTGTACCTATAAAGGCCAGACTACGCAAACTGAATCTTAAATATATGCTGCTGTACCCAGCAAGACTTAAAATAATACACAAAGGGAAGGCGATCTTCTTGGAAACCCCGGACGCGGCAAACTTATGGCTCGAACATAATAACCTGGCGGAAGACACAGAGGAACAGGCGAAAAGCAGCAAAAGCTGACTCCGCAAGAGTCCAACGCAAGCGAAATCGAACGTAACGATAGAACCCAGATCCGCATCAAGGAAACAGAAAGATTGGGCAGGAAACAGGAGCCCCAATCACAAGACAGCTGCTGAACCCCCCCAACAGACAAGGTGTAGTCAACGCAGCTACACACTGCCCGAACCCGAAGACCTGGAGAGGTATGGAAGGCTTGGGAGCCCCCGAGCGTTGTGAGTTTGAAACAACTGCTGGGGGCAGTTTCTTCTTGTTGTTTTGTAGTGTTAATCCATTCCCCGGAATGGTAGTTGAAGTAGTTAGTCAGTCTCCAAATGAAAAAGCACAACTGGAGGGCCAGGGGGCCGGAGCGGTGGCTGGGAGGGGCGGGAGTCCACGAGCAAGGGATGATCTTGAGGCCCCAGATGAGAACGCAGACATACCAGGGAGAAGCAAGACCCTCTCGTACCTCCAACGTAACCTAGATGGCAACGCACATTAAGATACTGACCTGGAACGTAAGGGGCCTGGGCACCTACCTTCGTAGAAATAGAATCAAATCCTACCTAAGCAGGAAGAAAGTGGACATAGCCCTGATACAAGAGACACACTGTGACAAGGAAGCAAACGCAAAGCTTGATGAGCACTGGGGGGGACAGGGCTTCGGAGCACCCTACTCTAAATACGCCAGAGGGGTTTACACTTGGATCAACCCACGAACACCAATCCACCTGCATAAAACGGAAATAGACCCAGAGGGCAGATACCTCATAATATGGGGCACCCTTGAGCACAAAGAGATTTGCATAGTTAACTCATACTTCCCCAATAACAACATCCCCAACCACCTGAAAACACTGGGTTCCAAGATGGTGCAGTACAGGGAGGGCCTCTTTATGTGGGGAGGCGACTTTAACTGTGTTCATGACCCAGAACTGGACAGATCCTGGTCCCCACAGAGGGGTCCCTCCGCAGCCACTCTATCCCTAGTCACCTTACTAAAGGAACTAGATCTGACCGACACGTGGAGGGAATTACACCCAGTCGAAAGGGCCTACTCATACTACTCATCACCCCACAAACTCCACACCAGGCTTGATTACTTCTTCATAAGCAGAGAACACCTACCCCAAGTGAGAGATACGCAATACCTAGGGAGGACTATCTCCATTCACTCCCCCCTACTGCTAGACTGGCGACACAATAGCCCCAGACCACCCATCCCCATGTGGAGAATGCCCACCGAGGCCTTAATAGATCCAGCTTTCAGGGAGGAACTACATGAAGTTATAGAGAACTACATAACCGAAAACTCAGGTAGCGTCGAACACGCCAGAACATTATGGGACGCCCTAAAAGTAGTTACGAGAGGGGAAGTTATAGCGAAAGCCGGAGGAATCAGGAGAACCCTAAAAACCGCCCTTGAACAGAAAGAATGTGAGATATTAACACTTGAATCCACTTCAGTGGATACCCCCGGGAGGGAAAATGACCTCAGAACTCTTAGGGAGGACTGCTCAGGGGCATGGGACAGATTAGCCAAATTTGATTTCATAACCAGAACAAACAGAACACACTCAGAAGCGGACAAACCTGGCCGGTTACTAGCCTGGCTTTGTAAAAGAGAGCACCCTAAACAAATAACCACGACACTACAGGATGAACATGGTGTAGTGCATGGTACCCAACAGGGCATCAATGATGCCTTTAAAGCTTACTATGCCAGACTATATTCCCACACAGAAAAAGTCCCGCAAGAACAAATCTTGGACACCTTAGAAGAAATAGGGCTACCCAGACTATCGCCAACACGATCCGAGACCCTAGACTCTGACATCACACAAGAGGACATATCAGAAGCCATTCGCTCCCTATCCACATGTAAAACCCCGGGGACAGATGGGCTCCCCCCCGAGTTCTATAAAGCATTTGAACCCTCCCTGACCCCCCTACTACACCAGGTCTTCTTAGAAGCCTACGAAGAAGGCATCCTACCAGACAGCATGAGAGAAACCCTGGTGATACCAATGCTCAAGCCCGATAAACCTCCCGATAAATGTGACTCCTACCGACCGCTCGCTATGCTAAATTATGACGTCAAAATATTGACGACGGTCCTAGCAAACCGACTCTCTAAAGTGATTGGAGACGTCATACACATAGACCAGAATGGTTTTATACCCGGCCGAAGCACGTCCCTGAACTTGCGAAGGCTTCAACATATCATAGCCCAAACCAACGCATGTGACGAACAACTAGCACTACTATCTCTAGATGCCATTAAGGCGTTTGACTCCATATACTGGGAGTGGTTTATAGCGGTTATGGAGGGATTTGGAATTGGCCAAAGGTTCATCAAATGGGTTAAGATCCTATACAATAATCCGAGGGCTAGGCTCAAATCTGGGAAATACGTGTCGGAAGCCTGGGACATCCAAAGGGGCACTAGGCAGGGCTGCCCACTCTCTCCCATGCTTTACGTTCTGGGATTAGAACCCATAGCAATTTACCTTAGAAACCAGTTCTTTGATGCAGGGATCAGGCTGGCAGGAATAGACCACATCATCTCATTATATGCCGACGACGTCCTGATATACGTAAATAACCCCCATAAAAATGTCCCGACAATATTGGACGTCCTTGACAACTATGCCAAATACTCTGGCATTAAATTTAGCAAAACTAAATCCTGCTTGTTCCCACTAGCAGGATTAAAAAATAGAAGCACCGATGAACTCCCCAAGGTGGGCGTCGAGTGGCGGACGACGGCTTTCCGTTACCTTGGGATCCAAGTAATGCATACCCCGGAGCTGATGCATGAGCATAACACGAAGGCAGCGGTTCCCATACTTCGGAAATCCATAAAATTCTGGGCAAAGCTCCCATTGTCTATGCTAGGCAGGGCCTCAATAGCTAAAATGATCATCCTCCCCAGATTCCTATACGGATTTCAAAATGTGCACTTCTACATTACAAAACCCTTTTTCCAACTCCTTGACGCAATAATCAAGGAATTCCTGTGGCGAAACGGCAGACACCGGGTGGCCTTATCTACGCTGGTCCTGCCGTATGAGCAGGGCGGAATTCAACTACCGAACTTAGAAAAATACTACCTGGCGGCCCAACTGAGCCATGTATCCAAATGGCTAGCGGACGATGTCACCTCCGAGTCCCCCCTGCTGCAAGGGCTGATAAAGCCGCTTCGGCTGAAAGAATTGACCTGGGCCCCTAAAAACCTTGTGTGCAAATCACCATTCCTGGCAGACCTGGGCAAGAGAATATGGCACAGAGCTATGACGATCCAGCATCTGAAACAACCATACTACCAAGAAGTGCCGATATTGGCTGGCCTGGGCGAAACACACGTCAGCCTGTACAACATCAGATCGTGGGAAAGGAAAGGGCTATATACTTGGGGCGACCTCTACACGGACGGCATATTTAGAGAATTTGCCGAAATACGGGAGAAGGAGGATATCCACGCCGGACAATTCCTGTGGTACCAAAAGCTCCGGAACATAGCCCGATCGAGATGGGCCACCTGGCCTGAGGAACCGGAGGCAGATCCCTTCCTGACATTGATATACAACCTGAACGATGGTGGGAAGGTAGTATCACAGATATACAGCCTTTTGCGCAACATCCCCAACCCTCGAAGCGAAGCAATGAGGGCCCGCTGGCAAATGGACATGAGGCAAGAAATGTCTGACAACGAATGGCTCAGGGCACTGTCGTTCCCGAAGGAGGTGTCAAGGAACCAGAGATTCCGATTAATACAAATCAATGTGCTCTACCGCACCTACCTGACTCCAAGAAAACTAGCAAAGTTTAATAAGAACAATCGAGCACAGTGTAACTGGTGCGGGACGGAAGGAGCAGATCTGATCCATATGCTATGGAACTGCGTTAAGACACAAACTCTCTGGGCAAAAGTGAAGCAGACTTGCGAAGTAGCTGAAGTCACGAGATACAAATGGACCCCAGCGGAATGCCTCCTGGGTAGCTACCCCAGGCTAGCCAAACTTAAACACGCTGTGAAATTGATGGACCTGTTGTGTATAACAGCCAAGAGGACCATCGCCATGGCATGGAAAAAACCTGCGGGTCCGAGCTGTAAAGCCTGGCGCACCGAACTGGAAAGGTGGGCAAATGCTGAAACCAAAGCCTGGGAAGACAGCATAGCCAGATCCACCGAAGAATCAAGCATGGCACTGGAGGCATGGAAAGACACTATGGCTAAAATATTTCGATCCTCCGATGAGAAACCCCCTTGAACAATGAACTCAAATACCCTATCGACCCACTAGAACGAATAAACATTGGAATACGGCCCCCCGCCAACCAGGCCATCCCAGGAAGATTCCCGATGGCCCCCCCAAAGCCGTGCCAACCGCCCACCCCCCCCTCCGAGGACGGACTAACCTCCAGCTACCCCCCATAAGGAGACAGTTAATGTTTTTATGTTGTATTAATGTTGTTAACCTTTGTGAATGTAATGGCATGTTACCTGCAAGTAAGTCAGTCAGCCTGAGCTAAGGACCTGACCAACGAAAATGTGTAATGTATATAACCACAAATGCCAATAAACAAATTAAAAAAAAAAAAAAAAATAGCTGGGCCAGCTGGTCTGTCTCTGAAGTTTCCATGGCGCCTGGGTAGGAAGTTATTGGTAGGCTTTGCGTTCTGTAACGCTCACCTGATTCCCACGGAGGCGACGACCCGTTCTGGACTGCTACAACTTCTTCCACGGTAAAGCGTAGTGCTTGGAAGATGGACTGGACTGGACCCCCAAACCTCGTCTGACTGGCCCGTAGAATAATCCTTCTGTAGATGGGAAAAGGGAGTTAACTGTCTGCTAGATTGTGTGTGAGATTCCCCCCCTTTTTCCCCTTCTCACCCTCCTCGAACCCTAGCTGTGCCTTCCGCAGACTCTCACCTTAGTTTCTATATGGACGAGCTCTCCATCCTGCTTCTGACGCAGGGGCGCGTAGATTTCCAGTTACTTCACTGGATCTCGGATTTGGCGAGGGTTCGATGTCTGCTTGCCTTTACCAAAATGATGCCGTAAGTATATAGTTCAAAAGATCAAGTCTTATTTGTCCCTTGGCCTTTGTTTAATTTTCAGGGACTAGGTGAGGAATCCGTGTGGAGGAATGGATTCGCCGAGGTAAGCTCAGGTGAGTACTTTTAATGAAGGTGTGCCGTAGTGGTTTGCTCCGTCACCTTAATGAGTGTGTCCTATTTCCCCATAGGGGCCGGGGTACGGAAAAGCCAGAAAAGCCGCTCCGACCCGAAAAGGGAACTGAGGTCCCAACAAAATTCAGGTAAGACTTAAGGTGAGTAATCTGTCCTTTTGCAATTAGTTTGTTGCTCACCTTGTTTTGTCCTTTTTCTCCGTAGGTCTTGAATGCGACCGATGTCGCCTATGGGCGCTGAAAAGGTTGCCGGCGCCACGTGAAGGTAAGAGGAAGCGGCGCGGCAGCGTGAGAAGCGGAGCGCTTCTAACTATTGTCTTTCTTTTCCGTAGGGGCTGGGATGCGGCCGATGTCGCCTATGACCGCTGAAGAGCTAGACAGCGCCATGTGAAGGTAAGTGGAAGCGGCGCTGCAGCGAGTGATGAGATGCGTTTCTAACCCTTGACTTTCTTTTGCAGAATCGACGGAGTGAAGAATCCGGATGCTGGATGAAGGTAGGTAATGTCCTAATGCTTGCCTTTCTCTCCTTGCAGGTGTTCCAGGTGTTGGCGGGCGTGGCAGGAGCCAGGATGCAGGAGCCGACTTGGTGAGCGTCCTGCTGCAGATGCAGAATAACGCGAAGCACGTGTGGCCATCCGGGCGTGGTTTAAATAGCCTTGGAAGAGCTTCAGGTGAGTGTTCTTCCACTGGCCCCACCCGAGGAAGAAAAGAGTTCCTGAAAGAAAATAGTTCCTCCCCAGCCTTAGTTGGCTTGGAGCTTCAGACAGCATGGTCTGCCTCGGGTGAGTATGCAGCATGGTCTGCCTCAGGTGAGTTCACCCAAGCATTACCATATGTTCTGCCATGATGAGCCTGGCGCCTATGGTGCCAGGACAGATGCCGTTTATGAGCCTGGCGCCAAAGGCGCCAGGACAAGGTCCAAAGAGCCCCTGTAGGGGTTTGCTGGGTCCTGCTTGGTGAGTATGAAGTCTGCTTCCGGGGACGCTGGGCCTGACCTGGCTCCTCGGGAGCAGGCATCATGACAGCCGCTTGCACTTTTTATGCAGACCAGGAGCCTTCCCAAACGATCAAGCCAAGGTAGCCTTTGTATTGTCACATCTCAGTGGCAGTGCAGCTGATTGGTCAATTCCACTGGTTACTCAGGATGACCCAATTCTTTGGGATTTTCTGGGCTTTCAAACGAACATCGAAAGACTATTTGCCCGGCACTCCCAAGGACAGGCCCTGGATAACGAACATTTGTCCCTACGACAGGGTAACCAGGATCTGCTAACCTATATCGCAACCTTCAATAGATTGATAGTGGAAACCGGATGGCCTGAGGAAAAACGAATTACATTGTTTCATCGTGGACTTCGGGGTGAACTTAAAGACGTCTTGGCTCAAGTTGTGAACCCACCTCAGGATTGCGCAGAGTTTATAGACTTAGTGGTCCAGCTGGATCATCGACTCCAGAATAGAAAGGCTGATCGAGCTAAGTTCGAAAATCGGGTATTGGTTAAATCCAACGTTGCCCCCAAAGGAACAGATGCATCAGAACCTATGCAAATCGGGGGGGTCAGAGGACCCTTAACTCAAAAGGAAAGGGAAAGAAGAAGACAGATGCAATTGTGTCTGTACTGTGGAACCTCAGGACATTTTCTACGGGATTGCCCTATAAAACCACCCAAGAAGGTGGTAGGAGTTGCTGATAAAAGGCCAAAAGAGCCTGATTAGGAAAACGACCACGCCCGACAAGCGTAGAGGTCCGCTTGCCGAGCTTAAAGAAGGACACTCAGACCTCTCATCTGATCATACCAATGGTCCTAATTGATCCTAGACAACCCTCACGTATGCACGCAGTAAGGGCATACATTGATAGCGGGGCCATAGGGAACTATATGGACCACGAATTGGCTTCAAGGATGAATCTACCTCTTTGCAAAAAGACCACTTCGGATGTCATCACCACAGTCGATGGAACTGAAATTCCCTCTGGGCCTGTAAGTCATTCCACTACAGAGACAACACTGTTGGGTCAAGATGGGCATCGAGAGACTATTGTGTTTGATTTAATCAAAGCCCCGCCGTTTCAAATAATACTGGGGATGCCGTGGTTGGAAACACATAATCCTTGTATTGAATGGCGAGAGAAGAGAATAACCTTCCCGGATTGTGCACACACCTGTTACCCGGAGAAAACCCTGAATCTTTATTGACTGGCCACAGTCATTAACCCAATCGTGCAGATACCTCAGGAGTATCAAGAATTTCAGGATGTTTTTCAAAAAGAACAGGCCAATACATTACCACCTCACAGATCGTACGATTGTCAAATTGACCTTCTACCCGGTGCACAACCCCCATGCAGTAGAATCTACGCCCTCACAGAGCCTGAAAATCTTCACCTACGGCAATACTTGGACCAATACCTGGCTAATGGCTTTGTTCGCCCTTCCAAGTCTCCTGCATCCTCAGCTTTGTTCTTCGTGCCAAAAAAGGAAGGTGACCTTAGAACGTGCATAGACTACCGCGCATTAAATCAGATCACGGTAAAAAACCGGTACCCACTGCCTCTGATCCCCGAATTACTAGACCAAGTAAAGGATGCTTGTATCTACACTAAGTTAGATCTCTGAGGGGCATATCATCTGGTACGTGTAAAGAAAGGCGACGAATGGAAGACGGCCCTTCGCACCAAGTACGGATTATTCGAGTATCAGGTGATGCCCTTCGGGTTGTGCAATGCACTAGCAGCCTTCCAGTATTTTATGAACGATGTCCTTCGTGAACTCATTGACGTCTGTGTTGTCGTATACATAGACGATATCCTTGTGTACTCCTCCTCAGAATCAGACCATGTTAAGCACGTACGTGCAGTCCTTGAGAAACTACGCCAGCACAAGTTATATGCAAAATTGGAAAAATGTGTTTTTCATGTTACGGAATTTGAATTCCTTGGATTTATCTTGACTCCAAAAGGAGACCGAATGGACTCACGAAAGGTGTACGCAATTCTCAAGTGGCCATCACCTAGTTCAGTTAAAGGGGTACAAAGCATGCTCGGATTTGCCAATTTCTACCGCAGATTCATTCCGGACTTCTCACATGTTGTACATCCTATCACAGCACTTTTGAGAAAGAACAAACGTTTCTTGTGGACCGAAGAGGCTGAAAAGGCCTTCCAAGAGCTGAAAGCGAAATTCACATCTGCGCCTGTCTTAAAGCATCCACGCCCAGAGCTTCCATACATAGTGGAAACTGATGCATCCAGTTTAGCCATGGGAGCTGTCCTGTCCCAGAAGGATCCTGAAACTGGTCAACTTCACCCAGTGGCATTTTGGTCCAGAAAGTTCTCGGCACCCGAGTTAAACTATGCGGTTACCGATAAAGAGTTATTAGCCATCAAATCCGCCTTTAAGGCTTGGCGACACTATCTTCTCGGTGCCAGGCATAACATTACTGTAATCACTGATCACCAGAACTTGCAGTATCTAAAAACAGCCAAAGCCCAATCATCGTGCCAACTTCGATGGGCATTGTTCTTTGCCAAATTCGATTTTGTGATCACTTATCGACCAGGCTGTAAAAATGGCAAGGCAGATGCCTTATCCCGATTAGGAATGGAAGAAGCATATGTGAACCCAGAGCCGGTGCCTATAATTTCAGAACAAAGAATTCTTGGCATAACTACTTTACAGACATTAGAAGAAATTCATTTAAAAATCCAACAACTCTTTGATCCAGCAGCCCTGCAGGACTGGGTAAAGAAACGCCCGGATTACTCAGTCATCAATGATCGACCCTATTATCAAGGACGACTATTTCTACCACACAAGGAATTACAGGGACTTGTCATCTCCAATTATCATGACACCCTGATGGAAGGTCACCCAGGTATCGCAAAAATCGAAGCTAAAATTAAGAGACAATTCTGGTGGCCCACCTGCCGAAAAGATATAAAGTAATTTGTGATGTCTTGTGGCATTTGCGCCCAAAACAAAAGTCAGAAGAAAAAACCAGATAGCCTTTTACAACCTTTGGATATTCCACCTACACCATGGCACACCTTGGCCCTCATTACGACCCTGGCGGTAAGTGAAAAACGATGCCGGTAAATGATTACCGGCATCGCTTACCGCTAGGTCCGATTATGACCCGAGAAAGTGCAATTAGCGGCATCGTACTTAACGGTGCCGCTAAGAGCACCAAGCTGGCACGCACGCGACCTCCCAAGCCGTAATTACCGCCATCGCGCAAAGGTGGTAACATCACGAATCAAGCGGACATGCTCTTAACGCCCTCGCGAAGCCCGTAAAGTACCTTACCACCATGGTGCTAATTCCGCCATCGCGAACCAACTGCAAATGGCCATGTGCAGTGTTCCCAGCTGGCACAGGCGCACACAATCAGCACAGGTGGAGGCCAGACAGACTCACCAAGTACAAAAAGAGCACACCCCACCCGTTCCCACACTCAGTCTCATTCCACAATGATTCCAATACGAATAGCAATGTTGGGGCTGGAGGACCTGATTGCACTGCAAGTGCTACAACTACAACAACAACAACAACAACAGGCAGCACAGAGGAGACGCAGGAGGAGAAGGAGGAGGGCAAGGCAGGGCCAGCAAGCCCCACCAGCACAGCCAGTGCCACCACGCAGGCAGCCCCCAATCCCACGCATCCGAGCCAGTCCATTCAACCTCACCGCTGAACAGATCCACACACTTGTACCGTTTGGACCGGGACACCATCACCACCATTGTGGACATGATACACGACGACATCGTCAGCATGATTGATGTAACGCTCACCTGATTCTCGCAGAGGCCCCGGTCTTGACTGGGCGACTACCGTATCTTCAAAGGTGATGTGCAGCACCCGGTTGGCTCTTTGGGCTGGACCTCTGTGCCCTGTATGCCTGACGTGCAGAGTAAGATGTCTGCAGATAGAAAATACGGGGTTAATGAACTGGGGTTATTGGGGTGTCCCTATCTCTTTCCCCTTCTCCTCTCCTGTAGACCCCCACAGGTTAACGCTCTCACCTTAGGTAAGTGAATGCCGAGCTCTCCATCTGCCTCGGGGCAGGGTGCTGTAACCAGTTTCTTCACTGGATAGGTAGCGCAGGCCTCTTGACTTCAGAGGACTGCTGTCCGTCGTTTACTGCACGAACGGTAAGTTTCGAGTAACTCAAATGTCTTTAAAGTCTTTAATAATGATGTCTCTTGTTTTGCAGGGTTCCGGCGATGGCGGATGACGGGCTGAAGTGAGTTGAAGATGGAGCCCGTGTGATGGATAGAAGCGCCTGGAAGCACGTAAGTAAGCGCTTGTTGCCAGCTTCACGATGCGCTCTAACTGTCTTTTTATTTTGCAGGTACAAGTTCGGAGCGGCTGCAGGGTGCCGGGATACCCACTGGGTTAGATGTGGAAAGGAGTAATGGCACGTGAGTATTAAAGTTCCCCAATGTCTTTAAACGCACCTTGTTTTGTCTTTCAGATGCGGGGTGCAGCGCCGACGGCCTCCGGAGCGTGCGAAGAGTTGGTAAGCTTTTGTCTTTCAGATGCCGGAATGCAGTGTGAAGACCTCCGGAGCGCACGAAGAGTAGGTAAGCCTTTGCCTTTCAGATGCCGGAATGCTAACCTGTTCTTTCTTGTCTTTATAGGTGTTGCTGAAGACTGGATTCAGGATGGTAAGCCTTTTTCCTTAGGCCCAGGACCGGATGCAGAAGACACAATGAGCGTTCTGCTGCAGAGGGTGCAGAATAACGCAAAGCAAGATTCATCCACCGGGTGTGGTTTAAATAGCCTCCTGTAGTGCTTAGATGTCTCCTTCCACAGCCACGCCTAAGTAAGAAAAGAGTTCCTGGTAAGAAAAGAGTTCCTGCCTTCCAGAAGAGTTCCAGTGTTCTGAATCTAGGGAGTGGCTCCAGCCCCACCCAACAGGAAAAGTAGTTCCAAACAGAAGAGGATCAGAGGCTCAACTGGCAGGCAAGTAAGCAGCATGGTCTGCTGCAGGTAAGTCCACCCAAGCATTATGAGCCCGGCGCTTCCAGCGCTGGGACTGGGCATATTTATGAGCCTGGTGCCACTGGCGCCAGGACTGGGTCCAAAAGGTCCCAATTGGGACTGGTTGGCACTCGGAACCTGGGTTATGGATCTGCTTCCAAGGGAGTTGGGAAAACCCTGACCTTTTGGAAGCAGAGATCATGACAATTGAAACACCCACCGCCACCCCCCCCCTACTGAAGGTAGTGTCCGTGCTCCACTTCCTGGCCACAGGCACCTACCAGCACACAGTGGGGCACTTGCATGGCATTTCACAACCATTATTCTCACGTACGCTGATCCAAGTGCCCCATGCCCTCCTCAAGCACACAGACAACCACATATCCTCACCACGGTCTGCCGAGGAGATCGCTAACACCAAAGTGGGTTTCCATGCACTAGCCGGAATACCTGGTTGCATCGGTGCCATCGACTGCACCCATGTGGAATTGGTGGTCCCACATGCCATTGAGGTAGCGTACCGCAACCGTAAACTATTCCACACAATCAACGTGCAAATGGTATGTGACTCCAACAGGATCATCACACATTGTTGTGCCAGATTCCCCGGATCAACCCATGATTCAATGGTCCTGCGGAACTCCACTATACCACGCTACATGGAGCGACATGCAGGGCCAAGATCCTGGCTACTCGGTGAGTCACATGTCATGTGCATGGAAATGTGAAGTGGGTAGGTGATTGATGTACCAATGCATACTATACCTGGCTGAAAGGGGGTGGAGAGATGCATGCCTTACCTGGCTGCGAGTACCAGAGCCAATGGAGCCAGCACATACCGTAAAGCAGGCCAAACTTCAGCCGACACCTGAACACATGATGCCTGATGTAAGCAGCACAACCATGTGATTGAAGGTGTCTCCCAACCATGACACAACCATCTGCAAGTGCACTGCATTGAATCGGACACCATCCACCTCAACGAAATGCACCTACATGCAATGACTCCAGCCAATACACAGCACCAAACACCATCAACTGAAAGGGCGGTCCCCAATAACTGCACACAAAGGAGGCACATGACGGACATCAACATCAATACACCACTACACAGACACCGAGGACCATCAAAATAGCATAACAACATTTGAAGTCCCCAGTGAGGTCAACATGAGGCTGACAGCAATGTTACCATGATGAGAGCATTGATATCACTGGACACCTGTCAGGTCACCAAAAGAAACGCTATGGACTGACACAGTGGATAGGCACACACAAGGCACTGGACCCCCCTGCATACACTGGCTGATGGCATGCAAAACAGTCCATGAGAGGAATACACATATCTCATAGTGTGACTCTAATTGTGCATGTAAATGTAGTACACAGTGAGAGATGAATGCATGCCATGTTGCCAAGTCATCAATGGAATTTGATGACATGACTGACACATACATTGTTGCCCACATACAGGTGATGCAGGCTATCCCTTGAAGAGGTGGCTCCTTACCCTAGTCCGGAACCCACAGAACCAGCACGAGGAGGACTTTAATCGTGCACATACACGAACCCGTGTGGTGATTGTGCAGACAATTGGCCTATTGAAGGCACGGTTTCGCTGCCTCAGCAGGTCTGGTGGGTCACTCCAATACCGCCATGAGAAGGTGGCAAAGATGGTCATGGCATGTGTAATGCTACACAATATGTGCATCAGACGAAATGTGCCCCTGCCCCCTGACGCTGAACTGCAACCACCTGACAATGAGGATGAGGAGGGTGCAGATGAGGCTGCACCTCAAGGAGGAGGCGATGCACAGGAGGGACGAGCCATGCGTCAAAATATCATTAACCAATGCTTCGAGCACACACGGGTGGTGTGTGTCACATGGAGATGGCACTTGGGGCACTGTGTGTGTCTGGGACATGCACACTGTGGACTGTTCACCAATAAAGCACACATACACAATGAGCAATGTCCACACATTTGATTTGTGCAAAAGGGAAAAGTGTATTGAAAATGTGAATTGGTTTAACGCACCCACTCCCTCCTCCTCCCTCCCCCCTCAACTCCCCAGCACACCCACTCCCCCCTTCCCCCTCAACTCCCCAACACACCCACTCCCCCCACCCCCTCAACTCCCCAACACACCCACTCCCCCCTCCACCCTCAACTCCCCAACACACCCACTCCCCCCTCCACCCTCAACTCCCCAACACACCCACTCCCCCCTCCCCCCTGGACTCCCTGCAAAGGTGTGAGGATGCCTGTGATGAAGTGGCTAATGTTGCATTTTTCCACTGGGCGGCCACTATTTGCAGCCACCTCTCCCGGCCCCCGGGGCACCCCTGCCTGTGCTCCGCAGGTTCCTGCCTGATCGGCGGAAGGGGCTGCTTGGGGTTGAACTGGCAGCAGAGGAGGTACTTGGCTGCTCATTTTGACGCATGTATCTAATTGACTGAACAAGCTCAGAGAGCACGTGCCGCACCGCGGCGATTTCAGCACAGATGTCCTTTGTGGAGGACTGTATTGCAGCCTTCACAGTCTCTGCGCATTGCTGCATTCCTGCCCTTGCACTCCCACATTCTGCCACATGCTCAGTCAGGAGTGAGGACAGTTGGTGCTGCCGTGTGATAATCTCCTCCAACGACTGTTGATTTTTCTGGGCCATGGATATTGCCAGTGGTGTTTCCATTGGGCTGCTTACCTCCTGCACATCTTGCACTGAGCATGGAGAGCCTGGCCAAGACTCATCATCTGATTGCCCCTGTGTGGCATCTTCATGCTGGCTGCTTTGGGACAGGTAGGGGGAATGAGGGTGGGCAGTGGGGGGTCCTACAACGATCTCCTCATCATTCCCCGCATCACTGTCAGAGGAAGCTGCAATGGCAGCAATCTCCCCGATTGTGCTGCTTCCTGCAGGCACAGTCCCTTCTGTGGCCACCAGTTGGTGTATGTCTGCTGCTGCTGCTGGTACCGTGCTGCTTGCTGTGGTGCCTGTCAGTGCCCTGTCCTGTGTTTTTCCCACAGATTTTGGTTGCTGTGGGGGTTTGGACTGTACAGCTGAGGTGGAGGGTTGGTGTGCTGGCACTGTGGTCCTGGCCTTCTTGGCAGGTGTGGTGGCAGTAGTGTCTTCCTCGACGAGGTCGGAATGGGAGCCTGTGGTGGAGCAAAGGAGGGAAAGTGTTATTGATGGGTCTGCGGACATTGAGCAGTCATAGTGATGACTGCCATCATTTTGATTACTAGATGCTGCACATTGGAGGCAGGGACATACAGGTGGTCTCCCTTTTGTGTGGACGTAGCATGGAGGTATGTGGGTGCCTACAGTTAGGGTGTGCATACTGCATGTGTACAGGGTGGAGGTCAGAAATGGCTGTAGGCAGTCTTCTGCTGATGTGTCGCATTAACACTATTAGGGAACATTGTGCTTCCCATGAATATGTACTTCAGTGACTTTTGCATGGCGTGATTTGAGGCACCTACCTGCATCGCCTGATGTCGGGGCTCCTCTCTCCATTTCTCCTACCCCCTCGATGCTCTCAATGCCGATTGTAGTGGCACAGATTTCCTCCCTGGGCTGCAATTTTATTGGGGACTCTGATCCTCCGCCGGTTGCCATGCCCATGTTCCTGTTGGCAGACAGGATGCTCCTAACGCGGAGCCAGAGATCATCCCACC
Organism: Ambystoma mexicanum; assembly: GCF_040938575.1. NCBI lineage: Eukaryota > Metazoa > Chordata > Amphibia > Caudata > Ambystomatidae > Ambystoma > Ambystoma mexicanum. Next base: position 1,214,412,125 of record NC_090931.1, read on the forward strand.
GCTTACGGCACTGTCTCGCGTTGCAGGGTGCTGTCCCTACTGCACTGACCCGCTGTGCAACTAGTGCCCATATGGCCTTCTTCTGTGCGATTGCCGGTCTGGTCATTTGGGTGGAAAAGACTACAGCGGCGTTTTCCTGGAGGGTCTCCGCCAACATGTTCAGCTCTTCCCTGCTGAAACGGTCCTGCCGCTGGCGATCACAACTTTTCTTGACAACTTTAGGCATTTTCTCAAAGGGTAGATGTAGCTGATGTTTTGTGCCGGTTCTCAGGGTCAGATGTCCACTGGTTGCGGAGGATGTCAATGGATTGTGTTTTTTAAGATGGCCGCCGTGCTCTTTCCCGTTCCGCTGCGATGACGCAACTTCCGGTTCCGCGTATTTGCGGTCACCGCTAATATCGGTGGGCGGGTGGCGGTAGTGCACCTTGCGCGGCATACGATGCTGGTAGGTGCTGTTTTGGGGGCGTTACCGGCATGGCCCAGTTTACATTACCGGCATGGCGCAATGCTCGTGCCCAATGGGTCGTAATGTGCCGCTTTTTGCGGCTTCAGGCCAGCACGGACGTTAGTTGCGCCATGCCGGTAATGTACATTACTTACCGCCAGGGTCGTAATGAGGGCCCTTGTCTTTAGACTTTATTACTGATCTACCTCGATGTAATGGATTTAACACCATTCTAGTTATCGTGGATCTTTTTTCCAAGGTGGCCCACTTTATTCCTTTGAAGGGATTACCTTCTGCTTCAACTTTGGCCAAGGGTTTCCTCGAAAACATTGTTCGAATACACGGGTTTCCTTCCGTATTGGTCTCTGACCGAGGTAGTCAATTCATTTCACATTTTTGGAAGAAATGTTGCCAATTGCCGCAAATCGACGTAAGGTTATCAACCAGTCACCATCCCCAGACCGATGGTGTTAGGCAGAAACCTGTGCAGTTCCCTTAGGGAACACTGCAAAAGATTTAAGACTACAGGTGTTGGCAGTAAACCCACTTGGTAGCAGTCTGTACCACCCAGATTTACCTGGTAGCTGTGGCTGAGCAGTCAGACTTCCCTCAAGAAGAGTTAGGCAGTATGCAAAGTATACACAATAGGCACTCAGATACAATAATACAAGCAAACACTGACCAGAGCTTTGGTATCAAAGTATATAATTATTTATTTAAAAACACACAGTTTGAAACACTCCAGCACTCTTGTTGTAAAATATTCTAAACACAGTTACTATTGTAATATGTACACCCCTTTTTCCTTATCAGATAAGTCACAGTAAAACACCACTTATTTTCATACAGAGGTGAGCGCTTAACAAGATGGCACTCCAATACGTTTGTGAGAAAGGGAGGGAAAAAGACAGAATATGGAAAGGTACACCACTCTAAGGTTCAGGAACACTGTTAGCAAGGCAGAAGAGCAAAAGTCACTGGTGAGTCAAAGTCCAAAGGCTGGGCCCACTCTTAGAGAGAGCAGAGCACAAATGCGCCCAAGATCACACAGTTACTCTAGGCTTAGAAAGTTTTGCAGAGAGTTCAAAAAGAGTTTAGAGAGGCTTAGGAAAGTTTAGCCAGGGTGTCCCAGGCTAACCCAGGTTCGAAAGCCAGGGACTAAATCTACCCCGTACAGTCGGTAGCAAGGGAAGCCAGGCGGGACACGGTACCTTAAGTGGGAAGGATCCTTCAGCGGTGGAAGTTGTTCCTGGTAGTGGGTGCAAGTTGCGTCGTCGTCCAGGGGAAGAGAAGATCTCGACTTGGAGGAAAGATGAAGGTCGTTGCACTACCAGGGAAGAAACCAGCTGCAGAGTTTTCTGGTTAAAGGTGGTACCTTTGTTTCGCGGTCGTGGTAAAACGTGGTATCCCGGTTGCCGGGGTGCTTGGCACAGGCAAGGCGGCCACGAGGTACGTCGGGAAGGCGAAAAGACGGTGAAACTGGTTATCCCCACCAGTCAAAGGAAGAAGACTCTCCGGCGGGAGATCTCCTCTGTCGTTGGGAAAAGTGGTGAGGTGGTCCAGCAGGGCTCCACCGGTGGTGGTGTCGTGGCAGGTCGGCTCAGCTTCTCCCTCGTCGGATTCTTAGGTCCTGTGGCGACTTCTGAAGTTCCAGTCCCCAAAGCCCTGCTTTTATGCAGAAAACCCCCATTCACTCAGCCTAGCTGTCACTCAAACATGCTAAGTGGTGAGCCGGCCGGCTCACCACTTGGGCCAATCAGGACGGAGTGCGACTTGAGTTGCCTAGGCAACTCAGTCCAGGGTGCCTAAATCCCCCTCCACCCCTCCTAAGTACCCCAGACAGAGTGGCACCACTTTGGAGGGCTTCTGTGGAGAAGCCCGCCAAAAAGTGGAACAAAGGGCTCGACTTGGGTTGGAGTCACAGAAGAGATCACAAACGCCATTTTAGAATCAAGTTTTGCCAAAAAATACCAACCAGAGAATTAATATTAATTAAATAAACCGGTGGTATGTTCGAGGCTACCGTAAATAATTAAATAAAGATAGTAGCCTAAAACAATGGGAAATCCCATAGGAAAATATTTGCGGTTGAATATAAAAAGTAGTATCCACTGCCACCAGCCAAAATGTGATGAGCAATGCGAATATGATTGAATATCCAAGGAGCGATTGAACTTTTTAAACCAAGGAAGATGCCATATACAGAGTGGTCCTGCGCCACGTGGGTGCTCATTTGCAGGACTCTGTTAGGCATTCAACTGAGAGTGTAAAATTGTGAACTGTGAAATCTAAGTGGTCCTGCAACGGGTGAAGCCAAACCCTGTGCACATTTGAAAGTCTTTGATTGCTAAATACGAACTGTAATTGGTCCGAGCCCGCCTGAGAGAGACTAATTGTGTAAAAACGATCTGAGCCCAGCTTAGAGGGATCCGGGGTGGACCGTGAGTCACCCAAGAAAAGATTGTGGTAGAAAAGGGATCTGAGCCCAGTGAGGGGGGTCGAGGGTGAAGAGTGAATCGCCCTACCTGAATACTTGGAAGGGAACTTTTTCATTTGTTTGATACATCGGGCTCTCTAGATCAAGAGACTTTTGATAACTTAAAAGACTTGGGCATAGAAGACCCTGATGCGTGTAATAGAACTGTGTCCTTGTGCCGAAGAAGCCCAGGAGTGTGCTATGCTCGAGTGAACTGCCTTGTCCCATGCTGAAAACGTGGGGAAGGGATGCCAACGGCCTGATCTTCCTGATTTACCATTTTGTGAACACTGCTTTCTTTTTCATGAACATTACCCCCACACTATTTGTAACTCAGCGGTAAGGATTGGCAATAGGTTTTTTAGTATAGGCCCTTTTATTTTGACAAAGCACCACTAGGACTGCATTATTATTATTTTGATGGTCGTAGCTTGCTCCTATCTTAGATTTAGGTTTAGATCACCCCCTTGATAAAGTTCAACAAACACCCTTAAACTGTGGTCACTTGTGTCTGTCTTACTTTGATACCATGCCTTCCTTACACAGGGGACAGTTGTTAAGTACAAAATGTTCATATGAGTATGCAATATGAAACATGTATATTGGCCCTAAATAATTTACGCATAAAATGAAATGGTAAAGAAATAACCAATACATTGAACTTGATTGGCTATTAAAAGTGAGTCAAGAGATTTTGCTTAAGGCATTTAGTGCAATAAAACCGAAATTGCAAGGAATAAGAGAAGAAATGTTGAGGTACAATTGTGTAATTATATACCATTGGATCGATCTTCAGAGAACACATTGGAGGCTTTGGGACCCACTTTCCCATCCAGCGTTTTAAACAAAGTTAAATCATAGCCATATGGAAGTAACTGCCCTGCAGCGGCTAAAAGCGCGTTTACCACTACTTTGGACTTTAAATGGAGAATTACCCTTTCAAGTGTGTAGTCATCCCAGAACTCCACCCACTCAATATCATTTGATCCAATATCATACATACAAGGGATTGTCCGGAATGGTGCCAGCACATTTGCTCTATTTGCTCTATTTAGAATAATCCACTCCTTAACTATAGATACTTTCTATAAAAGTACCACATGCATTTGATTGCAGCGCACATTAGATTTGAGAAGGGGTAGGAGCCGAATGTGACATGTGGCACGTGTCAAAGCGTGCCACAGCATGCCACCAATCTCTGGACTGGTTGATATAAAATGTACAGTTGAAATCATTTCAAACCCATTAAACAAGTGAAAAATACCTTCAGAACCATTGTGAGATGGTATAAATTACATTTAAAGAGAAAAACAAATTCCAACCCCTCCCTAGAACTCCCAACTTCCTTGTATTAGTCTGAATCTCTACCATTGGACCAATGGTAAGCATAGCCTATGCCATCGAGCCAATTCTTATGGCCTTTTCAGACAGCAGCTTCTGCTAGTCCCTTTTCACTGTCAATGTGTTCCATACAGTGTCGTGGCACCTAGATTTCTCTTCATATCACCTTGAAATCAGTCTTTTCCTTGCTTCAAATAGTACTGCATGCATCTCTCCTCTTAGCCTCTTGTCTTATATTAAATAACTTTCAGCAATTGAATGGTTTAAAGCACTTATAACACCAGCATGCCACAGCATGTCACCAATCTCGGGACTAACTGTTTAAATGACTTCAAAGACATTAAACAAGTGAAAAATCCCCTCAGTACCATTGTGAGATGTTATAAATCAAATAAAAAAAATAATAATAAATTCCAGACCCCTCCCTAGAACTCCCAACCTCATATACCACAGTCCAAAGCTGTCATGGCCACTGGGCAAGGACCACTAGTTACATCATCTAAAGGGTCCAGGTGGACCCAGTCCAGGTGCCTTTGGCACCAGGCTCATGAGAAAGTGGCTCTGCACACATGCATCCAGGTCGGGCGTGGTCATAGGAAAACATTGGGCTGCACGTGCGGCATCCTCTGGGAGTAGCAAGAGAGGAACACTAAGAGGGCACTGAATGTGATTCCAGCAGCACTGAGAGTTTTCACCTTTCCGTGAGTTTGGCCACTCATCAAGAAGGAGAACCGTCCAAAAGGCACAATAAGAGCATTTAGAAATGCAGAGATAGTTCCCTGGTCGATCCCTTTCATCCAGACTTGCTACTCCACCCGGGATCCTCGGAGGAGAAGCCCCTAGTTAAGGCCACAAGGTATTTGAGCAAGCAACTGCACACTCCTCTAAATAAGGAGGTGAGGAGCAAATTGAAGGCACAATATCCCAGACCTTCTCTGCCGAAAAAAAGTATGTTTCCATTCATGGCGAAGTACACAGAGGACCTGAAAAAGGGCATTGACCGCTCATGGATAGCGTGCCAGGACACGCTCCTCGATTCTGTAGGTCCTATCGCCAAGAACTTACAAATGGTGGAAGAGGCCAAAGAGGGCACGCCTATTGATGTATCTATTTTGGCTGGTTGGGCACAAAGAGCGGTTTCTCTTATAGGTAACCCCAACTGCGGGATAACAGCGGAGTGCAGACAATCAATTTTAGTAAAGATCGACCTGAAACTCGGGGAGTTGGCGCCCTATGAGGCCACTGCAGCAGCTAAAGGGCTTTTGCTTGGAGAAGCTTTCGTCAAAGACATGCCCAGATTTGTTAGCACCTTTGCTGCTCTGGACAAAGGAAAGATATCATTAAAAAAAGTGTTTGCGCCCCGGGTATTCGCCAGGGCTGACAGAAGCCAGGGCCACTCCGCCAGCCACTGAGTAGGCCAGAGGCCCTATAGAGGAAACAACTGGCGACAGCAGGCAGACAGAAGGCTGAATCAGCCTGATCTGTAATTATGCACTCTTAAACCCCACCTTCGCTAATATAGGATTTGGATCATCCCTAATTTTGTCCATATAGATCATCACTAATTAATAAATTAACATATTAAAAAATGACAATTTGAACAAAACCTTTCATGAATTTATTCAGTTTTACCAATGCTATTTCAGAAAATCTTGGCTACTCGTCAGTTTCCCCAGACATGGAAGGAGGAGATAGGTCTACCTTCTTGAAGATCGCAACAACTATCTCACTTCTTGAGGCCTCCTACAAAATGTTCTCACACTTTATTTTGCAGGCCCTTGAACTTTGGGCTGAGGAATCGAGGAATCTGGCAGATATGACCTAAACCAGTCTAGCTTCCGCAATGGCACAGGCAATTCTTTGAATTGCTTGTTGATAAAGTTTTTGTCAAACCAGGCAGTGCAAACCAAACCTAGCCTGTACTTGGCTTTCTTGGACATTTCAAAGGCTTTCAACTGTTCAGATCGCTCTAGGCTGTGGGAGATGATGAGGAAGTGGGGCTGTCCAGAACCCTTGGTTAATATTCTGCAACACCTACATTCAGACATTAGACTCACAGTCAGGCTGCATCAAGGGGGATCGTTCTCGGGCTTGATCCTTGCCGAGCAGGGCTTACGACAGGGATGTGTGTTACCTCATTTTTATTTAATCTTTATATCCTCGGCATAGAGGCAGCTCTAGCTCATATTGTGGTTAATCCCCCGAGACTGGGCTCCCTGAAGCTGCATTACCTTCTATATGCAGACAATCTCATCCTTACGGATTGTACTGCAATGAACCTCCAAAGGTCATTAAATACTGTGGCTGATTACTTCGGGGACTTGGCCTTGGCCATAAATGTGCCCAAGTCAAAGATCCTCGTTATGAATCGATGTAGGATTCTTTCAGGTAGGCCTAATTTCATGTGGTATATAAATAGAACCAGCATGGAGGAGGTTACTGAACTTAGATACCTTGGAGTAAAGCAAAAAGGTCCTTGGAACAGGCAAATAAGGCTCTTAAGCTTGAAGCAATTGCAGCAGTGACCCAATTACGGGTATTGGATAGAAAATACGCTTTTCCCTTTTACCTGTCGTGAAAATATATAACCAAATTTTGGTCCCAAAATTGACTCATGGGGCGGGAGTGCGAGAAAAGGGTCTGTCCTGGCTTAGGCTTGAGTTGTTCATCTGGAAGCAAGTGTTGGCACATGACATAGGTTCTCCTATTGAAGTCCTACAACATATTTTGAGACTTGTTCCGCTGGTGGTAACTGTTACTTGGCGGAGAATTGTATTAGTGAGAAGTATCTTGTTTCCTCCAGCGTTTTCCTTTTTTGGGCAGCTTAATGCTCTTTTTAAACAGGGCGACTGCGCTCCTTCGAAGGTCTGGATGAAAGGTGTGTTATGTACTCTGGAGGAAAATGATATATTGTTGGAGGATTTAGAGCATAGAACATACAAGGTTATTATTTGAAAATGCTTGGATTGCAAATAGACGAAGCCTCGATCTTTACACATTTTTTGACCATTTCTCCTTGGATATCAAACCATATAATCATATACAGAAATGTATGGGAAGATATCCGTCTAAATAATTAAGGGAGTTTTGGTTACCTGTAAACTTAAACTTGCTGCTAACCAATGACGTCTTAGGTGCAAGGAATAGACTGCCAAAGGAACAACGGGCGTGTCGCCTATGTATGAAATGTAAAGAAACTGTAAAGCACATAATTATTGAATGCCCAGCACTTGGTAATCAGTGGAGTGAAATGTTTGAACTATACTTTAAGGCCACGCGGAACGCTGCCGGCCCTTCAAGAACTACACTCCAGAGTTATTGTGATGCTGATAATACATCGATAGAAAAACTACAACAAAGGCCGGATTTTACCGCATTGTTACTGAGACAGAATGAACATAGGGATTACCAATTGCATCTGGGCCATTTGATTCACGGCAGAAAATATTTATCTTAAATATATAGCTGTGCCACACCTTGAAAATGACTGAGGGTCGAAACACATGTCGGCGAAGACGCACAACAATATTTAATTAGAATATTCAAACATTCATTAAAAATTGGAATTGTATAAGTACTATGCAAGTTGTTATATCTATTCTGGATAGTAGGAAGTTTCTCTTACTGTATACTTTAAGACAGGACTGCTGTTTAAATGGAAAATGTGGTGGAATTTTCTTTTAGAGCCCACAGATCAATTGGTTATAACTCGGATGAATTTTGTAAAAAGTATAGTGATTGATTCAATCAGCTTATTTTAAGGTAATTTATTAGGAATTTGTATATGTAAATTTTTAACATCTTTTGTTCTGTTTTACATATGTATAAGTTGATTGTTTTTATTTTCTTTTGCTGAATGTGTGTAAAGTTTCATTCGTTGAAGCTAGGTCACACAATAAAGAACTGAATTGAGGACCAGTTAACAATACAAACCTATTTCCCATTCTTAAATAAAACAGACTTTTAATCTCCTAAGTAGTGAATAAATCAGAAATATGTTGTACTTATTAACCTTTATAGTGAATATGTACAACATAGTGTTAAAAAATAGCCAGGTAAACACTCTTAGTTCTTGTCTTTGACTTGAATGGAATACCCTACTGTATCCTGACTGCTGCCAGTAGAGTGAAGGCCTAATTTCTAGATGGTGGGTCAGCCAAGCTCTAGCCTGAGCCTCCACAAATAGCAGCAGCTATCTCTTAGTTAAGAGATAGACCTCCTTCTAATTTTCTGGTAAAGGGAAGGCTTTACTCTCAAGAGTGGTGTGTGTGTGTTTCAGTAGCGACTCAAACAGTAAACAATAACAGTCCAAAATAAAAGGTTGTATGAAAAATAGATATATTTTAATAAAACACACCATCAACAAAATAAACTAAATATTCAAACACTACACAAAGCCCATCCGTGATGAAAGAACAGAGAATAAGCAAACATAGCACAATGCAGCAATCTGGCACCCCGTCCTCACACAATACCAAACACCATCCATGACCTAGTTCACGCAACCACCATTATGTGAAGACATTTTGTGTGTCGTAGCCACGTCCGGCACCAGAAGGCCAAGTGAGTGTTTTTTGTGCACTACTCTGGGAAGGCATTCGATTACTAGTACAGAATAGCAATGGAAGGACTTGAGGGAAGGGTGGGTATTGCGCCTGGATGAACTATAAGGCTGGACACCCATGACAAAGGTAAGAATTGTGAAGGTTTAGTATTCGTACTATATCTGGAAGATTCGCCATGTATGACAACTGGAAGAGCCTGTAAGTATAGTCTGTGCTCCTCCAGTGCAATTTCTGAGCCGTAGACTGTCGCTAGCCGTTTTGTCCCAGCTGCAGAAATCGACAGAGGAAGGTAGTACCTGACTGGGCGCACATACAACAATTCTCCACCTGAACTGCTAGGTATGTATAATGCACCACTCCGGTGGACACTGGACACAGGCATGGCCACCCGCACACATCAGAATACAGCAATGACTACGACTAATTTGGTCTTGCTCGTCACATAATTGTCACGCCTACTTATACCAGACTATGCCTAAACACCTGACATCAGTATGCAGCGAAGACCTATGACAAATTCAGGCATGGTGGACACATAGTGAGCCTCTAGCATGTACGCCATCTCCTGACTCCTCTCAGCACCCATCCACATGCCTGATCTCATGGGTTGCTATCTAGCAGAGCCTGGCCAGCTGTGCTAAGCCTTATTTGTCCAAATGCCCACACACATTCTAATCCTACTACGTGACCTCCAACACTGTGCACTTCAGTCCCTGAGTGCATTCCCACCACCAGCGCACTGAGACTATAATAACGGGAAAAGGCAGTACATAAATGACTACTACTAGTACTACTTCTACAACTAATGAATCAGGGGTGTAAGGTAAGTGAAAACAATAATGTTCTTGTAAAAGGATTTAGTGACCCAACCAGTCCCTACGGCCCAAACTGAACCAAAGGTGCAATTAAGAGTCAATTGTACTCTCTAAGGTTTCTTGTTGGTTCAATAGCATCAAACTAGGTTGTGTATGCTGTTCCAGCAGTTAAAACTGTGTTGAACTGAGTCAGCGGTTTTGTTCCATCCGGCAGTATGTGTCATCTGCTTATGAAGATTTGCAGTGAAGATGCTCGCAGTTTAAGAGGAGGTTTTAAGACGGTGGGTGCAACAAGGAGCGTCATGTTCTAGCCAGGCTGTGACATGCTCAGCCGGTGCACTGCAAGGGTGAACTGGTGTGAGGATGCAGTTCAGAGGTTTGGGAGCAGCAGTCACATTGTTCTATAGCAAAAAGCGGTATTCAGCTGGGTTTGAACAGGGGCTCTCATCATTTCAAACACGATGCTTGAGAAGGGCGAATCGTAAGTGTCACCATGGGAGGTTAACCAGTTTGTTCTACTGTGAAGATGCTGTGGACTGGATGTGCATTTCTGCTGGATCAGTTTGATCAAGCACTTGAGGAGCTGTGGATGGTAAGGGCCATCAGGGTCAGTTTGATGGTTGGTTTGACGGTGAAGATGCTAGATGAACCAAGGTAAAGATTATTGCTGTGCCGGAGGTTTTGAGCAAATGGGTTCATTAATTTGGGAACCTCTCTATGTTAAACCTCTACGTAACCAAAAAAGAAATTCTTAATTTTTAATTTTTTATGCAGATTGCATTCAACCATTTGATAAGAGAAAGAAACACCAAATAACCGAGAATTCTAAATTAATTCTGTATTCAGTTAAATAAACAGGTAAATAGCTATTAAACAATGGCAATGAAACAGAAAACCAAAACACACAATAAAAAACAAGCATTCAAATGATGTGTGCTGGTATAGAAATAACAGTTTGGTTAGAAAAAACAACTAGAAAACACAAGCCTTTATACACATGTTCAAAAATCATGAAGTATTGACCAAAAACAGAAAAGGAAAGGGGGAGGAAGAGGGAACAGACAATTGGAAAGAAAGAAATTGGCAAATATATGAAAAAAACTTGAAAGAAAAAGTAACATTATAAGAGGGCAGGATCATTCCGTCCTTGCCATGTCGTGTAAACAAGACACTGAGCTAGACACTCAATGTGTGGCTCATCATCATGATTGTCACGTATAAATCCTGATTGTGATATGGATGCAAGCTCAAAAAATCCAAATACAATAACAATACATCTTGAGAACGGCTTTGTTTCCCGAGGACAGACCTGCCAACACAGTGGGGGAACTGGGTTAGGAGCAGGGTCTCGTGTGTTAGGGTAGACGAAAACCTGCAAGCCCCTCACAAGTCTTGCGTTTCGGCTGGAGGAAAGAAAATACAAAAAGTAAAGGGTTCCGCCTTCATCAGGGCAGCAGTCGTGAAATCCAGCAGTGCACAAAAAGAAAATGAAAAGAGTGGGGTATAACCAGCCAGGTTTTCTTGGTAGGTGTTTAGTAGACTTGTCAAAGGTGAATATAGCTTGATAGAGAAGAGATGTCTCTACAAGAGGCGATAGCGAGTAATCAACTCCATGCTCTTCGCACTGTGACAACCTTGCCCTCAGTGAAAGAGAAAAGAAGGAGTTAAGGTTTCTTTCCTGCCACCCATGCATCGGAGTTTCACCACGTGCACTACCCTCCTGGGCCCATTGGCCACTGTGCATGTAATCATCCAAATATAAGGAGGTTTGTTAGGGAGAATTCTCAATAAATGGCTGATTCCCCTTACCTAATGAGTCCCTCAGCAGCTTTGCTGGATTTCCAGGGTTTATTTTTTTCACCTGGTAAGAGTGTGAGCCTTTTTCCCACTCTTACATGTGTTTTGCTGTGTGTATTCTCACTGTTTGTGTGATCTTGGGCACTGGAGCCTCACCTACTCCAAGTGCACCACCTTTTGTGTGTGTTGCACAGCACCTTCAGTGCAGTGACACAGGGTTGACTTTGAGACTTCCCTGACTCAATTTTTCTGGGGCTGACTACTGTCCCCCAAAAACATGTAAAGTTGCCATTAACTTTATATAGTCACTTTAAAATTACAGACCCAGTACACCCCATCTTACATGGCGTACTGGAAAGGGTTAACTCCTATCCCTTGTTTGTATGTGCCTCTTGGAGCCTTGTTTCGCTCCCTTAACTTTAAGACTTGGCTGATGGCAGTGGTATCTACCCTAACTTTCCTACCGCGATTATATTATATAAACATGGTATTGTTTTAGGCTATTATAGTAGCCTCGAACATAAGCCCGCTTGACCAAATACATTTTATTTTGGTTCCGGCTGGGTTTTTTCACCATTTCTTTTTGTTAAAGTCTTTCTCGTGTTTTACTCTACGTGCCAAACCGGGGATGATTCCTTTGTTAACCGTCTTTTTGCAGGCTTCTGCACAGAAGCCCTCCTTAAGGCGCCTGATAGTCTAGAGGGGCAGGATGTGAGGGAGGGATCTTTGGACCCCTGCCATGGGTTGCCTTAGCAACCCAAGTCGCACTCTTGTCTGATTGGCGGACTGGCCTTGCCAGGCCAGCCACCCTGCTGTGTGATTGACAGCCAGACTGTATGAATGGGGGAAAACTGCATAAAAAGCAGCTCTCTTGGACTGGAAGAGCAGAGTCGCCACTGGAACGAAAGAACCAATGAGGAACTGGAAGAAGAGGACCCTACCACGACTGAACTGCCCGGCGAAGCCCTTGCTGCAGGTCCGAATCTCCAAATCCGACGACAGAGAAGATCCTCCAGGAAACATCTTCCCTTGAGCTGGTGGGACCAACCAGTTCGCCCAAACTGCAAACCAGGACCCCTCCTCTGGTCGAATCCACTGTACAGAGCTACAGTGGGCCGGATAGCCAGGAATATTGGACCCTGCTTGGGTTTTAAGGAGCGCACTTTTATGCGTTGTTTGGCGCTGCTGCTGGTTTCTCCCCTGGGTAGTGCAGGACCATCCAGTCTTCCTACGTCTGATCAGTCCGACTGTCACTTCAGGAACAGTGAGCCTGCAGGAACTACCAGGAACGTCTGCCTCAGTTACAGCCCCTTCTCCGTTTTAAGGTACTGTGCAAATCCGGTTGTGCGTTGCGCTCTGCTGCGGTGAAAGTGTTTGAAATCTTTCTCTAATCCGAGGGCTTGTCCTTCTCTTCTTTTTGAACTAACTTTTTTACCGCCCAACCTCGTCCAGAATCTGTGCCACAAACTACATTGAATCTATTATCTTGAGCAAAAGACTTTTGAACCATTGACTTTGGCCCTAAGCCTTTTCTATCTGATTTTAACCTTGTAGTCTCTCTTGTTCAGTTGCCCTGCTTACTTACCTGTTGGTTTTGCCTAATTTCTAATATCTTTGTCTTTCCCTCCCTTTTAAATTGCTGGAGTGCCCTTTTGCTCCCACTTCATTTTGTGAGCTTAACTTGTCTAGAATTTAAGGGAAGTGGTGTGGTGTATTTTTGATTGTGATTTTTTAACTTGCTTATAATAGTGAAATGTTATACAATTGTTGAGTAAATAAATATATATTCTTTTACTTAGAAACCTTGAGTCAGTGTTTGCCTGAACCATAGTAGTTGCTGTCCCTTGTGTAACCACTAGTACTGTGTTAGGGAGAATTCTCATTTATGGCTAATTTCCCTCACCTAGTGAGTCCCCCAGCAGCTTTGCTGGACTTCTGGAGTTTATTTTTTTCCACTTTTCCCCCACTCTTACCTGTGTTTTGCCATGTGTATTTCTCTATTTTTGTGATTGTGGACTCTGAAGTACACCACTTCAGTAGCCCCCTTCTTTTGTGTGTCACACAGCACCTTCAGTGCCGTGGCACAGGGTTGTCTTTGAGACTTCCCTCCGACTCCATTTCTGAGGCTGACTACAGTCCCCCAGAAAAGGGTAAAGTTACCATTAACTTTACTTAGTCAATCTACCACAGATCCAGTACACCTCATCTTCCATGGAGTACTGGAAAGGGTTAATTCGTATCCCTTTTTATCTGTACCTCCTACAGCATTGTTTCGCTCTTTTAACATTTAGACTTGGCTGGTGGCAGTGGTATCTACCTTAACTTTTCTACCGCGATTATATTGGATAAATGTGGTGTTGTTCTTGGCTATTATATTAGCCTCAAACATAAACCCGCTTGGCCAAATTGTCTTTCTTTTGGCTCTGGTTGGGTTTATTCGCCATTTCTTTTTGTTAAAGTCCTTCTTGTGTTTTACTTTGCGCTGCAAACTAGGTTCGCCTTCTTTGTTCACCGTCTTTTGGCGGGCTTCTGCTCAGAAGCCCTCCACCAGGCTCCTGGGTGTCTAGGTGGGCTGAATGTGATGGAGGGGTGTAGTCACCCCCTGCACAGGGTATCCTAGGAAACCCAAATCGCACTTTGCCATGATTGGCTGAGGTGGTTGTCCAGGCTGGACACCCCCCCTTGCTGGGAGATTGACAGCCAGGCTGTGTGAATGGGGGTTTTGCGCATAAAAGGCAGGTCTCTTGGGCTAGAAGTCAAAGAGTCACCACTGGAACTACAAGGAACCGAAGAGAAGCAGATAGAACGACGACTGGTGCAACTACTCCGTCCCGTTGAAGCCCTGCTGCAGTCCTGAGCTATCTACCCTTCGACGACTAAGAGAAGATCCAGTCCGGAGTCTTCTTCCCTTGAGCCTGGTGGGGATAACCAGCTCATCTTCCACAGCCAGAGGATCCTCTTCCTTGGTCGAAATCTCTGCACACTGCTGTAGTGGTCCGGATAGCCATTTGAAGAGCCTCTCCTGTTTGTAAGGAGCGCACCTTTTATTCGTTGTCGCTGCTGCCGGCTTCATCCCTGTGTGGTGCAGACCCCCTTCAGACGTCCTCCTTCACAACGAAGCTCCAGGAACCATGGGTCTGGGGGAAACCAACAGGAACAACTGCCAGGGCACCAGCTGCACCATTGGAATAAGGTACTGTGTTCTGCTTGAGGAAACTGGGTGAACCCCTTTTCTTCATCTCCAAGGCTTGCCCTTGTCTTCCCTCCTTCTTATAACTTTTGCTTCCGAACACTGACAATATCGAAGTACTCTTGGCTACGTTGAATCGTGAACTGTCTGACTGTGTGATCTTCGGCAACAGGCCCCCGGTGTCACTTGACCCTGGTTCCGGCCCTTTGACTTTTGAACTCCTGTCTCTGAGTGTTTCTCGATTCTGTCTGCCTATCCAAAATATTGCCTGTGGTATTTGCCTCCAACTCCCTCTGGGTATCTCAAATGCTAAGTGTGTTTTTGCCCCGGTAGCAATTCATGTCACGGATGCGCATTTATTTAGTAGACCGAACTGTCAAAAAGTGATCGCAATCGTATTCGCGGTAACGTGTTTTGTTCATAACACCGGTTCATTCAAACACAGGGTACTTACCTTGAGACATACTGTACAAAGTGAATTGGTTAGTTGTAGTATATTTGACGTGTGGTTTGTGTTTAAGTTTAATAGAAGTGTTGTGTTTGTAACAGATGGTTTAAAAATAAATGTACTTATATTTTTCTACCTGAAACCTTGAGTCAGTGTTTGCTTGAGTCACAGTAATTGTGGTCCCTTTGTGTAATCTCTGCTACTGCTCATATACTCGTGAGATAAGCATGGCTGCTCCGCCACTGCTACCACTCTGACATAATAGTACAGGCTTGTACCAAAGGTAAAACTTGTATTGCCACCTGTAGTCTTAATTGTGTGTAGTGGCCCCTAAGGGCACTGCACAGGATTCTTCCTAACATACTGCTCACTTACTCTTGAGATAAGTCTGGCTGCTCCGCTACTGCTACCACTATAACTGTGTAGTACAGGTTTGTACCAAAGGTGAAATTGTACTGAAATTGTACTCTCACTTGTAGTCTTAATTGTGCGTAGTGTTCTCAAAGGCTACTGCATATAATTCTGCCTAACAAGGTTCATGAATACCTCTACAGAAAATGAGCATCTCAGGGGAGCCGGAGGACAAGTTCCCACATGTTGGGATGCTCCTGTTGTACGATCCAGATGGGCCGAGAGAGCACGGCCGTTGCCCGGAATTAGTCGGAAATGCCAGGGGCAGTCTTGGAATAGACCGCTGGGTGCCTACAGCTCGGCTTGGGCGTCTGTGGACAAAAAATTGGGAATGGGTGAAAGGGAGCTACTTGGAAAACCCATTTTGTTGTCTATGTTTGTGAGAGAAGAAACACAGTCCCAATTTTTAAATAAAGATATCTTTGCGTGGTCTGAATCCGTTAGCCCTTATCCATTGTCCGTGTTTCCGGATGGAAAGTATGTGCCGGGGCCGGTGGAGGACACTGTATTTGTGCTTGGGGGTCTCTGTGGGGCATAGCGGTGCAACGGAGCACCGACCTGGCAGAAAGAAAGCCACAGGTCAGGATTGCTACCTATGCATAGGGCCAGCATAGTGGTATTCCCACGAAATCGGAACGGTGGAGAAGGGCGGGGTGGGCAGGTGACAGGGTGGGAAGGGGAAGTGGAAGTGTAGTGGTTGAATTACCTGTCCAAAAAGGCTGACGAGCGCGGCTGGCAGCTGACTCTGCTTGTGTCGGGCTTCTCTTGAACCTGGAATCTGCACAATGCGGAAATAATCAGGCCAGACAGCGTCTGGCTGATAGGCTAAAGAAGAGGAGGGGTGATATACATATTGCATACCCGTTGGTGCTTTTCACTACTGGGGAGGAGCCAAATGGGTCTGCCTGTGCCACCCATTGCTTTGGTGGACGCGGAGAAGAGAATACTAACCAGTGCCTGGCTGCTGAATGGGAGGGAAAGAGGTGCAGCCGGAGTCCCATGCTACCATTGGTGTATGTCATCGGTGGGTGGGAGGCACTTGGCCAAAAAAAAAAACATGCGCCGCCCATTCAATCCTGAATATGTGAAAACTGTGCCATGTATCACTTGCAGAAGTGTAGCGGTTAACCCGAAACCTTCTGCACATGGGCTCCATGATGGTGTGGAGAAAACCGACAGTCACGACTATTTGGCAGCAGACCGGTTGCTTGTGGGTGCAGCACGCATGTGGTTTGTGTCAAACACATGTGTGTGCACAATATCGATGTGTATGTACAAGATGTCCAAAGTAGACACATTTTGATTTTGTTGTAATGAGCCCAAACCTCCCAAAGTCTATTTAGCTGATGGAAGAGAAAAGCACACTGGGCACGGAAAAGGGCTCTTATTGGGGAACGACCCTATAGAGCATTGTGTGAATCACGTTTTTGGAACTTCATGGCAACAATTAAAGGAGTGATAATCAAACTTCAACATTGCCCAATGTTGTCCAGTGAGCAAAGTTGCTTACTGAGATGGGCCCAGGACTAATTCCTGTTGGAATATGTTTGTATGTGTGGATCCTCATATTCATGTCTGGGGGATATATAGCTCATCGAGTCCATTCTCAAAAGTGTCCAATCTGTGGATCCACCTACTTTCCAGATTTAAAAGTCTGGACTGGATTTTCGGGCCAAACTTGATTTTCTCTAAAACCCACCATGAGAGATTGTCAGCTGTGTGCCGAGTCTCCATATAGTGGGCTACCATGGGTGATGGGGTGTGCTTGCACCGGCTCCTAGATCGGTGCTCGCAGTTCCTGCTTCCTACCTTCCACATAGTTTGGCCTACATAGCGGTGCCCATAGGGGCATTCGATGCAGTACACCACCTGACTGCTTTTACAGTTTGAATGGTGTTTTAGGGTCCACTGCTTTTCTCCAATAGGGAAAGTTTGAATTTACTTTGTAAACCTGCACACAGAGCAACACCTGCAGGGGTAGTGTCCCGTTACCTTGCAGAGATTCCAAAGCCCTGAATGGGGGGTGTCGCATACATACATTGAGTGAACTAAATGTTCCTTAACATTTCTTGCTCGCTTGAAAGCGAATCTTGGTGGCGGTTCATCTGGCAGTTGCAGTTTGACTATCGGACAGTATTCATGGATCACCCTTTTGACCTTGAAAGAATTCGGACCATATGTGGTCACGCATGTGATTCTGTCTGGTTGTTCCTGGTCTTGAGAGGGTCCCGATTCCAGAAGTGTGTCTCGATTGGTAAATCTAGCTCGTTTCCTTGCAGTTGAAACTATTTATTTGGGGTATCCTCTCAGTTTGAGTCGATCAGCCAAAAGGTCAGAGTTTGTGTAAAAATTCTTCACAGAGGAACAGTTTCTGCCAATCCGCAGAAATTGTCCAAATGGAAGATTTTGTTTAACGTGGCAGGGATGGTCACTATTATGATGCAGAAGGGGGTTGCGGTTGGTGGGTTTTCTGTACAGGTCGCATGTAAGTTTCCCTTCTTGCCAGGCAATTAGAAGGTCCAAAAAATGTACCGCGTTCTTATCGTACTCCATGGTATATTGGATGTTGCTGTTGCAAGTATTGAGCCACTCTTGAAATGATTTGAGAGATAGTTCATCCCTGGTCCACAGAAAGATAATGTCATCAATGTATCTGCACCGTTCTCGGTTGTTTGCTTGCCATGGGTTGGCCTGGTTGTAAATGTATTTTTCTTCAAAAGACCCCATGAAGAGAATGGCCAAACTGGGGACAAATGTGGCGCCCATCGCTGTCCCCTTTATTTGTAAGAAGAACTAGTTATTGAAAGTGCAAAAGTTCTTGTAAAGAGCTAAGGTGATGAGTTCAATGATAAATTCAGGCGGAACCTGAGATTGAGTGTTGTTCAGGGTAAGGCGTTCATAAATGCAGTCTATTGCAGCTTCCTGTGGAATGGACGTGTATAGTTATTTTATGTCCATCATTACCAAATATCGGTGGCAAGGGTCAAAGGGAAGCCCCTCAAATATTTGGGTCATGTGTGTAGTGTCTCACAGGTATGATTTAGTTTTGGTGCTCAGGGCTTTGTGTTACGCTCACCTGGCTCCCACAGGGGCGTCAGTCAGACCCGGACAGCTGCGGTCTCCACCCACGTGATGCGTAGTGCAGCGATGACTGACTGGATCTGCCCTCCTAATCTTGTCTGCTTAACCCGTAGAAATATTCTCCTGCAAGTGGAGGGATGGATTTAGCCACTTGTGGATTCAAGTGATGGCACCCCCACAGTCCTCCCCAACTAATCACCTCTGAAATGCCCTCACAGCAATCTCACCTTGTATTCTTGAAAGATGAGCTCTCCATCCTGCGTGGATTTGCAGGGGCACGTCGATTCCAGTTACTTCACTGGTTTGAAGGCTCGGGAGAGTTCCGGAGAGTATTGACTCTGAGGTTCCTGGTGAGGACCAGTAAGTATTAAGTTCATAGAGTTCAATATGTCCGATGTTCACTCTTGTTCCCCCCTTACTTTCTTGTCTTGCAGCTGGATCGTGAAAAGATGCTCTTGTAGCAGCTTATGGCGCTCAGGTAAGAGTCTGTATTACCCGACGCTGTCCGGTAAATGTTGCACAAGGAAAACGTGTTGTTTTGTCTCTCTTTACAGATGCGGCACATGAAAATATGGAGAGTCACAAAAGGATGCCTCCGTTGGTAAATCAGGTAAGTCTATGGTGGTAAGAATTATATTTGTTGGTTCCCTCGGCTCACCTTGTGGTTTTATTTTGTCTCCTAGGTGCCAAAGTTTGGCGAAGAAATGATGGAGGCAGCGCTGACCCGAAGGATGCTGTGATGATTGGTGAGTATGGCGCGGCGCTGCAGCTGGAGGTGCGGCGCGTGCAGAAATGATGTTCTTTACAGGCCCGGAGACAAGATAGATCCAGAATCAGGTGTGGAATAGAAATAAGTTTGTTTTCTAACCTTGTCCCTTTCTTTCCTCTTTGTTTTAGGAGCTCCGGAAGACTGGATGCAGGCTGCAGGCACGGTGAGTGTTACGCTGCTGGATGCAGAATAACGCGAAGTGTGTGTTGCTGGTCGGGTGTGGTTTGAATAGCCTCAAAAGTAGTCCCAGGAAAGAAGTCCCTAGAACCACACCCGAGTAAAGAAATAGTCCCTGTAGAAAAATAGTCCCTTTCAGGCTTCATGTTGGATTGGAGTCATTTGCAGCATGGTCTGCCTGAGGTAAGTAATGACTATGAGCCTGGCGCCTTAGGCGCCAGGACTGATTCCAACTATGAGCCTGGCGCCTAAGGTGCCAGGACTGAACCCAGATAGCCCCTAGCCGGGGCTGCTGAGGTTTTACTAAATGTCTAGATGCCTGCTCCCGGGGCTGATGGGCTTGGTCCGGATGCCTGGGGATAGGCATCATGACAGTTTGAGAAGAAAATCCACTAATCTACAGACTGGTTCTAACACCGACCCGCAGCCTGATACTATAGGTCTCCCCGGTGGGTTCTGAGCATCTTTGTGGATCTTTGGGAGGGCCTACAGACATAGGGTACGTCCTTGAGATGTCATCAGGAAAGCTGCTTTTTTCTCCGAGATCCAACTTCTCTCTGCAGCAAAAGCAACTATCTCAGAAATTTCTGTTTTAATTTCTTTGGTGGGATCCTTCTTTAGCGGGCGGTAGCTGGTATGGTCATCCAAGAGGTTCATAGCCATCCGGGTGTATTGTTCATTAGTCATGAGGACAATCCCGTGAAGATGCTAGAGCCTGGAAACACAGTGCTGTTTCAGCGACTCTAGGCAGCGTACAATGGTCAGGGCTCGATGAGCCACCAGTTTCGGGTCGATGGCATTGGCAATTGGCAGCGAAGCTGCTCACGGTTTGATCAGCGGTTCAAAGGTGGCAGATGCAATTATGAGCATGTAGTTCGTGCAGAGGCAATGACACACTTGACTAACGCGGTGTGGCGATGAACAGATTCAAACATGCAGGACAGTGGTTCATTGACGTAGAGTGCCAACAGCAGCTTGATGGGTCGCGTGGGTTTCAGGGCACAGAACGGTCTCAAATCACAGCTCTAATTGGTTCCAAGTTATGAACACAGTTTTCTCGGCTGTTCTGTTCCTCTGGTTGTTGCTGTGGGTCTATGGTCACAAGGATAGGATTTGGACCTTGTTTTCTTTCTCCCAAGTACTAGGGATACTGGTCAAAATCTTCAGGAGTCCTCCAATGCAGTGAGGTAATGGGTACTGTATTGGCTGGAAGAGAGGCAGGTCTTATCCCAGAAGCATGTCATCCCTAATTGTTCATTTTGGTATGGTTCGAACACTCAATGCTGCATTGGATGCTCAATCTTTACCTCACTGGCAGAGGACTTTGGAGAGATCAACTCTCCCAAAAGAGGTCAAATGAATTCTTCCTCATGTTTATGTTCAAGCGACAATCACAGAAGTGCTGGGAAACCCCTTCTCTTAAAGGTAAATGTCTGCAGGCTGGTGCTGCATCTTCCAAAAGGTATGCTCCATTGTTGGTAACTTGAGTGCCATGTTTACCTTGGTGCACCCAGCACATAGCGCCTTCCCATGATCCTCCTTTTCCCAGTGCACCTCGCCCCCTTCCTTTCCACAGTGCTGTGGATTGCCCAGTGCACTACCCACATGACCGGAACAGCCTGACTTTGGTGGCTTCCCCAGGGCAGCCTTGCCCCGGAAGCCAGCTCAGCGCCACAGCAAAGGGCACCTCCATGGGGCACCTCCATCACCCATTTGCCTGTTCACCCTGGTGGCCCCAGCCAAGCCCTGAAAAGCTGTCCACAAACAACTCCAGGTAAGAAAGGAATATTTTAGTTGCATAGCCAGTGGAGCATTTTTAACGCGTGACACTGTCTTGTATCGACCAAAATAATGTATTACCACAGTAGTTTCCTTAACCCCTGCTACACCAATGATTTTCCATTGTGTCAAATTTAGCTTCATTTTTTGAGTATATTCACTGTTTTTGAATTTAGCCGCATCTTTGAGTATAGCAACTGTGTTGAACTTAGTGGCATCTTGAATATAGCCACTGTATTGAATGTAGCTTAATTTTTTTGAGTATGCCCACTGCTTTGAATTTAGACACATTTTCTAGCATAGTCTCTGTGTTGAATTTAGCTGCATTTTTGATAATAGCCACTGTTTACTATTTTAACTAATTGTTTGGGGATAGCCACTGTACTGAATATAGCCGCATCTCTGAGTATGATAAGATGAAGTCATTTATAAAGCGTTGTACACAAGTGTTTCTAGGCGTGACAAGACAAGGGAGGGAAGACAGAGGGAGGACAAGACAAATTACCTTACTAGGCCTTGTGTCATTCAGATTGAGCAAGTGCGCGAACGGGAAGTGCAAGGGGAAAGGGAGGGGCGAGTGCAAGGGAGAGGAGAGGGGAAAACAGGGCAGCAATGCTCTGAGTAAGTGCAGCCAGGGCAGCACAGCTCTAGGTAGTGCACGGAGGAAAAGGGACTGTAGAGTTATAGTTACAGCCCCTGAGTGCATGGTAGGCCTGGAGGCAGTGCAAGGGTGACAGATCAAGAAAGAGCCTGGTACACAGTGAGACTCTGAGGGTAGCCAAGCAACCAGTCGGTACAGCAGACAGGTAGGTCAGGTAGGTCAGCAGGGGAGGGAGAGAGAGAAAGCAGAGGAGAAGAGGAACGTTTTGAGCTGCTTCCGGAACTTCAGGTGGTATGGCTCAAGTTTGAGAGGGTCAGGGAGGCCATTCCAGAGGGAGGCACCTGCAGAGGAGAGGGATCTACTCCCCACTCTCTGCCTGGAGAAGCCTCTTAACGCTTAGAGAGTTAGAGGTAGCTGAGCGAAGGGCATGAGAAGGAAGGTATTTTGGAAGAGAGCATTTCATCTAGTGCGGGCCCCGGCCCCAGAAAGCCTTGTGGACAATGCAAAAGGTCTTGAACTTGATCTTTGCAGCCACCAGGAGCCAGTGGAGAGATTTCAGTGCTGGAGGGATACCGTCTCTGGGCTTGAGGTCAAGGATCATTCTTGCAGTCCTGTTCTGGATTAGTTGCAGAGAGTGGAGGAAGGTAGATTGAGAAAGAGGCTGTTGCAGTAGTCAAGCCTAGAGAGAGCCAGGGCTTTGGAGACAGTGAGCTTCTGGGGGAAAATGAAAAAGGGCAGAGGGTCTTTGAGGAGGTGCATCTGGTAGTGGGACTTATTGCAGATGCCCGAAATGCGAGGAGAGAAAGAGAGAGTGGAGTTGAAGATGACACCAAGGTTTTTTGCCTCGCAGGAAGGTGAAGGAAGAGGGCCCAAGGCAGGCGGCCAGAGTGAGAGAAGGAAAGCAGGGGCAGGGGTACCAATGAGAAGGATCTCCATCTTACTGGTATTAAGGCAGAGATTGTTAGAGGTGCACCAATCCCGAATCACGGATAGACAGTCAGGAATGAGCAAGAGAGGAGAGGAGGCTGAGAGGAGCCTGAATGAAAGCTAAGTGTCATCCGCATAACACTGAAAGTTAGAGGAGAAGGTAGAGATCAGGTGGGCCAAAGGGGCCAAGCAGAGGTTGAAAAACCAGGGTGAGAGGATAGAGCCGTGGGGAACGCCACAGGTAGAGAGAGGGTGGCAGAGAGAAAGGGACCAAGTTGGACCTGGGAGGGGCAGTCCAAGAGGAAGGAGGACAGCCACTCTAGGGCCTGATCCGTGATGCCCAGTTTCTCACAGAGTCGATTGATCAGGATGGTGTGGTTGACCGTGTCGAAAGCAGAGGAAAGATCAAGGAGGAGGAGGACAGAAGGAATACTGGAATCAAGGTTGGAGAGCAGATCTTCACAGGTGTTCAGGGGAGCAGTTTCCATGTCTTTGTCAACTCTGAAGCCTGACTGATGGTAATGGAGACAACCAACAGATTCAGTGTGGAGAGTAAGTTGGGAGATGGCCAGCTTTTCCAAGAGTTTGCCTAGGAAAGGGGTGATGTAGAATGATCAATAGTTTGCCGGGCAGGTAGGATCGGCAGATGGCTTCTTGAGGGGTGCACAAGGGAGTGCTTAAGGGGAGTGGGGAACGTTCCAGTGGCGAAAGAGTGATTACAGAAATCGGCCAAGGCTGTAGCGAGGGTGTCAATATGGTCCTTGATGGTTCTGGAGGAGCAGGGGAGCACGTGTTTGGCCAACACTTTCATAGATCAGACTTGTCTAGAAACCTCGTCAGGTGTTGTCACAGAGACTGAGGAGAAAGAGAGATGGCCAAAGGGGGGGGGGGGGTCGAGAGAGGAAGAGGAGATAGAGGACAGGATGTCCTGAGATTTATCAGAGAAGTGAGAGGCCAGAGTCATATAGAGGGCCTGGGAGGGAACAGGAGAGGTGGAGACTGCAACCGGGCTGGCCAGGTCCTAGCAGATTTTCAAGAGTTTGGCTGTGTCGTTAGAGGCCACAGAGACATAGGTCTGAATGTGTGCTCTCTTCTTGGACAGGACAGAGAGTCTGTATTGCCTTTGGAGCAGGCAGCAGGTCAGTTTGGCAGAGGATCTGCCCGAAGCCCTCCACTTCCTTTCAGCCACCCTGCCCTTGTATTTCAGGACAGCAAGGTTGAAATCATACCAAGAGTTGAACTTGGAGGTAGGCTTCAGGTGGATTCTCCTGACAGTGGGAAGGATGTCCAGGGTGTTGGAAATAGAAAGATGCAGATTAGAAAGGGCTGTGTCAGGGTGTGAGTCAGCCGCACGAGTAGGAGGAGCAGAGAAAGTAAAGGCAAAGGCATTCATTGACACATGCTTCATGGGCCGAATGACCGAGAAGGGGTGTGGCAGTGCTGTGGGGGGCTTAGCCCGAGGGATAGAGAGTTTCAGATGAGAGGAGAGTAGAAAGTGGTCAGTCCAAGAGAGAGGAGTGGTTAGAGGGTTGGAGAGGGGATGTCTGAGGTGATGAGAACATCCAAAGTATGTACAGCAGAGTTTGGCGGGCCAGAGGGCAGAATGGAAAGGGAGAGAGTGTCGCAGAGGTTGCGGGAAAGCCCAGAGGAGGGATAAGAAGCATCCAGGTGGCTGTTGAGATCTCTGATGAGAAGTTGAGAAGTAGAGGCAAGGAGAGAAGAAGAGAGGTCGGCCCACTCAGAGAAGAAGAGGGCGACCTGGCCAGGTGGCCTGTAGTTGGTGGCCACAATTAAAGAGAGGCCAGGAGAGAAAGAGAGCCTGACGACCAGGCATTCAAAGGATGCGTAGGCCTGCATAGGGCTGACAGAGGCCGGGACCCAATCCAGAAAGATCAGGGCTACTCCACCTCCAGGTCAGTTGGTTCGGAGAGGATCTTGTAGCCCACAGGGAGGAGAGTGTCAAAACTCATGACAGACATGTCTCGGTGAGAGCAAGCACATCTAGGTCGAGTTCTTCGAAGAGGTGACAGATGTCAGAACAGTGTTTGACAGCAGAACGAGAGTTGAGAGTGGCGACGTGGACCAGTTTGCCATATTTGAAAGACTTCCGTGGAGGGGTACAGGATTGAGGTACACCCCGTAGAGGTGGTAGAGGGGCCCGAGGGTGGACAGAGGAGGAAGATGAGTTTGCCAAAGAGGTGGTGGAAGGACTTTGAAGAAAGAGAAAAGGATTTCCTTTTTTTCAGCCTTTACACAACCTTATGGCAAGCCTTTATATTTTAGAATTGGGTTTAGATTTTCAAGTTTTTTTTATTTGTGGGGCAGCACGTCGGTTCCCAAATCTGAGGCTGATCAGACTTATGAAGAGATCAGAATTGCACAAAAATGGCAGAAGCTGAATTCATTGCACCCTCTTTCTAATTTTCACTTGGCATATCATGAGAATTGATTGTTTCAGCTGTTAGTTCATTGTTAGCTCCAATAAAAAATCTTGATACTGCTTTTTTGTTTTGCTTAATGCAAATGTTGTTTTATTCTTGAAATTGTAACAAAATAGTGTCTTTCTTTTTCCCAAGAAATATTTTTGTTGAAGTATACAGTTTCAATGGTTTGAGGTAAGTTCAAGTAACATCCTCACTTTTTCAAATAAATTAAAGTAACATCCTTACATTCTTGGTAAATTAAAGTAATATCCTTATACCCTCGACACGTGTTTCTCGGTCTTATTTAAGCAGACAGTTCTTCAGGAGGAAAGGAAAGCCTATCAGTCAGCTTTATAATTTGTATACAGCAGCTAAAATGCAGAATAAAACAATATAAACTCAGTTTCATCTTCATCAAAACATTTTTTAGAAAAAAAACACACCAGATCTCTTTGGTGTTCAAGGACTATTTTTTGTTCATAAAATTAAAGAAGAAAAATAGTACTCACTTCTTCTGCAGTAAAGTTTTGCTTGTTTTTGATCTCTTCTCAAAGATAAAGCTTTTAATGTAATATGCTTTTGCTTTCAAAATTCGTGTTGGTTTGCTCTGTTAGAGTGATATCTAGGTGAAAAGATATATATATATATATTCAGTGAAAAAACTTTGTTAAAGGGACGTTATGGTTAAGTTGCGCTACTAAAAACCTATGAAATTCAGTGAAAAAACTTTGTCAAAGGGACGTTATGGTTCCAAGTAAAACCGAAAAACCCTTGAAATTCGCCAGTTATGGTAAGCTAAGCAACCATAACTCGCGCCACCACCGTGCACTGCTAAGACTAACACCCAGGACATCAAAGATGACATCACAAATGTCATTGATGACATCACTGATGACATCACATGTCTGGCTCGCTCTTTTTTCTTTTGCTGACATGTCTAGGCCACATGGTTTTCTTCAGTAACAGTCAGAAACTAAAAATGTTATTTTATTTGTAGACGGATCCTTCAAGTAGGTTCTTACAGTAATTCCCTTAGAGTCCAGTCACATCATATGAAACATATACATACGGGAAGACACAAGCTTGAAAGACAGCAATCCTTTTTGTGCATAAAGATAATCAATAGACTTATGAGCACTTCCTGATAGTTCTGTTGTTTTTATTTATGGCTGTACTTTCCCTGTGGGTCCAATCACATCAAGTGATACATATACATAGGCTAAATAGCAGCTTTGAAACAGAGCAATCATTTATTTGCATGAAAATAATCAGTTAAGTTATGAATTGTTTCTGCTACTACTTGTGCTTTTTTGCTAACTTCACTTTCCCTGTATATACCCATATTGGTATGTGTTCTTGTGTCTTTGTGTTTTGTCTATAGTAATGCAATTATGTAATACATGTGTTTTATTAGCTACGTATTACATATTTCACAGTACACAAAAATCTATTAAGAAAACAATTATCATTTCATTATTCAACATATTAACATTACGAATATTATACCTTCATCTTGTACGCTGCACACAATGTTATGTTTCTGTATGAGTAGCTTAGTATACCAGACAGAACCCCATAATAGAATGCTATTTATATCAATGCATCGTTCAATGCACTAATTAGGGTATGATATTTATTGCAATGATCCTTGACAATTGTTTCGCAACATTATAATAAGAATCCCTTGTACACATATTTCATGAAAAGTACATACACATGTGATGTCATCAATGACATTTCTGATGTCATCTTTGATGTCCTGGATGTTAGTCTTAGCAGTGCACGGTGGTGGCGCGAGTTATGGTTGCTTAGCTTACCATAACTGGCGAATTTCAAGGGTTTTTCAGTTTTACTTGGAACCATAACGTCCCTTTGACAAAGTTTTTTCACTGAATTTCATAGGTTTTTAGTAGCGCAACTTAACCATAACGTCCCTTTAACAAAGTTTTTTCACTGAATTTCATAGGTTTTTAGTAGCGCAACTTAACCAAAACGTCCCTTTAACAAAGTTTTTTCATTGAATTTCGTAGATTTTTAGTAGTGCAACTTAACAATAATGACTTTCACTTTATATACATATCATATGGAACTGACTGAATCTCTTCTACTGTACTTGATGTCCGGAAACTCATTTAATGTTCGCGGACATCTTCGAAGAACAGTACCACTACCTAAAAAACTCTGGGGGGGGTATGTTTGATTGTTATATCATAACATAGGAACATTTAACAAATTAAAAAAAAAGCACACAAACACATTATATGTACTAATACATAAGAAATGTAACCCATATATACAACACACTAACCATTCATTTAAATGCACTATGTTCTAAAATGGAATATACCACAAGAAAATAAATTGGCTTCCAACATAATTACCTCACAAACACAACAGAACTGAGAACAAGAGCAGACCCACTGAGTACATAGGACATATCTTACCTCAAATAGTAAGTGTACTTAATTTTATTCATATATTTATAAACTTTCTGTATTAGATTAAAAAAAATATTATTTTTTTTTTTCTCTCACAGAAATGTCTAGTACACTGGAATGGCTAGAGGAACATTTCCCACATGAAGAAATGTCACAAGATAGTGAAACTAATGGTAAACACTTTATAATATAAACCATTTAATTATTATTATTTTGTATACATTTAACATATATATATATATTTTTTGTACAGAGCATACCAAAATAGAAAATACTTCAGAAAAACCTGTTATGGATAACACTTTTCACAGTATAGAAGAAAAAATTGATTTATTGTTGACTAATTTTAATAATTTGAAAACTTTTGTGGAAGATCATTTTAAACCAAAAACCTCGTACCATTGCCCCACATGCACTTGTCCCTCCTCACCATATCCCAGTCAATTATCCCCAAACCCTCTCCATAACCCAAAACGTTTTGATGAGACTTCCATCCCTTCTTCACCTAATAATAATCATGATGAAACCCCTAATTCCCCTGTTTTTGTTTCTGTTTCTGCCTCACCTTCTCTGTCATAAATTATTAATATATGTTAAATAAAGTTTAATTTTTATATTGTGTTGTAAATAGTTTCGTTTTTTTTTTTTAAAAAAAACAATGTAGGTGTCCGCGGACAGTGCAGGTGTTCTGAAATGTTCGTAAATAAACTAAAATGGAGGTGTCCTGAAGAACACTATACCTGTTCGTACTGTTCGCTAGCAAGATGAAACTATTCTAAGAACACACGCGGTGTCCTGAAATGTTCGTAAAAAAAAAAATTAAAGTGTCCTAAAGAACACTATATCTGTCCGTAGTGTTCGCTAGCAAGTTCAAACTGTTCTAAGAACACACGCAGTGTCCTGAATTGTTCGTAATTAAACGAAAATGGAGGTGTCTTAAAGAACACTATACCTGTCCGTACTGTTCGCTAGCAACTTGAAAATGTTCTAAGAACACAATTGGTGTCCTGAAATGTTCGTACATAAACGAAATTGAACGTGTCCTGAAGAACAGTATATCTGTCCTTACTGTTCGCTAGCAAATTTAAACTGTTCCAAGAACACACGCACTGTCCTGAAATGTTTGTTTCACGTGTGACGCAATTTCAATTAGTTCAGGACCCGAACAGTGTCCGTAGAACATCAACACGCATGCGCTAGCCAATCTCCGTGCATTTGGTGTCCTGCGGCCATGCGCTTCCTTCGCGGACTTGTTCGCGAACGGATCATATGACCGCGCCCACGCTGATCGCGTGTTCTGAGTGAGGACACTGTTCGGGTCCCCGAACAAATTAAAAGTACATTTTCAATTAATCCATAATATTTTTCAATACAATCTCACCATGGCACAAGTCCCACATAGTAATCCTGAGTTTCTACATAACTTTTGAAACTTTTCAAACTTTTTTTGGGTTCGATCTGTCCGCGGACAGCGCTCATGTCCGCGAACCGCGCACAAGCACCCCTATAAAAGACCACGCCCTAGAGCTTATTCTCATTGTGTTTCTGGCTATTCTTCAGAGCACAGCTATTTCTCCAGCAACTTGCTGATTACACCATCGAGATGACATCCCTGGCTGCAGAACTGCCACCTGGTGCTGCACCTGCTTCAGCACCACCCCCGCCCCTCCACCACCACCACCTCTCCAAAGGCCTGAAGAGGGGAACAGGAGTGAGGATGCGGAGGAGGAAGAAGAGGATGATGAGAAAGAGGTAGAGGAAAACCCTACTACCCGCACTAGGCGTGAGTCTTGGGTGTGGCGGTTATTTACCATTCATGGTAATGTTCCTAAGGCTCGTGCGAACTGTGTTACCTACTCAGTCGCGGGAAGCACGGTAAGTACAGCTTTGGGACCACTACTATGAAGCGACACCTGAGGTCATTTCACTCTGGGGCTATTCGCAGCGTTGTACCTTGCGAAGAACGTAGCAGGTTGATTTCCTCTACTTCATCCTCTGTTTCTGATCCTGTCACCACAAGGACCACCTCTGTGGGACAGCGTCTTCCTCAAGCTGCCTCACAGGCCATACAGAATGCTGATGACCCTTACCTTTCGAGGGTCACAGTTGTATGTATGTACTGTGACACAGTACTCTGCAGGGGGGAGCGACTTCGTAGTGCTTTTGAGACTATCGTCTCAGAGCACGAGAATATCTGCTCACTACCCAAATAAAACCCACTCTACATCTTCCTCTCTCAGCTCGCCCTTTCTTATCCCTGTGGTTGGTGTCCCCCCCTTTACCTTCCTTTCCCCTCCTCTCCTAGTGTGTCGTGTATAAAAAACCAAAAAAATACAAAATATCAAAAATCAAAAAAATAATAAGGCTCTTTCAAGAGCCGCCTTTCACAGTTAAAAAATAGAAGTGAAAATAAATGAAGCAGGGCCCTTTGTATTTTTTAGAAGTCCGCGGACAGTTCGCGAACATTTAAAAAATTGGGTTGCTACCCCATCACAAACATTGCAATTTTCTCTGGGAAGAAGTGGTGGCTCTGAAAAGAGCCTTTGGGTGCTGTTTGTAAGTCAAAAATTATAAATGCTTAGCACCTACTTCAAAATGGTTGTTGTAATCCCAAAAAAGGTCGCAATGCATTTTGTACATTTCTCAGAAAAATCTGATTGCCAGAATAAGTAAGATGGACCCCATCTCTGCGGAAAATGTATGTACTACGAAACATAATATTTTCATTGTGAAAAGAGGACATGCCAAAATCTCTTAGAAAGGCACAAACAGCCTTATTAACATTGTGCCTTGCTTTTTCCATTTGTGGACCAAATGAAGAAGAACGAAGCCACATTTGTCTCTGCGCAATCTGTGAAAATATCACTTGTGAATTAGGAAACACGTCCATAACCTTCCCAAGTCCTTCTTTCATAGCAAATTGCAAAAAAATTCCAGTCACATGTCCTAAACTGTTCCCTCCACAATGAATTACAATTATGTCTCGATGTTGCTCTGTCTCCAAAGTAGCACAGAGAGGTAGCAAGTCCAACCACTTCATTCCATGTACTCCATGCCAGTGTACTTCCACATGTGGAAATCCAAGATCTACAGCTACTCCACAGCTTTCTGCATGCACCTTCACCCAATGTATCCACGAATCTCCCAAAATCCAAACAATCTGTTTTCTGAAACACACAGCCATAGCTATCTTTTGTTCTCTCAGCAAAAAGAGTATCTGAGAAACTCTCTCCTGGCATAACACACTCACTAAACTTTCCTGACCAATCCCTTTCAGTGCTTATTCTCATTTGCATGACTTCTGAACCCAAAAATCCCCGGATTTAACTCCCGATGTCCGCGAACTACCGCCATGTCCACGGACATATCGTAACATGAACAGCCCTTCTACCATTTCCACTTCACTCTCTCTGCCATTCCCTCATTGGATGTAGCTAAAAAAAATCACATGACCATGCACCAATCACATTCAAGACCTCTAGATCTAACTGCATCATCATAGATCAGCACTGCAAATGTACTGTGAATCACTCTGAGTACAAGTGTCATATCATTGGCAAGCACCATCTACCAGAAATACTGTACAAGTCTCCAAGATTTCTACTTGCAGCTCCATGCATATCCATATGCATGAACACAAACTTCAAGTATGCATATTTTCTGCACAGTAGATGAACACATTTTCAAACAGACTTTTATCTTGTGTAATCTGTAAAATGAATTTACTTTATTTTTTCAATATCCTAAAATCAACTATCACTTATAAATCTTTATACTATTTACTTTCTTTATACACACACACTCAAATCATGTTAAACTAACATTTTTTAAATGAAATATATAGACTACATATATTCAAACAAAATTGCATGCAAGCACAATCTATGTTTAAATCTTTAAAAAAATACTTATACAATTTCATATTTTTTTTTGTTTATTTATTTACTTAATTACTTTAATTTAGACATGACATTGAGGCGCTATTACCTAAAACAGCTTACTTACAGAAATAGTGGTATTTACTGGTTTATTATAAATTTCACAAGACATAGTAAAGATATTTTTTTTGTTGCTACAGTTAGTCATTCAATACAATTTGTTCATTAAGAACATATCATATGTACTGAACTGATGCAATGTATCTTATGTAAATAAATTAGTTTAATGTTTTTAAAGAAGGCACTGAGGATTTCAATTAAAATAATCAATATCTAAATTAAAAACAGCGCTATATACAAACAAAGTTACTAATTTGAAGCTTTTACAATTGCAGTGAAGACCAGTCTCCTGAAAAGAAGCAGCCGAATTCGAAGAACAAAGAAGAACTAAGAAGTTACCTGTTAATTTAAGAAAAAAAGTAAGTAGAATATCACCATAATATTTGTATTATTAATCAAACATACTATAACGTTAATACAAGCTATTTTGGTGCCTAAAAATAGAGATTGTGTACCATTTTGTCCAAAAATCTTCATGTCTTAAACAGCGATTTACAGCCAGAATGGCCCACAAATTCCTATTTTTGGACACACAAATTACCCAACTGAACCGCTACAATTTTCATATTATAGAACAAACAACTGTTTTAATTGTATACATTAGATTTACTATTTGTACTTTTCCACACCACTAGCTTACTTTTTTTGTCATCTGAACCCCAGTTTAGTAACACATAAATTCAAGAATACCTATCCCTACTAGTTGTAGTTCCCAATGCACAATCACACACCATTACATACATTTTTATCATCTTACTCAAACACTCATGCACACAGCACACATACATTCCAGAACACCCCAACCCATATCTTCTTTATTTTTTTCAACAGACCATAAAGAATGCCTACCAAAAGTCAAGTCCATAGAAAGCAACGCAAAAGTAGAGCAAATGAAAATAAAAGTGTCCAACATAAGCATCCATCTCTAGCAGAATTTGTAAAAAAAGTTGAAACAAAACAGCTAATACAGTCATTTAGTGAAACACAAGAAGTTTCAAGTACAAAAACTTTGCCTCCTCTATCAAAATGTAAAACAAACCAAAAAACAATTAACAGAAAATCAGCTATCACTACAGATAAAACTACTTCTTCAAATGTTAATATAGTGCAAAGTAAGCATACCAAGAAAAGTATTTTAGCCAAAATGTACTGTCACAAAGTCCTTCAAAATCTTATAAAAACAGGAGAGAAATCAGGTTCAATGCTTAAAACCTATCGTAGGAAATTAATCTTAGAAGCGTTGATGGACAGTGCAATTCTTCTGAAAAGAAAGTTATTTATTTTACTGTTAAACAAAATGAAACCACTAACAAAACTAATAACTAAATTACAAAAAAGACTTCTCAATAAGCGAAATGTCAACAGAAAGAACTTCTTAAGTATCTGCGGAGGTGAATGGAATCACACTACGAGCACAGAACCATATTTTAATGAAGAAGCGTACAAACAAAAGCAAACAAATACGATTGCCATACATAGCAGTGGTCGAGGTTATGAAAAAGTGAATAATACCATAATGGAACAAGAAGTACTCCTTACAAAAATATGCCCTGAAAACTTAGAATTACACCTCCATTCAACTGAATCAGAACGTCTAGTGTACAAATGGCCATGCACGTCAATGTGTAACATTCCCAAACAATGTTTCAAATCTTTACGCCAATTCCTCAATAAATATGTAAAAAGCAAAGAGAAAATCAAAATTAAATTACTGCAAAATATGGATACCTGTCCAGTGCGCAAGTACACAGGACTTCAAGAACATTCATTGGCCTGCATTACAGGACCTACTTGTAAAACCACTTTCCATGATATCAAAAGGATATCAACACATCATTCAACTATAAGAAATCTAGTCTATAAACTGTACTATGCTAAAAGTCCTGCTTTAGCTCTAGCAAAGTTAAATAACATCCTTCTACATGGTACAGCAAAAGACCTACTTGAAGAAATTCACTATATCCAGAAAAAATATTTTGGAAGTGAAAGCCATTTACAGAATGAAATAGCTTTAAACCAATTAAGCAACAATTATACACATGGCAACTTTTTGCTAAACACATACAAAAAAGAAATACTAAAATTTAAAAGTACATCAGCTGAAGTACCAAACCATGTATGTGTATGTTGCCGTAGAACTTTTTATAAAAGTAACACAAAAACTGTAGACCTATCATACAAAATAGAAGACAATGAAGATTCTAAATGGTTTGAATTAGCTCTCTACCTTGTAGCAGAAAACAAATACGAAATAACTGAGCCCTTAATACTTTGCAGTTACTGCACTACAAAACTTGACAACAACCAAACTCATTCACGTGCTATCACAAATAATTTGGAATTATACCCAGTACCAAAACCCCTACAACAACTTAATTTATATGAGAGCATCATAATTCAAACAGTACACCCATTTCAAGCAATAATACGCCTTCAACCAAAAACAGCAAAATTACCTCCCTCTGAATTGCTAAAAGGCATTCGTGGAAAAGTAGTTTATTTGCCATTAGATCTAAAAGAAAATGTGCATACTCTAGGAGTGCAACGTCCAATGCAGCAATCTTTAATTATCTTAGTAAATGGAGTACCTACAAAAGACAAAAAAATATGACAATAGCTGGTAGATTTATATAAAGTTAGACAAGCCTTCCAATATCTTAAAGAGAATAATGAATATTACAAAGAAATTAATATTGAAGAAAACTTGAAAGATACAACTGAAATAATTAAAGAAACACAAGAAGCTGGTCAATTTGAGCTACTAGATCCTGCTACAATATCAAATACTTTAGACCATTATATAATTCATCCTTTGCACTGTAATGACACCGTACAAGATGTACTGGAAACTTACCAAATGCGTCAAACAAAAGGATCGCCAATCAGCATATGGGAAAAAAGTATAGAAGCACGTGCTTTTCCTCTACACTTTCCTACTGGCAAAGGAGGAAGGTATGATGATGGACCTATTCAAATATCAGCTTCAGAATACCGCTCATTACGGATGTATTCTGAAGATCCCAGATTTAGACAAAATGTGGAATACATATTCCACCTACTCTTTGAAAGTGAACTAGCAACTTTATGTTACGGAGTTGCACACATATTAAAATCAGGATCACACTTTCAAAATATGACAGCTACACAATTATTAGAAAAAGTGCAATAAAAGGATGAGGTTTTACAATCAAATATTACAAATCTATTAGCAAATATGCGTGGTACTAAAGAGTACTGGTTTCGACATCATGGAGATGTATGTTGTATGATCAGAAACCTTGGCCCACCCACTTGGTTTGTTACATTAAGGTGTGCAGAATATGCATGGGAAGATTTACATGATTTCCTACGCATATGAAATAAAAACAAAACAAACATAGATATACTAACACCTGGAGAACTTTGTTCTTTGGATCCTGTTAATGTTTCAAGATATTTTCACCATTGCTTCATTGCTATGCTACATTTTATTTGTAATAAAACTGTTCCTCCCCTTGGAGAAGTGCAACACTTCTTTTGGAGAAAAGAATACCAAGCCAGAGGAGCACCACATATCCACATGCTTTTATGGATTAAAGATGCTCCTAAATTTGGTCAAGACAGTGATGCCACTGTTTTACAGTTTATTGAAAAATATGTCACTTGTGAAATTCCATCAGAAGCCACAAATAGTGATCTTCATGCACAAATTTTACAATTTCAAAGACACAAATGTGGAAAATATTGTCGTCGCAAATACAAAAACAAAGGGAAATACTACACCAAATGCCGATTTGGTTTCCCTAGACCCGTTACAAATGCAGGTCAAGTGAACAACCCAACCTCATGTCTTCAGTTAGACATAGTGTTAAAGGTAAGTCACCTAAAAATACATATTACATAAAAAGAAAAGAAGAAGAAAAATATATCAATGATTATAATGCAATCATTGCCCACTTATGGAATGCAAACATAGATGTGCAGTACATTGCAGACAATTCTACTGCAGTTGCACGATATGTCACAGCATACTTAACTAAAGCAGAAAAGACAGAGCTCCAAGACCTCTGGAATGACCTGTCATCAGATAAAACAGTATCTCAGAACTTATACAGCTTGGGCATAAAATGCTCACCCATACAGAATGTGGATCATATGAAGCAGCTGATTGTTTAACTGGTACTGCATTGTATGGTAAATCTGAAAATATAGTATGGCTAAGTCTTGTTCCAGCTAAATCTAGAAAAAGAGTTCTAAAATCATATGAAGATATAGAAACAATAGCCAAACATGATCCCAACAGCCAAGACATTTTAAAAAACAATTTATTGGACACATACTACCCAAACAGAAGTAATACTTTGGAAAACATGTGTCTATACCACATAGCCCAAAACTACACATACAAAAATAATATGAAACCTGATGAAAAAAAGTAAATATAGAGTAACAAACTGTGAAGGCAGCTTAGTTAAACTCACTAAACCAAATTTAATTAATCATATCAAATTGTCATTAAAGACTCCTCAACATAAAGACGTATATTACATGTCCCTGCTACAACTCTTCAAACCATGGAGAAAAGAAGAACAATTACTAGATAACTATGACTCATATGAGGATGCTTTCAAAGCAAACGAAAGCACTATAACTGATGTAAACTTTACACAGTACAAAACAATGTTGCACAATGAACAGCAACACGAAGAAGAACTCCAAGCCCAACTAGATAAGGACACTCCTGACAGCATTCAACCTTCTGTAACAGGAAGCCAAGAACCACTGGGAGAACCACTAAAAATAAATGAGGCAGAATTAGCTATGATAGAAGTAGAAAACACCATGTGTCAGTATGAAGATAAGGAAGACTTAACTATACTACAATCAAAACTAAACAATGAGCAAAGTAGCATTTTTCAATAAGTAACAAAACAAATTGCACATGGTGTAAAACATGAAAATAAAGAATGTTCCTGCCATAATTATAAACCTATACTACTGTACGTCAGTGATGAAGCTGATTCTGGCAAAACATTCCTAATCAAAATCATTAGTAAGTTCCTTCAACAATTGACAAACAACAAACTGTCAGCTGTTGTCACTGCCCCCACAGGTTTAGCTGCCTACAACATAGGTGGTGTTACATTACACCGATTACTACTATTACCAGTAGAACACCAGAACAAATTAGACTATTACAAACTTTCTGCAGAAGCTGCAATGGAATTACGCAGAGTATTGAAACAAATGAAAATGCTACTAATAGATGAAGTGAGCATGGTCTCCAACCTGATGTTAGCTTTGATTCACCTCAAATTACAAAAAGTACTGAAAACAGACTATGAAGAGCTCTTTGCAGGAAAACACATTATTGTTTTTGGAGATCTGCTTCAATTAACACCAGTAAAAGGTGAGCCTATTTTTAAAACATTAGGACACAAACTCTGCCGTAAAACTGTTGGCAGCATTGGAAATGTCAACCTTTGGCAACATTTCCAATACAGAGAATTAACAGAAAACATGCGGCAATCTGCAGATCTCATTTATGCCAACATTTTAAAAAGTATCAGAGTTGGTATACTTTCTAAAGAAGCAGAAGCAATATTGAAAACCTGGCACATAAATGCACTTTATGTGGATAATGCATGTGCTACAGATGTTATGGAACAATTAGCCCACAAAAATGTCAATTGTATGGCCTTAATGCCAACTCTTGCAAGCTGTTTCAAATTCAATGAAATCATGCTAAGTAAAGAAATGCAACCAATCATGGAAATTAGCGCCACAGAAAACTAGATGTACATGGTATGACACTACCCATGTGTGACCAAGCCACAACAAGACTAAATAGTTTATACAAATCAATCTCAAACACAGCAGGCTTAGAAAAGATATTAAAATTATCCTTAAATTGCAGAGTAATGCTTAAACATAACCTTGACGTGGACCAAGGACTAGTTAATGGAGCACTGGGTACAGTTGTTGGCTTTCAAACATACCCACGCAACAACAAAATTCAGTTTGTCAATATACTCTTTGACAAACTTTCAGAAGTAAAAAGGATAGGACGCTCAACAGCTAGATTCCTTCTCTTCAAAGATATGTATGTACGCAGAGAACAATTTTCTCTAACTCTTGCATACGCAGTTACGATTCATAAATCACAAGGTCTTACCCTAGACAAAGCAATGATAGATATTGCTAACACAGTCTTTAAAGAAGGCATGAGCTATGTAGCACTATCACGCTTACGTACACTTGACGGTCTATTTCTAATCAACTTTGATGCAAGTAAAATAAACGCTGATATTCCTTGCATTTTAGAATACAATAGACTTTGCTCACTATACACCCCCCACCTAAACACATATTCTGTTCCACAAAAAGTAAAACGTTATAAAAGAAAAATAAATCAAACAGAAATGCAACAGGATGTCACTGCAAATCCTCCAAAGAGAGTAAAAGAAACTAATACTTCATCAAGTACCACAAGCAAAAAAGAATCAATTAGGGAAAGTAAACCAAGTACTTCTTTAAAGAAGGAAGACAAACTCCAAAAAAAGCAGTTAGATACAGAACTACGTGGACCATTTAAATTCTCAAATATAGTTGGTGTAAGTTGCTACGCAAATGTTGCAATGAATATTCTATTTCAATTACCACCAATTGTTGACAACATTTACTTACAAAGTACAGACCCATTGTATTTGCAAATGTTAGTACTTCACAGAAATGCAGCAAACAATCCTGACAACACGTATAGTGTTTTTGGAATAAGACAACAATTGGACTACTGTGCTGGAATGGTGAAATTCACTATAAATTCACAGGAAGATCCACAAGAATTTCTAATGTACTTACTACAAGTACTGCAAAACAAAAACATACCTATAAATGAAATCTTTCAGATTTCATACATGTGGAAACATACATGCACTCTCTGCAACAATGTGACACAAGAAGAAATCCCCAATGAACGCTTCATATATATATCAATACCAAATTGTGAATACATAATACTAATGCTTCTACGTTACAATGCAGGTGGTACCAAAAACAACTGCAAGCTGACTGAGTTCACACATGGTCAAATATCACTTGGTAAGAAAACCTTCACAACAATAGGTATAATCTACCACGCAGGAGCCACAACCAATTCAGGGCACTGCATATATAAAAAAGAAATGTGGATGGTTTGAATGTAATGATAGTACCATTACTCTAAAGCAGAGATTACCAGGAAATCTTACAAACGCTTATTTGATGTTGTTAAAACCAAAATTTGATAACTAAACTGTATTTAAACCCTAAGTAAACTTGTGTTAAAAAATATAAACTGTTAGAATACTCCAAAAGCTATCTAACTGCTCAAAGATTCTACAACAACTAATCAGATAAATGAATACCACCAAATTAGACCAAGAAATACACAGTTAGAATACGCCAATCGGTATCTAACTGTCCCAAAATTTAACAATATCCAATTAGATAAATCAATACCACTAAAATATATCAAAAAAATAGACAGTTAGAATACTCCAATTGGTATCTAACTGCTCCAAAATTTTATAATATCAAAACAAATAAATAATATGTTACTGCTCCAAAAAAATACAACAAGCCAAAGTATAAAGCATTAGCCAGAAACAACAAGTGAACACTGAAAACAAACAAATAAACTGTAGCATAACAGAAAAAGTTTTTTTTTAATCCAACATGGATTTTTTTTTCTCCCACAGGCCCAATGATTTTAGCAACAAATACAGAAACTGAGCAAATTGCACAGTACTCTGATTTGTAATCTACTAAATATGAGGGTCAAAAAAAAAAAAGTATATTGATTATACAATGTAATAAGTCATTACAAAATACTAATACTAACATGCTATTTTCTTTTATCACAGAAATTAACAAGAAAAACATTGACTCCCGTTACTAGACCAAACAGTAAGTATACAATAATAAGGAGAACCATAGCAGCATATCACATCCATAGTATCTAATACCTTTGTTCCTTATACATTTGTTTTTCACCCAAAGTTATAAGCAAATATGAATGTGATATGCTGCAGTGGTTGTTGCCAGGGCATACAGTCTTGGGTGCATGGCCAAATGGCCATGCACCCAAGACTCTATGCCCTGGCAACAACCACTGCAGCATATCACATCCATAGAGTCAAACATTTCAACTATGGTCTATGGAAACTTTTAATGTCCGCGGACATTATGAGTGTTCTTAGAACACTTTCAACTTGCCAGCGAACAATACGGACAGCGTTCTCAGGACACCCCCTATGAACATTTCAGAACAACGTGATAGTTCTTAGAACACTTTCAACTTGACAACGAACAATACGGACAGTGTCCTCAGGACACCCCCATTTTGTTTATTTGCTAACATTTCAGGACACTGCGAGTGTTCTTAGAACACATTCAACTTGCCAGCAAACAAGACAGACTACGCCTTCAGGACACCCCCTACGAACATTCCAGGACACCGCGAGTGTTCTTAGAAACGTATTCAGAACACCCCCATTTTGTTTATTTGCGAACATTTCAGGACACCGCGAGTGTTCTTAGAAAACATTCAACTTGACAACAAACAATACGGACAGTGTCCTCAGAACACCCCCATTTCGTTTATTTGCGAACATTTCAGGACACCATGAGTGTTCTAAGAACACATTCAACTTGACAGAGAACAATATGGACAGCGTCCTCAGGACACCCCCATTTTGTTTATTTGTGAACATTTCAGGACACTGCGAGTGTTCTTAGAACACATTCAACTTGCCAGCGAACAATACGGACTACGCCTTCAGGACACCCCCTACGAACATTCCAAAACACCGGGAGTGTTCTTAGAAACGTCTTCAGAACACCCCCATTTTGTTTATTTGCGAACATTTCAGGACACAGCGAGTGTTCTCAGAACAAATTCAACTTGACAATGAACAATACGGACAGTGTCCTCAGAACACCCCCATTTTGTTTATTTGCGAACATTTCAGGACACCATGAGTGTTCTAAGAACACATTCAACTTGACAGAGAACAATATGGACAGCGTCCTCAGGACACCCCCATTTTGTTTATTTGCGAACATTTCAGGACACTGCAAGTGTTCTTAGAACACATTCAACTTGCCAGCAAACAAGACGGACTATGCCTTCAGGACACCCCCTACGAACATTCCAGGACACCGCAAGTGTTCTTAGAAACGTCTTCAGAACACCCCCATTTTGTTTATTTGCGAACATTTCAGGACACCGCGAGTGTTCTTAGAACACATTCAACTTGACAACGAACAATACGGACAGTGTCCTCAGAACACCCCCATTTCGTTTATTTGTGAACATTTCAGGACACTGCGAGTGTTCTTAGAACACATTCAACTTGCCAGCGAACAATATGGACTACGCCTTCAGGACACCCCCTACGAACATTCCAGGACACCGCAAGTGTTCTTAGAAAACATTCAACTTGACAACGAACAATACGGACAGTGTCCTCAGAACACCCCCATTTCGTTTATTTGCGAACATTTCAGGACACCATGAGTGTTCTAAGAACACATTCAACTTGACAGAGAACAATACGGACAGCGTCCTCAGGACACCCTCATTTTGTTTATTTGCGAACATTTCAGGACACTGCAAGTGTTCTTAGAACACATTCAACTTGCCAGCGAACAATACGGACCATGCCTTCAGGACACCACCTACGAACATTCCAGGACACCGCAAGTGTTCTTAGAAACGTCTTCAGAACACCCCCATTTTGTTTATTTGCGAACATTTCAGGACACCGCGAGTGTTCTTAGAACACATTCAACTTGACAACGAACAATACGGACAGTGTCCTCAGAACACCCCCATTTTGTTTATTTGTGAACATTTCAGGACACTGCGAGTGTTCTTAGAACACATTCAACTTGCCAGCGAACAATATGGACTACGCCTTCAGGACACCCCCTACGAACATTCCAGGACACCGGGAGTGTCCTTAGAACACATTCAACTTGACAGAGAACAATACGGACAGCGTCCTCAGGACACCCCCTATGAACATTCCCCGGACACCGCGAGTGTTCCTAGAAGCGTCTTCAGAACACCACCATCTTGTTTATTTACGAACATTTCAGGACACTGCGAGTGTTCTTAGAATACATTCAACTTGACAATGAACAATACGGACAGCGTCCTCAGGACACCCCCATTTTGTTTATTTGCAAACATTTCAAGACATTGCGAGTGTTCTTAGAACACATTCAACTTGCCAGCGAACAATACGGACTACGCTTTCAGGACACCCCCTACGAACATTCCAGGACACCGGGAGAGTCCTTACAAACGTCTTCAGAACACCCCCATTTTGTTTATCTGCGAACATTTCAGGACACTGCGACTGTTCTTAGAACACATTCAACTTGACAGAGGACAATACGCACAGCGTCTTCAGGACACCCCCTACGAACATTCCCCGGGCACCGCAAGCGTTCTTAGAACCGTCTTCAGAACACCACCATCTTGTTTATTTGCGAACATTTCAGGACACCGCGAGTGTTCTTAGAACACATTCAACTTGACAGAGAACAATACGGACAGCGTCCTCAGGACACCCCCATTTTGTTTATTTGCGAACATTTCAGGACACTGCGAGTGTTCTTAGAACACATTCAACTTGTCAGCCACAACCCCCATTCATATTTGCGAACATTTCAGGACACAGCGAGTGTTCGACAACGTCTTCAGAACACCCCCATTTTGTGTATTTGCGAACAATTCAGGACACCGCGAGTGTTCTTAGAACATATTCAACTTGATAACGAACAATACGGACAGCGTCCTCAGGACACCCCCATTTTGTTTATTTGCGAACATTTCAGGACACTGCGAGTGTTCTTAGAACAGTTTCAGTTTGCTTGCGAACAAAACGGACACATATTGAGTCCTCCAAACTCCCCCCATTCAGTTTATTTAGAACATTTCCGAACACCCGTGATGTCCGCAGACAAATCGAACACAAAAAAAACATCTAACACATAAAAAACACAACTTTCATCCTATCTCATACACTCCCACCCTCCCCAAACACTCCTACACACCAACACACTCTACTAAATACAAATTTTGAACAAAGTTTCACCGCGCTGTCCGTGGACGACCGCGAATCCAAGATGGAGGGCGCTAC
The DNA here is from genome assembly GCF_040938575.1 of Ambystoma mexicanum. Taxonomy (NCBI): domain Eukaryota; kingdom Metazoa; phylum Chordata; class Amphibia; order Caudata; family Ambystomatidae; genus Ambystoma; species Ambystoma mexicanum. The sequence goes on from NC_090931.1 coordinate 1,214,454,977, forward strand.
TGGAAATCTGACGCGCTTCATGCTCCACGCCGTCCAATCAGCGAACATGTTGCATGTCCGCGAACATCACGCAAGCCGATTGGCCAATCAGGACACTGTCCGCGGAGCGAACAGGGAAGTGTGTCCGCGGACCGAACACAGATATCACTAATTTTTTTTTACCTACTTTTTGGTCATTTTAAAAAAAACTACTGGACGGATTTTCACCAAATTTGCAAAAGCACGCTTTCGGGACCAAGCCGCTGCTCCTGGTCCAAATTTGGTGAAAATTCATCCAGCGGTTTGGGCTGTAGACGCGAGCAAAAAAAATTTCCCATTCAGTCTATGGGAAAAAAAAAAGTTTTGGGACCCCCTATAACGTTGCCCCCCCTGGACGAATCCTCACCAAACTGTGCAGAAAAATTCAGAGTGACCCAAATACTTTTTTTGCAGTTTGGTGAGGATCCGTCCAGGGAGAGCGAAGTTATAAGCCGCCCAAAAAGTGCTCTTCCTATAGAAACAGCAACTTAACCATAACTACATGGCCACTAACGTGGCCATGTAATATATATATATATATATATATATAAAGACTTTGCATTATATACTTGCTTAGTATACCAAGGAACTCAAAATCAAAAAACAGAAAAAGTTCAAACGTGATGAAATGGATTACAAGTTCAAACGGGTTTACACATTCCAAAAACAAACAGGACAGGGAAAATATCCACCAACACAGAATATCAAACCTCTACCACAAAAACCAATACCAATTACAACCCCATCCTCAGAAACTGAATCTTTAAGTGACACTGAAGTGGAACAACCAACTCCTTCGTTACCAACAACATCAGCCAGCACAAGTGGCACCTCGTTAGCTTTTTTAGAGGAGTATATCAAATTCAAAAATATGAGGACTACCCAATTCTATTCCAGAAATCAACAAACACAAGGTACAACAATTTCATCAGGACAAGGAGGGGCAGGGGCAAAAATTCCAATTGTGGCATCAACAAGCGAAGGGGTAAAAACAAGGTCCAAAAGTGAAAATTAGAAGGAGGTAACAATGAATTCGGCTTCTGCCATTTTTGTGCAATTCTGACGTGGTGGAAGGAGTAGCAGGAGAAGGGAGGAAGTTGATAAGATGTGGGAAACGCCTATCAATAAGGAGATGATTGGGCTGAGGACCCTGAACCAAGACGGTGCAGTTCAGATAGACATTAATGATGGTCTTGGAGGAGTGGAAGGGGGCCAAACTACCGTTAATATGTGAGAGGAGGAGAAAGAAGAGATAACAAAGACCATATGATTGGTCCATAGGTCTGGAGAGGGGACGACACAGAGGATGTCAGTGAGAGTCTGTCAGGAGGAAGCACTGGTGTAGTATTAGTGATAGGGAGGCCTGGGTTGAAGACCAGGATGTGCCTCTTATCCACCGACCCTCCCAGGACCAACTTGGGTCCTTCCTTTCCTCTATCTCACTTTTTACCTTTGGTGTCCCCCAGGGGTCTAACCTCTCTCCCTGGCTCTTCAACCAATACCTGGCACCACTCGCCCACTGCATTGCTGCTCTCTGCTCAAACCTTCAATGCTATGTGCATCAAGGTAAAAATGGCACTCAAGTACAGGGAAGCCAAAACAGGTTACCAGCAATGGAGCCTACATTTTGGAAGATGCAGCATCAGCAGGAGCGGTGAACAAATGGGCCAAATAGAGTATGGGGCAAGGAGAGGGGATTTCCATTGCTATAAGTGTTTCAGTCACATGGGTAGTGCACCAACCAATCCGGAGTACATAATGCATTATGTGCATTATGCTTTTCTTTTCATTAGCACCCTGGAAGGGGGTGCTGGCCAATCTGGAAGCTCGGAACACGAGCTGTATTCTCTGGCTCAAGCCCGGGTTCCGAGCAGCCTGTGTGCTGCTAGCAACCCTTCCCTGCTCCTCCGTTCCTTCCCTGCCCCCTCACCTCTTAGTTCCTGTGTAGTTTCCTACACGGGTGCTAAGAATGTATCTTGCTGCGTGGCCGGTTCTGCACAGTAATTTCCCAAGTTTGTTTTATTGTTGGTGACGTCACAGCTGACGAGAATGAGGGCAGTGATGGCAGTCATCTAAAACACAGTAGCGGTAAGCGCACTTAAAGGACAACTAACTAGAAGAGTAAATGAAGCAGATACAAAATGTACTAAAACCAAATATAATTTTATTGTGGGGCAATAATACAGGGACTTCATTTTATACATACGTGGATTTTTTTCATGTAGTCAGGAGATGAGATGTGTTCATTTACAGCCATTGGCAGTTCCATGTGTGGTAGATGTGTGACTTGGAGGACCTCACTAAAAGAGAGATAGTTTACCATGGGAGCATTATGCATCTGTAGATGAAATTGGGATGATAAATCACTCAGTAAGCAAGAATGAAATCCGACCAGACCATGTAAATGCATGGCTTTCGACTCCACTCAAGCTCACCTACATAGAGAGCAGTACACCGTATTCCAAGAGACTATTAAATCTCTGAATGAGAAATCGAGATTAGAGTTCACTGGCTGGGTTCAAAGGAAATGAAACACAACCATTGTATGGACAAAATAGAACTGAGAGCTCAACATTATACGATTCAATATATGGTTGAGCAGCATTGTAGCATGGAGTGGTCTATGTTGCATTTTCTTTTTTTTAAATTCTTTTTATCAAATGTTTAAAACAAACAGCTCCAACATTCACTCCCCCTTCTATAGCCCCCCCTAGCCCACTGCAACCAAAGAAAAAACCCAACAGACAAACAAGCCACTTCCCAGTGTTCCTTGCCACTCCAAGGTGCCTTCAGGCCACCCCACTGTTCACTGTAGGTCCAATAGCCTAAGGCGCTGCGGGCACCAACCAATCCTGAAGTCGTCCCTGAGAAAACCCATCACTTCCCCCCATTCGCTTGCAAAGCTCTGCAGTGCATTGTTCATAGCGTATGTCGCCCATTCCACCGCGACTATCTCCCAAATTTTCCGGAGGCAATCCTGAAATGCTGGTACAATCGGGAATTTCCAGTTCCGGGCAATCAATGTCATTCCCGCTAAGGTAAGCATCACCTGTGCTCTCTCTCTAGGTCCAGGTGCCCATGCCATGTCATCTTGCTGAATGCCCATTAAGGTCAACTCCGGAGATCGACTCCCCCCTGGTCCAAATACCTGCTGTTGAGCTTGCCGGATTTCCTCCCAAAAGGGCAGTATTTTAGGGCACCTCCCCAGATATGCTCTGCTGTTCCCATCACACCACAGCCTCTCCAACAATTACTCGATGTCCCAGGATATAGCCTGTGTAAACGGGCTGGAGTGTAATGCCACCTATAAATAACTTTGTACCAGGCCTCCTGGGTTTGGGACGCTCTTGCTAATTTCGGAATTATCTTCCAAAGTCTCTCCCATTCCGTCTTCTCTATTCCTCTCCCCAAGACTCTTTCCCATTGGGCCATAAAGGCCCAGCTTTGCATCAGAGTGGCCTAATTTAAAACCTTGTACAGTTGCAAGATCAGCCCCTTTGAGCCGTCATTGGGCATTAAGAATTTTTCAAACTTAGTAGGGTCTCTGACTGCCGCCTCTTTATCTTCTGGGTGCAATAGCCAATGACATAGCTGGTAGTATCTCAACCTTTCCTCCTCCTCCAGGGCGAAGTCCCTTTTACACCCGGAAAAGGAGCTGATTTCCTTCCCAATTAACATATCCAGCATCCTCCTGCATCCCCCTTCCTGCCTTTTTTTGAAAGCTCCCTTTCTAGCCCAGGTGTGAAATCCCCATTATCAAATATTGGTGTGAACGGGGACGGGAAGGTAGTAATGCCTCTTAGCCGGGCCAGCCTATCCCAGTTATCCGCAACCAGTTTAGTGATGGAGCTCATGTACATGTGTTTCGGCCGGTGGTGTTTAGGGAGCCACAGTACCACGTCCAGGACATACATAGTTATTGCCCTGTCCATTCTCACCCAGTGCTTCTCCTCTCCTTGTTGAAGCCACTTTCTAATGACCCGCAACTATGTTGCCTCATAGTATTGTCTAAAATTAGGAAGGGCCAGTCCGCCCTCTCTTTTCGGGGCTGTAAGTAGCTGTCTACTAACCCTACCTCTCTTACCTTCCCAAATGAAATCATTTGGTATAATGCAAAGCTCCCTAGAGAAGCTCTCCGGGACTGCCTGAGGAATAGCTTGGAACAGATATAGAAGACGCAGCGTTATGACCATCTTTATAGCTGCGATCCTCCCAAGCCAGGAGACCCGGATGTTCTGCCATTTATGTAGGTCCTTTTAATGCATTTCACCAGAGGGGTGTAGTTAGTCACGCACCATCCCAAGAGCTTTGGAATATTCTTGATTCCCAGATAGACAATCACACCAGGGCACCATGCGAACGGTGAGGAGCTTTTGAGCTCTTCCTGCTCCTCTTTCCCCAGATTCAGATCCAACAATTCTGATTTACTCATATTGATACCTAGTCCGGGGGGCGTGGCTTGGACGCCATGTGAAAGGACGTGCCTGAACGGGAGCTCCCGCTGATCCGAACATTATCCGGCTGAATCCGCGCAACGGCCGCTACGATGTGGCATAGACGGTGATGACTGTAAATGCAAAGCTCGGCTGCACATGTGGATGCATTCTCATACGGGATTGTGCAGCGCTTGTGTACTCAGGAGCCGCGTGAAGTTTTGGGGCCGGAGCTTCGCCGGCAGACAAAATGGCTGCCGTCGCTTGATGTTGGGACAAAGGATCGGGGACCGGGATTCTGGAGGCGATTCCCTCAGTTCACGTTCAGCGCGATCCAGCGAGAGCAAGCCTGACTGGAGGTAGCCGAAACTGAGTGGCGACGGGGGGACATAGTGCCCCCAGGCCTGGGGCCTAAGCGAGATCGAAGGGACGCTCCTGATCGAAGATATGTCGAGCAAGCTCCTGAGGGCGAAGAATAAACAGCCCACGCTCGACGAATTTGCCAAGACATCGCCTGGCACCGAGGGGACCAGGAGCAAAGAGAAGGCCCAGCCCAAGGAGATGGCCGCAGGAGGAACGAACCAGGAGGTCCTGGCAGCGATCGCAGATCTGAAGGCGACATGGGAGACCAAACTCCAACTTGCGGTGGCCGAACTGAAAACTGCGATGGAACTTCAGGTCGGGGCGGTACAGGAGGACGTGAACCTCCTGAGGCAAGATGTGCGAACCCTGGCCGAGCGCACAGAGACCCTGGAGAAGGAGATGGGCCCGACTGTGGCGGAATGCACCGCGCACAAACGAGAGATCCATGCCCTGGTGCAGAGGGTAGGCAACCTGGAAAGCAGGGCTGAAGAGGCAGAAGGTCGGGCCCGCAGAAACAACATCCGGATTGTGGGCCTACCTGAGGGAGCTGAGGGCCAGAATCCCACAGATTTTATTGAGACTTTGCTGCTGCAGGAGATCACCGGAGGTGCCCTAACGCAGGGATTTGCAGTGGAGAGGGCACATAGGGCCCTGATCAGAAGGCCACCGCCGGGTAATCCGCCCAGGCCCGTGATCGCCAAGATCCTCAACTACAAAGACCGGGAGAAGATTCTGGAACATTTTCGTAAAGGGGGCACCATACGGCGAGGGGAGGCAACCATCACTGCTTACCCCGACTACACTCTACAAGTGCAGCGCAGTCGGATGAACTTTGGGGCGGTCAAAAGGCGCCTGCGGACGGCCGGTTTCAAGTATATGTTACTCTACCCAGCCAAACTAAAGGTCTTCTTCAAGGCTAAGACGCTGTTTTTCGACACCCCTGAGGAGGCCATGGAATGGCTCGATGCGCAGAACTGCCCTCAGGAGCCTGATGAGCAGATGGCGGACGGAGCAGGGAGAGTTAAGTGAAATAGTGGGCCCGGCTGACTTTGAACATTTGGACTGGAATATAGTCTTTGCCACTTTGTGATGGGGATGCACTTGTTAACTGTTTCGAACATGGTCCGAGCGCGGATATAGATGTGTAGGGGGCATCCGAGGGCCGTTTTATTCGTACCCCAGTGTGTGGTTAGGTTAGTCACTGTGTGGGGTGTGACACCCTGTCGGGTTCTCTACACGGGCTTCCGAAGAGAACCGAACACGGGGATGCCTGAGATCCAGGGATGGAGCTGGGCAGTTGGTTGGGTTAGGGGGGTGGGGGGTGTTAGTTGTTATGTGAGCCTGGGGAAGAAACTGAGAAGGGATGTAGTCGGGACTGGGGGGAGGCGATCAGACCAGAGGGGGAAGTGGGAGCTACGGACAAATCATGGGAGACCTTAAGGTATTGACATGGAATGTTAGAGGGTTGAATAGCTACCTGAAGCGTAATAAGGTCATGTTGTATTTGAAGAGGCAGAGGATAGACGTGGCCTTGTTACAGGAGACGCATTTGACACGGGATAAACTTGAAATGGTGCGGAGAAAATGGAGGGGGACAGTGGTTGGATCCACATTCTCTGCGTATGCCAGGGGTGTGCTGGTTTGGGTTGCACCACATGTCCCGTTCAAGCTCTTGGGGGAGGTTGTGGAGTCGGACGGGCGGCTGGCCATGGTTCGGGGGATTGTGGAAGGTAGAGTTGTCTGTATCATAAACACTTATGCGCCCAACCAGGACACAGCGACTTACTTTAAGACATTGTGCGCGAGACTCGGTGAAGGGATGGGGAGCACAGTAATCTGGGGTGGAGACTTTAATTGTGTGCTTAACCCCAGGGAGGACAGGTCGGATGACAAAATGGTTAGGCCCAGCCCAGCGGCCAAGGTGTTGCAGTCGCTGCTAACGGATCTAGGCCTGGTAGACGTGTGGAGAGCGAGACACCCGGGTGGGAGGCAGTATTCGCACTATTCGGCTCCGCACCAACTGCACACGAGGCTCGACTACTTTTTTGCCACTCCAGACATTCTTACGGAGTGTGAACAGATTGACTACAGGGCGAGGGTCCTCTCGGACCACTCGCCCCTAATCATGCATTGGCGGCTGCGCCCCCCACGTGCACGGATTCCAACATGGCGCCTTCGGGCGGAAGCGCTACGGGATCCGGTATTCAAGGAGGACATGAGGGAGGAGATAGTCGCGTACTTTGAGCCGAACACAGGGAGTGTCAAGTCGGCTGGTACTTTGTGGGAGGCTTTTAAGGTGGTGATGAGGGGAGTTGCTATCGCGAAGTCCAAGGGATTAATGGGCGGAATCCTGACCGACCTGCGAGAGGCCGAGATCGAGCTCGAAAAAGAATTGGAGAAGGGTGGGACCGATATGGAAGTAGTTACTGAGCTGCAGCAGCGGTGCTCTGGGCATTGGGACAGACTTTGTAACCTGAATTATACGAAGTACATTGAGAGGTTGCATGCGGGTGGGGACAAGACAGGCAGGCTCCTCGCTTGGCTATATAAGAGCGAAACCCCTAGGGCTCCGATCCGATCGGTCATCACCGAAGGGGGTGCGGAGATCGATACGCAAGAAGGGGTAAATGGGGCATTCGCAGAATATTTCCAGACATTGTATGAAGATCGGGAAGGGGGGAGCCGAGAGGAGATAGATGAAGTACTCGGGGATATAGGCCTGCCCAGAATCAGCGATGAAGAGCGAGAGGAGATGGATGCTCCGATCACTCTGGAAGAGCTCAGAGAGATAGTGCGACAGCTGCCCACTTGCAAGGCCCCGGGGGCGGACGGGTTCCCCAGTGAGTTTTATAAGGCGTATGGGGAGGAGGTACTCCCACCCATGCTGGACATGTTTAATGAGGCGTTTGAGCTGGGACAGCTACCAGAATCACTCAGGGAAGCGGTCATAGTGCCACTCCCCAAGCACAATACACCGGGACACGGTTGCGGCTCCTATCGACCCTTGTCGATGCTGAACCAGGACAGCAAGATCCTAACAGCTGTCTTGGCGGCTAGAATGAGGAGAGTGATAGGCAAGCTGATTCACCCTGACCAGACGGGCTATGTCCCGGGCAGGAACATTACCCACAACCATAGACGCCTACACAGAGTGGTCGAATGGGGATGTAGCAAAGACGGCGAAATGGCGATAGTGGCGCTGGATGCGGTCAAGGCGTTCGACTCTGTTCGTTGGCCGTGGCTGTTGGCGGCACTGGATCACTTCGGAATGGGGCCAGGGTACAGGAGGTGGGCCGAATTATTATATAGCGCGCCTCTAGCCAGAGTTCGTACGGGGGCAGTAGTGTCGGATAGGTGGCAGTTAGGTAGAGGCACCAGGCAGGGATGTCCTTGGTCCCCAATGTTGTACATCCTGGCCCTTGAGCCCTTGGCAATTTACCTCCGGCAACAGTATGACCCGGTGGGCATAGTGGTGGGGGGGGAGAGCCATCTGATATCCCTGTATGCCGACGATATGCTGTTGTACCTCCAATACCCTGAAGAGAACTTGCAATATGTCTTGGAGGTGATGGAGAGGTTTGCTTGGCTTTCTGGTATAGCGGTCAACCCTCGGAAATCCACTCTGTTCCCGCTGGGCGGCTATGTGGGGATACCGGCAGAGAGGTTGCCAGTATTGCGAATCCCATGGGCGACAAGCACCTTTCGGTACCTTGGCATAGACGTATACCACACGACCGGGGAGGAACACAGGCACAATACCGAATTGGCAGTGGGGAGGATCGAGAAGTGCATGAGGTTTTGGGAGGAACTACCCTTAGCGATGATGGGCCGGGGTGCTATGCTTAAGATGGTCGTGCTACCTAGGCTGCTGCATTATTTCAATAACATTCCATACATGATACCCAAGGGGTTTTTTGCTAGACTACATAGGGTATGTAGAGATTTCTTATGGCAGGGCACGCGTAACAGGGTCGCATTGTGGAAATTGCAGAAGGCTTATGAGAAAGGCGGCGTGAGGCTGCCGAACTTTGAGGCCTACTACGTGGCAGCGCAGCTGCAGTACGTGGCCGAGTGGCTTTCGGACGACGAAACCCCGGAATATAGACTGTTGGGAAAGGACTGCTCCCCCTTCTACCTGCGAGAGATTATTTGGGTATCCAGCACATGGATGAGGGTGCGTCCTAAGATGCTAGCGTTGGGCAGGAACATGTGGCGAAGAGCCTGTCGGATGATGGGGGATCCCCTGCCGTGCATGCCGCAGCTGCCGCTGGTGGCCTTGGCAAGGGAAGACGGACAGCTTAGGGCCATCCTGCGAACATACTGGGAGTCAGTGGGGCTGGTCACTTTGGGTGACATTTGGCAGGATGGGGCCTTGGCGGAGTTCGCAGATCTAGAGGCGGGGGCGGGGCTGCATGCGGGGCAATACATGACGTTCCACAGAGTGGTCAGGGAGGTCCGGAGCACTTGGCCCGAGACCGTATTGGCTGACGAGCCGGATGTGACGCTGGAGATTATGTATGACGCATCCGAGGGCGGGCATGAGGTCTCCAGGCTGTACGAGATGCTGATGGCAAAGGTTGGGAAGGATTTGGGGTACCTGAGGTTGGAATGGGAAACAGAGATGGGGGCCCCGATGGCGGATGGGCAGTGGGAGCGCGCCCTGGGGTACCACAAAAAAGTATCGAGGAATGCCAGGTTTAAACAGATACAACTATATATCACGCATAGGGCATACATGACCCCCCTGAGAATTTCCAGATTTCGAGACGCTGGGCGCCAGGCGTGTCCCAAGTGTAACACAGAGAACGCTGATATGATTCACATGTTCTGGGCCTGCCCTGGGATTGCAACCTACTGGAGTGAAGTGGCGCAGAAGCTGGCAGGGAGGGGCATTGTACTTAAGATAGATTCAGCCTGGGCCTGTTTGCTTGGAGGGTACCCCAGGGCGCGCAAGCTTCGGCACGTGGAGAAGCTTAAAGATTTGGCTTATGTACTTGCCAAACGCAGAATAGCCATGGGATGGAAGAATTGTCAGAGGCCACGGGTGGAGGTATGGTGGCGTGACCTCCAGAAATGGGCTGCCGCCGAGACGACAGCATGGTGGGAGGCCAGCAGGGCGGGAGGGGAGGAAGAGGTGAGCTCCCTCATGGCATGGAAGGTGCTATTGGCTGAACTGTTTAGTACGGGGTCGACCTCGGCTGGATCTGAGAGAGACGGAACCCCACCACACGGAACGGACAATGATGGTGGACACCCTACAGGCTCATAGGGGGGAGGGAAGGGGATTGTTAAGTTAATTCTGTTCTGTTTTTTCTTTCTTTTCTTTTTCATATCTGTTGTTTGGCCTTTGTTGTGGCTTGATGTGTTCTATTTATGTTCTGTTGCACTGTGTGGTCGTTATAAAATAAAAGATATTTTAAAAATAAATTGATACCTAGTCCGGACACTTCCCTAAAACCTTCGAGCAGTAATCTACTGGCTTTGCAAGATTGGGGTCAATTGGTGAGGGTGAGCAGCATGTCATCAGCAAAGGCTGCCACTTTGTGCTGGGACCCCCCGAACGGGATTCCCCGAATGTGCCCTGACTCCCGGATAGCCTGATGTAGGGGTTCCAAATATATAGCGAACAGTAAGGGTGACAGGGGACAGCCCTGCTTTGTACCCCTTTGTAATTGAACAGTCTAGATGCCACCCCATTTACCACCACCCTAGCCTTAGGCCCGTCATAGTTAGCTTTGACCATCTGCAGGTAGGCCCCTCCAAGCCCCATGCCCTCCATATCCCTAAAAAGGAACAACCATTCCACCCGGTCGAACGCCTTTTCAGCGTCAAGCGACAGAAGGGCCGTGGGGGTATTTGTTTTATCCACTTTTTCCAGCAGATGAGCCACCCTCCTGATATTGTCTGCCGTTTGTCTGCTCTTAATGAAACCTGATTGATCTTGGTGTATTAAATCAGGGAGAAGCTCCTCCAATCTATTTGCCAGAAACTTAGTGTAGATTTTAGCATCCACATGTCACGCTCACCTGACTCCCACGGAGGAGCTGGCCTGGTTCGCGCTGCGGTGACCTCTTCTAAGGTGATGCGCAGGATTCGGAAGACGGACTGGACCGGGCCCCCAAATCTGGCTTGTCTGGCTCGCAGAAGTATCCTTCTGTAGGCAAAAATAGGGGATTAACTGTCTGCGGGTTAATGCAATCAGCCTCCCACTTTCCCCTCTCACCCTCCTCGAAACCCTTCTGTGATTCCTCGTAGCGTCTCACCTTAGGGTCTGGAAGGACGAGCTCTCCATCCTGCTTCTAATGCAGGGGCGCGTTGGTATCCAGTTACTTCACTGGATTTTCGGATTGGTGAGAACCAAACTTGCTTGGCTTCCAGGTAAGTTTTTTGATAAGAGGTTCCCTTTGTGTCCATGCATTAATGTACTAATGCTAGTGTCTTTTTCCCCATAGGGGCCGGGGTACGGAATGACGAGGAACAGGCACCGACCCGAGATGAGAGGTGAAATGCTTGTAGAAATCAGGTAAGTCTTTAATGAGCGTTTTTTGGTAATGTCTTTTCATTCGCACATTAACGCTGATGTCTTTTTTTCCCCTTAGGGGCTGGGGTCCGGAAATGCCAGGATGCGGCGCGGACCCGAAATGAAGAGGGAATGAATCAACAGGTAAGTCTTAACATGGTGATTTATTTTTCCTTATTCCTGTAACGCTCACCTGATTCCCGTAGAGGCGCCGGTCTTGACTGGGCGTATACCGTATCTTCAAAGGTGATGTGTAACACACGGCTGGCTCTTTGGGCTGGACCTCTGTGCACTGTATGTCTGACTTGAAGGGTAAGATGTCTGCAGATAGAAAATATGGGATTAAGGAACTGGGTTATTGAATGTCTCTCTCTTCTTCCCTTTCTCTTCTCCTGTAGAACCCCAAAGGTTAACGCTCTCACCTTAGGTAAGTGAACGCTGTGCTCTCCATCTGCCTCGGGGCAGGGTGCTGTAACCAGTTTCTTCACTGGATAAGGGGAGCAGGCCTCTTGACTTCAGAGGACTGCTGTCCGTCGTTTACTGCACGAACGGTAAGTTTCGAGTAATTCTAATGTCTTTAAAGTCTTTAGTAAAGATGTTTCTTGTTTTGCAGGGTTCCGGCGATGGCGGATGACGGGCTGAAGTGAGTTGAAGATGGAGCCCGTGTGATGAATAGAAGCGCCTGGAAGCACGTAAGTAAGCGCTTGTTGCCTGCTTCACGATGCGCTCTAACTGTCTTTTTATTTTGCAGGTACAAGTTCGGAATACCCACTGGGTTAGATGTGGAAAGGAGTAATGGCACGTGAGTATTAAAGTTCCCCAATGTCTTTAAACGCACCTTGTTTTGTCTTTCAGATGCGGGATGCAGCACCGAAGGCCTCCGGAGCGTGCGAAGAGTTGGTAAGCTTTTGTCTTTCAGATGCCGGAATGCAGTGTGAAGACCTCCGGAGCGCACGAAGAGTAGGTAAGCCTTTGTCTTTCAGATGCCGGAATGCAGCGCGAGGCGTTGGTGACAGCCGATGGACCAGGTAAGTGAAGAGCTGTCACTGAAGACCGTAATGCTAACCTGTTCTTTCTTGTCTTTATAGGTGTTGCTGAAGACTGGATTCAGGATGGTAAGCCTTTTTCCTTAGGCCCAGGATCAGATGCAGAAGACACGATGAGCGTTCTGCTGCAGAGGATGCAGAATAACGCAAAGCAAGATTCATCCATCGGGTGTGGTTTAAATAGCCTCCTGTAGTGCTTAGGTGTCTCCTTCCACAGCCACGCCTAGGTAAGAAAAGAGTTCCTGCTTTCCAGAAGAGTTCCAGTGTTCTGAATCTAGGGAGTGGCTCCTGCCCCACCCAACAGGAAAAGTAGTTCCAAACAGAAGAGGATCAGAGGCTCAACTGGCAGGCAAGTAAGCAGCATGGTCTGCTGCAGGTAAGTCCACCCAAGCATTATGAGCCCGGCGCTTCCAGCGCTGGGACTGGGCATATTTATGAGCCTGGTGCCACTGGCGCCAGGACTGGGTCCAAAAGGTCCCAATTGGGACTGGTTGGCACTCGGAACCTGGGTTATGGATCTGCTTCCAAGGGCGTTGGGAAAACCCTGACCTTTTGGAAGCAGAGATCATGACAATTCCCTTCTCTCTCTCACCTTTTGTTCTAGTCTTTTTCTCCCTAGGCGCTGGGGCGTGACTGCGAATCCGGATGATCGCTGCTGAACATGGAGGCGCCCTGTAAAGTTGAGTGGAATGCGGCGCTGCAGCGATCGCCGCGATGAGCTTTTAAATAAAAGTCTTCCTTTTCAGGATTGTCGGCGAGATGTCTCCGGGATGCGGATTTAGCAGGTAAGGACTTTTCCTTCTTCTGTTCTCTTCTTCTCTTCCTTTGCAGGTGATCCAGGATGCTGGCAGGCGTGGCAGAAGTCAGGATGCAGGAGCAGACACGGTGACCGTCCAGCTGCTAGATGCAGAACAACGCAGCACGTGTGGCTGTTCGGGTGGGGTTTAAATAGCCCTGGAAATAGTTCCAGGTATGTATCCTTCCTCCAATCAGGTATGTATCCTTCCCCGACCATGCCCGGATGGTAAATTAGTCCCACAGGTAAAGTAGTTCCTTTCAGGCCTCAAGGAGGCCAGGATCCTGCAGCATGGTCTGCATCAGGTAAGTGCACCCAAGCACTTCCAGAATGAGCCTGGCGCCTATGGCGCCAGGACTGATGTCTTTTATGAGCCTGGCGCCATAGGCGCCAGGACACTGTCCAAAGGGCCCCTATATGGGGTTGCTGGGTCCTTCCTTGGGGACTGGATGTCCGCTTTCAGGGACGCAGGGCTTGAACCGGCTCCCCGGGAGCGGGCATCATGACACCACATTAATAAGGGCTACCGGTCTGTAGGAGGACCTTTCCAGAGGGTTTTTGCCCGGTTTCAAAAACACAGAGATCTTAGCTTCTTTCATAGAAGGGGTTATACTGGGGTTATAAGGGTTTAATGGTGTTGAATAAATAGGTTAAATGAGGCACCAGCAGCCCAGTGAACCGTTTATAAAAAGCGCCCGAGAAACCATCCGGGCCTGGGGCTTTGCCCAAGGGCAACTTCCCTATGACACCCCTCACTTCGTCCTCCGTAATGTCTTGGTTTAAAATTTCTTGGACCTCCCCCCCCTATTCTGGATAATTGGACCCTCTCCAGGAACTTCTCCTGGAGCCGCTCCTGGGGGTTTTGCGACCTATAGAACGATTCATAATAATCGGTCATGGTTTCTTGAAGGTCTTCGAGTCGGGTAACCCTATCCCCCGCCTCCGTATGCAAGGCAGTGATTGTATTTCTTGACTCTGCTCCCCGGAGAAGGCGCGCCAGAAAGGTGCCGGTCTTGTTGGCCTTCGCATAGACTTTTTGCCTTACAGACAAGAGGGCTCCTTCCGCTTCTTTAGTTTGTAGTAGGCTCATCTGACCCACCGCTCTTCTATAATCCCTGTGGTTGCGTCTGTTGGGGGTCTCGGCAGCTCTTTTCCTTGCCTCCTTGACCTCCACTTCTAACTGGGTCTCCAGGGCTAGCAACTGTTTACGTTTTTGTGCTGTAGCTGCCATCATTTCACCCCTCAATGTAGCCTTGAATGCATCCCAATGGATATCTTCCCCTGTTTCTCCCCTTCTATTGCAATCAAAATATTATTTTATCTCACTCTTCATCTCCCCCCATAACTACGGGATCCCGTAACAGATACTCGGGATATTTCCAGCCCCACAACCTCTTTCTCCTGTGTCCCAGCTCGAGTAGCATTATGATTATCTTGTGGTCTGCTATCTCCATAGGACCCACCTCCACCCCCTTGATCTTCCCCACCATGTCCGTTGAGACCCAGAAGTAATCTATTCTCGATTGTGTCCCGTGAACTTCAGAGAAGAAAGTAAACCCCTCAAACGTCCCGTAAGCCTACAGCTGACATTCTCTCCCGCAAATCAGGTGAAGCCACGACCCCCCTCCCCTCAGATTGTTGCCTGACCTATCCCTTTCCCTGTCCCACGCGATATTCAGATCCCCCATTACAAATATTGGGCCCTTTGAGTGTTCCCCGATCCTCTGTAGAAGATGCTGAAGGAATGCTTCCTGTCCTGAATTGGGGGCATAAACTACGACTAGCGTGCAGAGCCCATCATCAACTGATCCTATTACCATTAGATATCTGCCCTCTTTGTCTCTAATCGCATTGTTTACCCTGAAGTTAGTTGTATTACCAATCACCAGGGCCACCCCCCTGATTTTGTGTACCCCGAGGCATGCACTTTGGTCAAAGCCTCTTAATCTTAGCCAATGCTGGTCCCCTCAGAGTAGATGTGTTTCTTGCAATCCCCAAAAATCCGGTCTGAATCTTTTCGTGAAGAGCTCGAGCTTCTTCCTCTTCAATGTGGAGTTAAGCTGCCTCACATTCTGCGTAACCCACTTGAACGACCTCTCCCTTCGTAGCCCGCCTTGACCACTCCCCCTCCGCCCGGGGCCCGGGCTTGCGCCCCAGATAACCCTTTCCTCTAACACTGTGTGGCGTAACTTTAACCCCCTCCCCCTTTCCCCTCGCCCCCTGCCTCCCCTTCCTTCCAGGTGCCTACACAACAGGCCAACTCCCCCAAACTCCCCCCACAGGCTTCCACACCTTTATCGATCCCATGATGTTTGCTCCTCACCCCTCCTCTCCTCATTGTCAACCCTTCTGACCACCACCCCCTTTGTGTGTGAGCTTACTCCTTTTCAGTCCATGTTTGCCTCTGCTCCCTCATCTGCTATTAGACCCCTCTCTACATTCCCTCTGGTGGGAGCCCACCGGGCTCACCTTCTATGTTTCCCCTCCCCCGCAACGGACAATTCCCATGGTCTAAGCCTAGGACCGTGCCCCGGGTCTGGCATTCTCCTCGGACTGGGCATCCCCTGATCTTGATGCAGGTCCATCTGTAGAAGAGCCTCCCCTTCCTGTGGCGATGTAATCCGCTTTTGAGCCCCCCCCACTCAAACAGAAGCCCAAAAGGGAAAGTCCATTTGTACTTAACCCCCTGGTCCTGAAGCTTTGCCAGGATAGGGCCCATCTGCCTCCTCTTGAGTAGAGTACTGCTGGCGAGATCCTGGAAGAGCTCAATTCTCTGCTG
This sequence comes from Ambystoma mexicanum, assembly GCF_040938575.1. Lineage (NCBI taxonomy): Eukaryota > Metazoa > Chordata > Amphibia > Caudata > Ambystomatidae > Ambystoma > Ambystoma mexicanum. The sequence goes on from NC_090931.1 coordinate 1,214,470,932, forward strand.
TCCATTGTACGTTATTGGCTCCTTAGGCCTTGCAGCTCTGAGCACTGCCTCCTTTTGTGCATACCTCGTAAAAGCCGCCAGCACGTCTCTTGGTCTTGCATTCCGGGTGTTATAGAGGTCGACCCACTCTATATACTCTATCCAATTCTATCCTATCCAGTGTTTCTTCCCCCAACAAATCAGCAAAAATTCCCTGGATTGTCTCTTTCAGATCTCTGTCCAGGACTGTCTTCGGCAGCCACTTCAGCCTGATATTGATCCGTCTGGATCTGTTTTCCAAATCCTCCATTCTGATCTCCAGGTTCCGAGTCGCCGTGTCCAATCTTTCTATCGCTTCACTATTCTCGGTTGCTTCCTTGCTCACTTCCTGTAGGCCTCTTTCCACCATATCCATTCTCTTCTCCTGCTTGATGTCAGACAAGGCCTGATTTAAATCCGACCATATCAGCTGGAATTGGTCCTGAAATGTCTTTGCCAATGAATGTTGCAGGGAGAGTATCTCCCCGTGCAGATCTTGTCGGGAAAGCAGGGAGGCCTGGGGGACTTCATCGGGCTGCGCCCGTGTTGGGGTCCCATCTCGCTGGCTGCCTCTCTCCTCCTGAGTGTCCTTACTTGCCCACATAGAGATGAGGGGGCCCGAAGTTTGGCGAGGCTCCCTGGTACTCTGCAGCTGATCCAGGCCGGGGGTGTACCCGACCCCCGTGGGAGCCCACTCTTGTTGGATCCACCTGTGGGAGCCCACTCTTGTTGGATCTGCTCTTGTTTTTGGCAGCCATGCTACTGTTGTCTTTTTGCAGGCACTGAGTTTGGCTGCCACACCAGTCACTCTGGGCCTTGGGTCTACTTGGAGCCCAATTTTATTCTCTCCTCGTCTCAGCAGGGGGAGTCACATATGTGGGACCGGGGGGAAGGGCACACCCTTATCTGCATACTCTTCTTATAGGAGGGCCTCTTATAAAGCCCAGTCTGTGCCCCGACGGTATGGCCCCTGGAGATCCAAAGCCTCCCTCAGATGCCCCTTGCAGGCCGTACCCCTGTGAGCCTGCCTCCAGAAGGACAGGTATTCTCCCCCGCACCTAGGCCTCTGTTGCTGGGTCCCCGCTCATCAGGACGGCTTGTCCTCGCCTTCAGATCCCCCATGTGCCTCCTCACCGTGATCTTTCTGGTTGCCGGCCGGGATCTGTCAAATCGAAGTGGTGTTGCCGGAGCCCATGCTTCTGCCTGCTAGGCTGCCTGCACCTCCTTTTCGTAAGGCCCCTCCTCGTGCTGCCGACAGGTCCCGGGTGGTAGCCCCTCGCCTCGCTCGCCCAACGATCCGCTGGTCCCTGCTCCCGGGCGTCCTCCTGGGCTATAGTGTCTTTGGTGCCAGTGTCTCCCCGGGGACCGGCGGGCGAACCCAGTAGGCCCTGCGCCCGGGCCCCTGCCCGGGCCAAATCCACTCCAAGGACCTCGGGGGCGGACCCCCGGCGCTCCACTAGCGGGCGCTTCCCCGGGGCGGTGCTGCAGCACTAATCCTGTGTTCGGGTGTTTTCGCGGTCTGGGTTCTCTCCGCCACGCCAAAGGGGGGAGGGTGGAGGCGCCATGGGCCTCGCGCTCGGGTACACCCCCGGCCTGGATCAGCTGCAGAGTACCAGGGAGCCTCGCCGATCCTCCGCACCGCTGCAAACAGGCCTGCCGCGACTCGGCCGGCTCTCACTTCTGCGGGTTCCCCGCTGTCCCGCTCCTCGACGGGAGGCTCTACCCGATCTGCTCCCAAAGCACGCCTGCCAGACCCTCAGGCACCGCTCACCGCATGTAGGCGGGCTGCAGCTGGGGTCCGCTCGCTGACTGTAAACTGCCCAAAAAGTACGAATGAGCTGGAACAAACAAAAACCAACATGTAAAATCACAAAAATTCACAGTTTCTCGCCTCTCCGTTGCCTGAAAGGGGGTGGTGGAGCACTTTCCAGGCTAGAGGCTATCGGAGCGCGGTCGACACGCGTCTATCTAGTGTTGGCGGCCATCTTGGAATCCTAGGTTGCATTTTCTAAAGAGAGTTTTGCATAAAGTTTAGTTCTTAGTGTTTAAATAAAAATGTGACCATGCACAGGGCTGAAAATGTGCTTAAGTGAGTACACTAGGGGACATACAGGATTGGTCTGGAGGACTTAATGTGGGACTGTGCGACAGATTATAATTTGGCAAGTGTGTAAAAGCCCTTCCTTTTTAGATTTGTATGACTTAATAAAATGATGCAGGTAATTCAATCTGCTGATGAGATTCCCCTTTCATGAGTTCAACACTAAAAGCACTGTTTGTATCTGTGCCTTGTTGCATCAGTATCTTGATCTGCAGCGTTTGCTCTACTAGTAGGAGTGGCAGGATCAGACTTCGCAGGTGCCGATTTGACAGCTGTGGAGACAGCCAAGTATATGCAGCACAGGGGATGAATTTGAGATATGCACCCCTGAACCAAAGCTATGATGATAAAAGTAGCCCAGGCTGGGGGCATGGTAAACTCTAAAAATAAGCTATGTATAGATTAAGGCATGCTACTACTCATGATCATTGCAGCCACAGTCAATTTAATATCAGACGTGTTTCAGCTCCTGTGAGCCAACTCAGCTGTGGACGTTGATGTATATTCTGACCAGACGGTTGATACCACCAACTAACAGGACTGGAACCTGAATACCCATGACTCTTCTTTTATATCCTGTTGTGGATAGGAAACATCCTCACCTAGAGATAGCTGCACCACAGTCATATATGCTGGACCCAGGTATCAAAGGAGCACACCCATTCAAAGGGAGAGTATCCTCACAACAAGTTGCTTCCTTTCTAAAGGTCTTTTCATCCTAGTGAGAACGAAGAGGGTGGAGTAAGAGTACACAGTGGGGCTGTGTACAGTGGAGAAAGACTACCACCATCTTGTTTTTCTCTCCCTCTCTCCTTCCTGTCCCCTCCTCTTCATCTAGAGCAAAGCATGTTGGGTTTGTTGTCAGAAGGGCAAAGTCAACTGATTTCACAAGCAGTGATTGGACCACTAAGGCCAGCTAGCTTTAATCCGATCACTTGAAGACTAAGAGAAGGGTTTTCCCAGCACTTTTGCGATTCTCTCTTGACCATAAACCTGAGGAAGAATTAATTTGACCTCATTTGGGAGAGTTAATCTCTCCAAAGTCCTCTGCCAGTGAGGTGAAGATTGAGCATCCAATGCAGTGGCGAGTGCTGTGTTCGAACCATACCAAAATTAACCATTAGGGATGACATGCTACTGGGATAAGACCTGCCTCTCTTCCAGCCAAGACAGTACCCATGACCTCATTGCATTGTAGGACTCCTGAAGATTTTGACCAGTATCCCTACTGCGTGGGAGAAAAAAAAACAAGGTCCAAATCCTATCCTTGTGATCATAGATTCACAGCAACCAGAGGAACAAAACAGCCAGGAAACCTGCGTTCATAACTTGGAACCAATGAGAGCTGTGATTCAAGACTGTTCTGTGCCCTGAAACCCACACAACCTATCAAGCTGCTGTTGGCACTCTACGTCAATGAACTACTGTCCTGCACATTTGAAGCTGTTCATCGCCACATCGCATTAGTCAAGTGTGTCATTACCTCTGCATGAACTACTTGCTCATAATTGCATTTGCCGCCTTTGAACCGCTGATCAAACCGTGAGAATCTTCGCTGCCAATTGCCAATGCCATGGACCCGACCCTGGTGGCTCATCGAGCGCTGACCATTGTATGCTGCCTAGAGTCGCTCAAACAGCACTGTGTATTCAGGCTTTAGCATATTCGCCGTCAAACCAACCATTAAACTGACCCTGATGGCCCTTACCATCCACAGCTCTTCAAGTGCTTGATCAAACTGATCCAACAGAAATGAAGATCCAGTCCCCAGCATCTTCACAGTAGAACAAACTGTTGAACCTCCTCTGGTGGCACTTCCGATTCGCCCTTCTTAAGCATTGTGTTTGAAATGCAGAGAGCCCCTGTTCAAACCCAGCTTTACACTGCTCCTTGCTATAGAACAACGTGACTGCTGCTCCTGAACCTCTGAACTGCATCCTCAAACCAGTTCACCATTGCTCTGCACCGGCTGAGCGTGTCACAGCCTGGTTAGAACATGACGCTCCTTGTTGCACCCACTGTCTTAAAACCTCCTTGTTCAACTGCGAGCATCTTCACTGCAAATCTTCATAAGCAAATTACACCTACTGCCAGACTGGAACAAAACCGCTGACTCAGTTGAACACAGTTTTAGCTGCTGGAACAAACCTGGTTTGATGCTATCGAACCGACAAGAAACCTTAGAAAGTACAATTGACTCTTAATTGCACCCTTGGTTCAGTTTGGGCCCTAGAGACTGGTTAGGTCACTAAATCATTTTACAAGAACATTGTGGTTTTCCCTTAATTTACGCCCCTGATTCATTAGTTGTAGAAGTAGTAGTAGTTGTCATTTATGTAGCACCTTTTCCCATTATTATAGTCTCAATGCGCTGGTGGTGGGAACGCTTTCAGGGACTGAAGTACAGAGTGTTGGGGGTCTTACAATGCATGTGGGCAGTTGGACAAATAAGGTTTAGCATGGCTGGCCAGGCTCTGCTAGATAGCAACCCATGAGATCAGGCATGTGGATGGGTGCTGAGAGGAGTCAGGAGATGGCGTATGTGCTAGAGGCTCACTATGTGTCCAGCGTGCCTGAATTTGTCATAGGTCTTCACTGCATACTGATGGCAGGTGTTGAGACATAGTCTGGTATAAGGAGGCGTGACCATTATGTGACCAGCGAGACCAAATTTGTCGTAGTCGTTGCTGTATTCTGATGTGTGCGGGTTGCCATGCTTGCGTCCAGTGTCCACAGGAGTGGAGCATTATATGTACCTAGCAGTACAGGTGGAGAATTGTTGTATGTTCGCCCAGTCAGGTACCAGCTTCCTCTGTCAATTTCTGCAGCTGTGACAAAACGGTTAGCTACAGTCTACGGCTCAAAAATTGCACTGGAGGAGCACAGGCTATACTTACAGGCTCTTCCAGTTGGCGCACATGGTGAATCTTCCAGACATAGCACGCATAATAAACCTTCACAATTCTTACCTTTGTCTTGGGTGGCCAGCCTTATAGTTCATCCAGGCGCAATACCTAACCCTGCCTCAAGGCCTTCCAGTGCTATTCCGCACTAGTTCTCGATTGCCTTCGCGGAGTAGTGCACAAAAAACCCTCACTTAGCCTTCTGGTGCAAGACATGGCCATGACACACAAAATGTCTTCACATAATGGTGGTTGTGTGAACTAGGTCATGAATGGCATTTGATATTGTGTGAGGTTGGGGTGCCAGATTGCTGTATTGTGCTGTTTTCTTATTCTCTGTTCTTTCATCAGGGGTGGGTTTTGTGTAGTGTTTGTCTATTTAGTTATTTTGTTGATGTTGTGTTTTATTAAAATATATCTATTTTTCACCAACCTTGATTGGACATTCTCTCTTATTTTTGACTGTTATTGTTTGCTGTTTGAGTCACTACTGAAACACACTCACACCTCTCTTGAGAGGACAGCCTTCCCTTTACCAGAAAAGTAGAAGGAAATACCTCTCTTAACTAAGAGATAGCTACTGCTATTTGTGGAGGCCCAGGCTAGAGCTTGGCTGACTCACCATCTAGATATTAGGCCTTCCCTCTACTGGCAGCAATCAGGACACAGTAGGACACAGTAGGGGGTTCCATCCAAGTAGAAGACAAGAACTAAGAGTGTTTACTTGTCAATAATGTAACACTATTTTATACATATTCACTAAACAAGTACAAGATATTTCTGATTTATTCACTATTTGCAAGATTAAAAGTCTGAATCATTTAAGAAAGGCAGATAGGTTTGTATTATTAACTGGTCATCATTTCAATTCTTCATTGTGTGACCTAGCTTCAACAAATGAAACTTTACACACATACAGCAAAAGAGTAAAAACACAATCCATGTATATATATGTAAAACAGAATAAAAGATGTTAAAAATGTACATATACAAATTCCTAATAATTTCATTACCTTAAAATAAAAATTCATCAGAGTTATAACCAATTGATCTGTGTGCCCTAAAAGAAAATTCCACCACAACATTTCCCATGTAAACAGTGGTCAGGTCTTAAAGTATGCAGTAAGATAAACTTCCTACTGTGTGTGCTTCGCTAGAATAGATATAACTAGCATACTGCTTTCAATTTCAATTTTTAATGAATGTTTGAATATTCTAATTGAATATTCTCGTTCGCCTTCGCTGACATGTGTTTCGACCCTAGGTCATTTTCAAGGCGTAGCACAGCTATATATTTAAGGTCAATCTTTTCTGTGGTGAATCAAACGGCCCAGATGCAATTGGTAATCCCTATGTTCACTCTGTCTCAGTAACAATGCGATAAAATCTGTTTGTTGGTGTCGTTTGTCTATCGATGTATTATCAGTATCACAATAACTTGGTATTCTCCCTCTGCGGAGTGTAGTCTTGCAAGGGCCGGCAGCGTTCCGCGTGGCATTAAAGTATAGTTCAAACATTTCACTCCACTGATTACCAAGTGCTGGGCATTCAATAATTATGTGCTTTACAGTTTCTTTACATTTCATGCACCAGTTGTTCCTTTGGCAGTCTATTCCTTGCACCAAAGACATCATTGGTTAGCTGCAAGTATAATTTTACATGTAACCAAAACTCCCTTAATTGTTTAGATGGATATCTTCCCATACATTTCTATATATGATTATATGGTTTGATGTCCAAGGAGAAATGGTAAAAAATGTATAAAGTTCAAGGGTTTGGCTGTTTGCAATCCAAGCATTTTCAAATAATTTCTTTTTGATCAACTTTATTTATCATTTTCCTATTCATACAGAAAAAATATTGAAGGGTACAATGCAACCTGGTCATAGCTTCCTTTTCGGACTGGTCTGTTTGATTTTACGGCAAATCATTGCCAGAAAGTTCCCAGTTCACCATTAACATTTGTGTCTGTGACTAAGCTTGTCCTTTCACCTTTCGTTCCGGGTATACTTTACGGCGAGCTCGTCTCCCTTGAAGATGCAGTATCCCCCCTGTCTGAGTGGAACTGGTGGAAAAGTGGCCAGTAGTCCACTGGCCAACTGTTTTCTGGCAGCGTTTGTGCATAGCATGATTCTTTCTGTTCGCACATGTGCATGTGTTCCACTCACTTAGCAAACGTCTGTGGTGAGTTCTTCCCCCAAGTGGAGTCAATAAGGTGCTGTGATTGATGCCATTCCTAGTAGTTTTCTCTCCCCTCGGGTGCCCCCTTCTATCAATGCTAGGAGCCAGACTGCAGGTGAGTATTCAAATTTAGGTATAAGTATTTCGGATATAGCCTCCTCCACTTTCCCCCAGAAAGGGCGCATGCGCGGGCAGGACCAGGCTACGTAGTAAAAAGTTGCATAATCGGCCTTGCACCTCCTGCACCTGGATGATCTGTCTGGATAGATTCTATGTAGTTTATCTGGGGAGTAGTACACCTGGTGAAGTTTTTTGTAGTGCATCAGCATATATCTATTATTTATGGACAGTTTGCGTGTTTGCAGGCATATGAGTTTCCACTGCTCGTCACCAAATGTCATCCCCAGATCGCCCTCCCAGGTGGTTCTGAACTTTTGGTCTGGGGTTTTCTTCCCGCTCCCAGCCAGTTTGTATATAGTGGACACCAATTTCCGGGATGTCAGGGGTTTAAGCGCATATTGTAGCACAGGGTGAGTTGTGGGTGCATTGGGGAATTCAGGCCATTTAGATTAGAGTGTTTCCCTGAGTCTGCAGTACATGAAGTGTTACCACTGTCCACTCCCCCTTGGCCTTCAACATCTCCCCAAGGTATAAAGTGCCCATCTTGTACCAGGTCCCCTATTGTTCGCACCCCTATAGTTCGAACCCTCTACCCCTAAATAATGTACTATTTGACGAGATAAACTGATATATAGGGTGCTGAACCCCATGGGCATCTGGGAGAGCGGATGTCGGCTGGTCCCAGACAGCATTTTTGTGATAAGAAGCAGTTCCAGGCGGGATCCTGTAACGGCTATCACCTAAGATGGCGGCCTCCGCGGACTCCATACCTGTGGTCACTCCTTGGCTTTGTCAGAAGACCCGGCGGTCGGGTGCGGACGAGAGGGGGAAGAGTTGGTGGGCCTCCCTCTCCCTCCTGGCGCATACCGGAGACTGTAAGCCATAAATCTGAGCCGCTGCGGAGGAGGCGGCATACCCCTGGACCGGGGCGCGGCTTGACTGGTGCAGCAGTCATCGCTAACTCTCCCTCCGGCAGGAAAGAAAGCTGCATCTTGCCATGGAGCGGTGGTTCCCGGACATCGACGACCCAGCACTGACCGGAGGTGAGCGGGCTGACGGGGGCTGAACTGAAAGGCGGCAGCAGATGTATGCGCCGGAGGGTGGCTGGGGTGGCGGCGAATCCCACGGGGATCGGCAGAAGGAAGGTGTCCGGAGTGCCTGTAGCCACTTCCCGGCCCATGTTGAGGCCCCGGCGGGCAGAAGCGGTTGTGAAAGTGGAGCCAGATGAATATCCCTCTCCCTACCTCTCCGGGCACACGTAGAATGTCATAGACCTGAGCTGTGATAAGAGGAAGCGGCATACCCCGAGGCCCGAAGCACAGACCGGCTGGAATCTCTGAGCCCGCGTGTCCCCGCTATAAGAGGAATTACGGGGCAGAGGACCCTGCACGCCCCACGTAGACCACCACCAACAGAGGTGAGCGGGCTGGCTGTGGAGAAGCTAACTGGGACAGCGGGCGTCCATGCTGGAGGGCGGCAACACTTATTGCAATGAAACGGTGGAGGGGGCAATAAAGGCCACGGTGTATGGGGCACGGCCCTTGAAACAGTGTGGGGGGGGCATCATCCGTCCAGACACACTCCAGGCATCCCTGAACTAAATAAAGAAACACAGAAACGCTCATGAAATGGCCTGTGTGGAAATCTCCCTGAATACACCCAGTTGAATTATACCAAGAGCTGGGCACTAGCCGGTACATAAGCAAGGGAAGAAAGCAAGCTGCAATACGGTCCCTTGGGTCGGAGGAGATCTGGGATACGTTGGGGCATGTGAAGTCGGCGATGGCCGCTTGAACCTGTAGGAAGCCAGCTTAAAACCTAGCTCATGGTGTGAACGTTGCTTGAACATAGACATTATCTTGGCTCATAAGAACTTCCAACGGGGCGAGAAGCTGAACACCCATATGAGGACCATAAGTAATAAACAATATCAGGCCCATCTCTCCAGACCTAACCTAGTTGCGCAATCAGAATAGCAAGCATAACCTAAAATGTCCAAACAAACAACAAAAGCTAAAAGTCAAGGCTCTGGTGATATTAAAACCATGCTACAGACAGCAGACGCCCAGAAACGCAATCAAGTACAAATAGTGGTCCAAATGCACAACCGCACTCCTGAAAGGGCAATGGATACTGAAGACCCGCCTATTCGGAAATCGGACTTGCTGGAAATGCTGTTTGAACTCAAAAAAGATATAAAAGAAAGTGCATCTAATCTAGCAAAGCCCATTGCAGATCTCAACAAGGGAGTGTTGGTGGTGGAAAAAAGAATCGATGAAGTTGAAACGGTGATGACGGAACAGAGCCACGACCATGATGTCTTGGCAAGTAGAGTCTTGGAGCTCAAACAACGTATGGAACAGGTACAGATCAAGCAGGAAGAGGTGGAGAACAGGTCCAGACAAAACAATATACGCATTTGCGGAATTCCGAAATCAATACTAGACTCTGACCTACAACAATATGTGATCGAGTTGTTCCGCCACATCCTGAATGCAGAAGAGAACAAGGACATAGTGCTCGACCGGACGCATAGGGTCTAGTCAACCTACCAACTCACTAGGAACTTGACCCCCGATGTGTTAACCCGGATACATCTGTACCCACTGAAAGAGGACATTATGCAGGCAGCCCGGAAAAAGGAGCCTATCAAGTTCCGTTCAACCTCATTTCAGCTGTTCCAAGACCTATCCCAAGCAACGCTTGCCAAGAGGAAAATACTGAGGGTTGTCACAGATTGGTTGAGAGGCAAGGACGTGCGATACCGATGGGGACACCCAACGTGCCTCCGGTTTGAATGGAAAAGAAAGCGCTTCTCTGTCTCCAAGGAGGAAGATGTGACGGGTCTCATGCAAGAGGATGAAGGGGGCAATTTCACTGACACTGAAGAATCCCCGTCTCATAATGGGGAGACAGAAGGCGAACCTAGGGCCAGCCCAAAGAAACTGGGCTGATCCCGCTTGCGAGGACGCAACAAAGAGCCTAAACCTCTGGAGCCCATCTGAACAATCACCAGACACCGGACGAGTGGGGTCTGTCCCTTGAAAGTTTAAAACAGGAAAATCAACCTTGAGAAGAAAAGGCCTCATATCTGGTACTGCTTATATTTAGTATGGCAGTATGAACAGCAAGGATATTACACAATGAGTGACATGAAATGAAAAGGGGAGGGGAAAGGGGGGGAAGGGGTCCAAGGGGAGAAGAAGAAGTCCGGAACCCAAATTTCCCGGGTGAGTAGAACCCGGTGATTTTCGGTGAATACACTATGTTGTAAAGTTGTTTAAAAATGTTAGTTTGGAAGTTGAAGGGGCAGGGGGGAATTTCCTTTTTCTAATTTTTCCTGGTGAAGAAGTGTGCAACATATATGCAGCATCTATAATATCTCTCAATCGGATCATAATGAAAGGGTGTTATGGCTGAAACATAATAATGGCTGAGTTAACATTTTTTTCACTGAATGTGCAGGGTCTTAACTCCCCAGTTAAGCGGAAATCCATGTTGACCAGGCTGTCTGATATGCATGCGTCGGTGGTATGGCTGCAAGAGACACATTTACTCCCAGAGGATGAGCTGAGGCTGAAACATAGAGCCTTCCCTATACAATACCTGGCATCTAGCGGGACCAAAAAACGGGGAGTGGGCATTCTAATAGGGAAAAACATCAACTTCGAGAAGCGATTTGTTAAAAAAGGATCCGGAAGGTCGTTACCTGATACTGGGAGGGAAACTGATGGGCCAACTTGTGACCTTGAATTCACTTTACACCCCTAATTCGATACAGGACCACTTTCTACTGAGTTTGTTACTCAAAATTGCACAATGGGGAATAGGGAAAATCCTCCTTGGAGGTGATTTTAATGGAGTGATGGATGCAACAATGGATAAAACACTCCCAGCCACCTCCAATGACCACACATTTAGACAAGCTCTGGCAACATTTTTAAGGGAACTGCACCTTCTAGAGTCCTGGCGCTTCTTTAACCCACAAAAGAAAACATACACTCACTACTCAGCAGTACACAGAGGGTATTCCCGTATCGATATGATCCTCATCTCCGAAACAGTTGTCCCACAAGTCATAGGTTTGGACATTGGGGTACGCTGTATCTCAGACCATGCTCCGGTACTTCTAAAAATAGAATTAACCTGCCCATAACAACAATCCCGCAGGCCCTGGCGACTGAATGAGGTAATGCTGAAGGACCAGGTGGTCCGGATGAACATTGAACAAACCCTACAGAACTACTTCCGGGAAAATAGGACGCCGGAGATAGATTGGCAACTATTTGGGACGCAAGTAAAGCAGTGGTACGGGGGGAATTTATTGCGCAAGCATCAAATTATATTTAGTAGGGAGAGGGTGAGACGTAATATGGAAGCCAACATACAAAAAGCGGAAGAAGTATATAAAGACAAAGGTTCACAGAAAGCTTGGCGGGAAAAAAGGCCAGAGCAACCCTAGAAACTCACCTAGCAGACGATGCAGCACGGCTTCTAGTACAAACAAAACAATTTTACTACGTACACGGGGCAAAGCTAATCAATTCCTTGCTGCTAAATTACGACACCAGAAACTCCGGAATCGAATAACCCAACTTCGTAATGACAAAAGGGAAGTAAAGAGGGGAGAGAGAGAGTTAGAAGAGGTGCTGATCCCATACTATACCAACAATCTAAAACGGGAAGACCTAGATAGGGAGGAGCAGATTGCGTTTCTAAATCAGATACAGTTACCACAAATTAATGAGCTAGATAGGCAACGACTAGAGAGCCCCATAACAGAAGCAGAAGTGGGGGCGGCTATAGGAGCATTAAAAGGACACAAAACTCTGGGCCCGGATGGGCTAAGTAATGCATACTATAAAACCTTTAGAAGCATCCTAACAGGCCCCCCAACCTGTCTATTTAACTTCATTAGAGATAAGGGACGTACATCTGGGGAATTGGGCCCGGCAACCACGATATTATGTTGAAGCCTGATAGGGACCCACTAGATTGTGCAAGCTATCGGCCGATTTCTTTACTAAACGGAGACGCAAAGCTTTACTCTATGGTACTGGCCCAGAGACTAGCATTGATACTCCCCGAAATAATTCACTCCGATCAAGCGGGTTTTGTGAAGGGGTGGCATACATACGATAATATTCGTAGAGCCATAGATACGATAAACTGGGGACGAAGGGTGGGCCAGAAATTCTCGATAACGACCCTGGATGCCTCCAGAGCGTTTGATAGCTTGCACTGGGGTTTCTTACACTTAACCCTTGAAAGATTCGGATGCGGTCCAATATTCACACACATGGTAATGGCCAACTTCACAAGTCCATCCACTAGACTAATGGTTAATGGTAAGCTCACAAGGAGTATCCCCATTCAGAGAGGCACGAGACAGGGGCACCCTCTGTCACCCCTGATATTTGCCATGGCCATGGAGCAGTTCGCATGCAGAGTTTGTAATCATCCAGGAATCCAAGGGGTTGAAAGAGGCACTGAAGGTCCGCAGAAAATAGCGCTTTATGCAGATGACATTCTCCTATTCCTTAGAAATACTGCAAACTCTTTACCAGCAGCGATACAACTATTGGGAGACTTTGCCAGGGTCTCGGGATTTCACATTATTTATCCCAAATCCAAAGCTCTCAACATTACAGAAGAACCGGAGCAGATCCCGATTTGGGAGAACCAATATCCTCTGAAATGGGAACGAAAGGCAGTAAAATACCTTGGGATACAATTAACCCCTAAATACGATAGGTTATACGGAGCTTATATGCCAGTCCTCCTGAAATCACTAGCAAAGGAACTAAAACGTCAGACTTCCCTCTTCTCATGTTGCCCCTCTTAAATCCATTTACCACTCTGCTATTCGTACCCTTTGTCTCCTTACCCCCCGTGATTCTATCTCCTCTTCGCTCTCTCACCTTGGCTGGCTTCCTTTCCACCTACAACTAAAATTCCACTTTCTCTGCCTTGTTTTCAAATCCCTCCATGGTCTTGCTCCTCCTTATCTCTCCTCCCTTCTCTCCTTCTACACCCCCCTCGCTCCCTTCGTTCAGCTGACCTCTTCCTTCTCACTGTACCCCCTTCCCCCTGCGCTTCTTCCCAGTTCCGCCCTTTCCATCTTCTTGCCCCTCTGCACTGGAACTCTCTCCCCCTCCTAATCTGATCTTCCACCACCCTCACCTCATTTCGAACCTCTCTTAAATCCCTTCTTCTCCATCCCCCTCCGTGAAGCCCCCTCCTGCCCTCTCGTATCCCCCCTGACTTCCCCTCTTCAATTCCTCTCCCTTTGCTCTCTCTCTCCCTTCCTTCTACACTTTTTCAATCCTTCTCCTGATCCCCTCAACTCTCCAACTCCTACTCCACTTCTCCCCCCTCAAGTAATTGCTCTCTACACTGTTTTATGGAATGATTCAAGTTGTACTTTTATCTGCTCACACTGTTAATTTGTTGTTCTTTCTGTGTATTTGTTGTTCCAATGTACAGCGCTTTGGTGCAAAGCACTCTATAAATAAATAAATCAAAAACTACAAGAGTTGTCTTGGTTGGCACGCATTACAGTGGTCAAAATGACACTGCTCCCGAAATTTCTATATGTAGTCGCCACCCTTCCAATAAGAATCCCAAGCCCAGCTATCCAAACATTGCAGAAAGAAGTGATGAATTTTATCTGGAAGGGGAAGAAACCGAGAGTCCCCAAAAAAGTACTATTCAGACCACATGTTGTGGGGGGTTTGGGAGTCCCGGATTTTCGTAGGTACCCATGGGCAGCAAAGGTAGCCCCTATGCTGCAATGGACGGCTGGGGACACTCCAAATCAATGGGTCACTCTTGAAAGTTTGGCGACCAAAATACCACTGGGGAATCTCTGCTTCCTGGCTACACGACATAGGGAGAAAGGGGGACAGCTATTGGAATCCACTAGAACTACCTTGTGGTACTGGGACAAGATCTTGAGAAACAAGAAGATCAAAGGGGGGGAGGGACCTCTCACAGCAATAGCTTACAACCCAGAATTTTCCCCTGAAACACACGCTAACTTTTGGGCAAACTGGGGGGGCAGAGAAAACAACATGGCCCTAAGAGATCTTTACGTGGATGGGAAACCTCTGTCGTTTGAGGATTATAAAACGAAGTTTAAGATACCGGAGCATGAACGCTACCATTATGCCCAGCTCAGCCATTGGGTCTCAAACACGAAGGTGAGAGAGGGGGCAAACAGAAACCCCACAGGAGTGGAACTAACGATACAAGAAGGCCAATCGGACAAGGGAATAACTAGACCTTATCGCCTGGTGGGGGGATGGGATCCTGAGGAGAATCTTAATTATATGCAGAAGTGGGAGGCCGACTTGGGGAGACCAATCGATGGGGACACATGGGGCCGCATCTGGCGCAGGGCCGCTAAAAGTTCTAAATGTACCTTGATTAAGGAAGCTGCATACAAACGTTGTCTTTGGTGGTACATGACGCCTACATGCATGCATGCCATCAACCCAGAATACCCAGCCACGTGCTGGAGAAACTACGGACAACCGGGGAACCTTGTCCACATGTGGTGGTCTTGCCCACTAGCCAAAACCTACTGGAAAGCGATTTTAAGTCACATTAAAGAAATAACAGGCGTGGAGCTCCCCTGCGATCCGCTGGTGGTGCTCTTGGGGGAAGCAGTAGAAGGATACTATGCAAACTCAGGACTGACAGCCACTGTAATCGCACATATGCTGAGCGCTGCTAGAATCACCATTGTGCAAGCGTGGAAGAACAAAGAAGGGCCAATAGTGGCTATGTGGCGGGTACGGCTGTGGGGGGTAATGGCCATGGAAAAGGTGAGAGCAATAGACCATGGCTCTTATTCAAAATACCTGAACATTTGGCTACCACTACACAAATTTACGGATGATAAAGAGCAGATGTAATTTAAGCCCAGACTACTGCGTGCAATACCTATCATCTGACGAATCCAAGGACCAGGATGGAAATGACTCTCCTGGCTGAAGTTTCAAGACAGGACAGAACACTTCTTCACCTTTAAGTTTAAAAGAGGCGGGGGAGTTTGATTTTTGTTTTCGTTATTTTTTATTTTTACATAGTTATTATATATGAGCATTGGCACTGAACAGCACTGAAGTCCCATAAATGGGTAAAGAGGAACTGACATGTATGAAGCAATACATATCTGTTTTAATTGTGCACTGATGTATACGTGTCTATATTGCTCCAAAACTAAGTTGGTAAAAAAAAAAGAAATTACCTTTCGAAAGTGAGTGGTATGCCTTGTATGTTATACACTGGGAGATCCGGAGAGTATGTCGTTTTTGTGCCTGTCAAGTGTGATATTCGGTCCTAGGCTCTACATGTCACCATTGTGGGTTGAACGGACCGCCACAGAGATTGCAGTCGTGTGCCCTATAATCTCCACACTATGTCGTCTGGGAATGTTGTCTCTCTAGCCAGTGTGGTGTGTGGGTGATCTTGGGCGAGCGGACCCCATTCCGCTATGTATTGCAATTGCACCAACAAGTCATACAGGTATATGTCGGGGAATACCAGGCCCCCTTGTTCGAATGGTCTCACCAGGGTGTCATAAGATATTCTTGCGTGTTTCCCGGCCCATGCTAGCCAGACCATTAGTAATTTTGTCCGTGCCTAGAAAGTCTGGGGTGGCCAGATGGGGACATTATTGAAAATATAAAGCAATTTGGGTAGAACGACCATTTTAGCGAGGGAGATACGCGCTGCCTGGGACAGGGGGAGATGTATCCATGATTCTACTTTGTGTTCCAGTTCCTCTAACGTCTTCATGTAGTTATTGGTGTAAATGCTCCCCACTTCCGTGGTCACTCTCACCCCGAGGTACCGGATTCTCTGTGGGCATCAACAGAATTCTCAGCCCACATCATTCTGGGAGACCGTTGGGGTCAGTGGTAGTATTTCGGATTTACTCCAATTAATCCTAAGCCCAGAGAGTTCCCCAAATTTGTTGATTTCCTGCATCAAGGATGGGAGGTTCAATTCAGGGTGTTTCACGTATAACAGGATGTCATCCGCATACAAGGATATGATATTAAAGTGCTTTTGTAGTCTTACTCCACGATGAGCATGCATCTCCCTGATATGCCAGGCCAATGGTTCCATCACCAGGGCAAATAGTATGGGCGAAAAGGGGCAGCCCTGGCACGTCCCTCTTGATGGGTAGATATACTCCGAAGCTAACCCATTTGTGTATATCACCGCCCTAGGGGCCGTGTACAGCAGTTTAATCCATTGTGTACATTTCATCCCGAGACCAGAGCGCCGCAATACCTCGAAGAGGAATGGCCACTCCACAGAGTCAAAGGCCTTCTCGGCGCCTAAGGCAGCTATCATTATGGGAATCTCTGGTCTACATTATGAATAAGTTGAAACACCCTGCGCAGGGTGTTATTATCAATGTTAATCAGTGATAGCGGCCTACATGACGTACATTTCTGAGGGTCCTTTTCTGATTTAAGTAGGACAGTTATCAGTGCTGTTCCTGTTGATTCTGGGAGATCGCCGGTCGCTAGTGCATTGTCATACATGTCCCGAAAGCTAGGAAGCAATATATCCACATATGCCTTGTAGAATTCGGAAGTTAAACTGTTGTTTCCAGGCGCTTTATCGTTTGGGAGAGACATTATCCTTTTATGTATCTCTTGAACCGATATCGGGCTGTTCAAATGCCCCCGTCTCAGGATCCAGCCACCCCAGGGCTACCTCATCCAGATAGCTCGCCAGAGTGTCATGTCCGGCCGTGACGTGGGAAGTGTAAAGCTGTTCATAGTATTCTCTGAATAACAAATTCATTCCAGCTAGGTCTCCAACTAAATGCCCCCCTGATAGCGTTACATGATCTCTTCTGATACGGCAAAGGGCAGTCGGCAAAGCAAGAGAGAGTAGCCCATCGCGGCTTGGAAATTCCATAACTCAACGAGCAGGACAGCATAAACCCCATCGCCTGGAGGGGGACAAACTGAGCTGCTAAGGTCACATTCTTGTTTAGAGGCAACAAGAGAACAAGGTATAGATTATAACAACCCAAACAAAACCGTAATGGCGAGCAGAACCCGATAGAGTCAAAAGGGAGGGGGAAGACTTGCAGACAGCAGCACCTCCGCAGCGCACCCACATCCAATCAGGAAAAGAGACAATCTCGGCACAGCAGCAATAGCTCCAGGCATCTACCATAAAGTAAAGGCCTCAACACCAAAATGGTAAACCCAAAAAAACAAGTAAAAATTGACCAATTCACCCGCTCTGAACAGGCGCAACCCAATACCCCCCCCCCCAGCAAGAACAGACGCCTTCACAGGTGGATGTGGCAGCGCTGAATCAAACCCTACTAGCCCTGAAGGGTAGCACGGACAGCCTGGGGGAAATAATTGACACCTTGAAGTGCAAGGTAGATGTCTCAGCAATACAGATTGACAAACTGGGCAAATGACCGAGGCGGAACAGAGAATCGGGGAGAATGAGAATAAAGTTACCACTTTACAGCGGGAAGTTGCAGACTACAACAAACAGTCAAAAAGGTTGTAAGCAAGAATGAGCATCTCAAAGGCCATTCAAGACGGAATAACATTTGTATCCTGGGGGTTCCAGAATCAACGAGGATAGAAAACATGGATAAGTTTGTGGAGCAGCTCCTGGTTGAAGTCCTCGACAACCCCCTGCTGTCCAGTATGTACATGGTGAAGCGTGCCCATAGATAATTGGCGGTGCGGTCACTCCCCGGAGCACCAGAGAGACCCATCATAGCCACAATCTCCTGTTATAGAGACAGAGACACCATATTACGCTCTGCGAGAGAGAAGGAAGAACTGAAATTGGGCCCTTCCACACTCAGGCTTTTCCCGGATTTTAGCCTTACGGTTCAGGAACAACAACTTCCAGGCCGTGAATAACACCCTACGGAAGAAGAACATTAAATACTCAATGATGTACACAGCAACATTTTGCATACAACATAACGGCACGACAATGTTTTTTACCTCCCTGGAATCCGCAGAAAGGTTTGCGCTGAATATCCCAGACCCTGGGGGTGCACCAGGACATGCATCATGATACCACCGCTATATCCTTTTATAACAATAATTGACCAGTGAATGACTATTATGTCATAGAACCTGTCGCCTCCGGGCATTGGCGGAGGGAGGGAGCCTCTTAATAATGGCAGTCGCCATACGGAGTGTAGAGGCCGCCCTCAGTGCCCGATTCCCACTTCAGTAGCGGATTGTTGTCATATGTTACTGTTTGGGCATTACAGAGGGGGGGGCGGTAGTTTATGGTTGCTGTTGTGGGTGGAATGGGAGGGGGATGGGTCGGGGAAAGTTTCAGGAGGTAGCTGGTAACGTTTCTTAGCACCCCCAACCAATGACACATTGTCATTCGCAGTCACGCACATCGCCGTGACTGGCGATTACTTCCGCGTTGGAGTTTGAGGAGCCACAGAGGAAGGGTGCTTTAGTCCCTTCTCTGTGTTCACTGCCGCCTGCTCCATGCACGGTACGCAACGCTGTCTGGAGTATTTAAGACCCCGCCTCCCGGCAGGACGTTGCGTTGCAACCCCCACTGTTTGTTTATCTCTCGACTTTGGGTCCCTCGCTAGTCCTCTGCTCCCCGCCTTGGATTTCCAGAGTTTTTTCTTCGTGTTTTACTTTTGGTGTTCCCGTCCTCGGAACACGGCTCTTTTCGCCTATTCATTTTCTCCGCCGCTTACTTGAGCGGCGCTTGCTGTGCCTTTTTCCTCCAGCAGGGGGTGTGGGGGGTGGGGGGTGGGTCTCGGTCTCGGTCTCGGTCTCTCTCTCTCTCTCTCTCTCTCTCTCTCTTTCTCCTTCACTCATATTCTCTCGCTCTCTTCCACTTACCTTCATTCTTCCTCGTTCTACTGGGCCAGGCAGTTTGTGGACATACTTCCGTGCTTCCCTGAAGACCCTTTCGGAAGAGTTTGCTACTTCCGCAGCCTCCTGTTGCTGCCTTCTCCGTCAGCTCGTACGGCCTGGTGTTACCATTGGACTTGGACGTATTGAGGGCTACTACCTCAGTGTTGGAGATCCCCTATTGCTTTACCACCTATTGAACCACCGGCCACCTGTCAAGAGTCTTGGCAACTCTGATCAGGGTTTTTTTCCCTTACGGGTTTTTCCCTGCATTTCTGGCTTGATTCCGGAAGGAAGGTCCCGGTGCCGCTGTTTCTTACCCAGCGGTCACTGTGGCTTCACTCCGTGACAAGCACACGCACCTTAAAAAGGAGAGAGACTACCTGGCACGTCGAGGCCTTCAAGAGACCATCGACTCGGAAGACTCAGGTGAGGAGAGTGTGTGCACAGGGGAAGAAAAGCCAAGGGTACTTTACAAGTCACACACATGTATACACATCTCAACACAAGTGCTTCCATAAATGGGACATGGTCAAGCTAGAAGGGACTCTATATAAATAAGAATGCAACCCCACTATATCTGGGAGGGGATGTAGCCCACTGTCGGTACTGTCCTGGAATGTAAGAGGTCTCACTGGGCAGAAAAAGATGTGTTTAATCGCAAACCATAGCATTAACATTCTCTGTTTACAGGAGACACATCTGGCCCATGACACTCCCATCTCGCGCATCCCGGGCTGGGGGATTCACAGATACGTGTCGTCATACACCACACACTCGAGGGGAGTCGCAATCTACGTACAGACATCTATGGACTGTAGGCTGCACAAACAGGTGGGCGATGAAAAAGGGAGATACATAATTTTGGCTGGGGAAATTCGGGGGCTGAAACTAATGTTGGTCAATGTCTACGCACTGAACACTCACTCCCAGACTTCTTCCATTCATGTGCCAAACACTTACAGTCATTTCCGGGCTATGATATAATCTGGGCCGGAGACTTGAACATGGCCCTTATGTTGGAATATGACAGATCCTCTACAGCGCAACTCAGAATATCCCGCACAGCGCAGGCCTGGTCGATTATAGCACAACATCACGATCTACACGATCTATGGCGAGAAGAACACACACGAAAGAGAGAATACACTTACTACTCTAGTGTGCATGGCTCCTCGTCCGAATAGATTATTTAATGGCTACTTCCCCCTAGCGAGGAGTGTAACGAAGCAACAATCCTACCCCGCACCTTAACCGACCACTCCCCTGTCCTGTTTTGAAGGCTTGGCCCAATAAGTCCCCCGATGAGGTTCAGATCCACCGCCCTAGAAGACGGGGAATTCCTGGCGGAAATAGAACAAGACATTCGGACATACTTCGAGGCCAATATTGACTCGGGCCAGATCTGGGCATAATTTGGGAGGCTTTCTAAGTGTATGTGAGAGGCTCTTGCATTTCTAAAGAGGGAGGGGTACTGAAAGCCTTAAGGGTGTCCATAAGTAAACTAGGGGTTCCTTTAGGAATTTGGAGAATCAACAAGGCTCCCAAGACTGGGAGGAAATCAGAGTCTCCTTGGGGAAACTAAGAGAGGAACTCTGTCAATTGATGTACAGAGAAGAAAAGTTTAAAGGGGGCCCAATAGCTGCCACCAGATATGGAGAGGGGGGCTGGCCAAGTAAAACACTTGCATGGGCTGTAAAACAAGAGAAAACGTTGACATCCATTATGTCATCAATAAATAATTTCTTCTTAACCTTGTATGCTCTGTGCTCTAAATCTTTCAACAATATACAATTTTCCTTCAGTGTAGATGACACACCTTTCATCCAGGCCTACAAAGGAGCACAGTCACCCTTTTAAAAAAGAGAATTAAGCTACCCAAAAAGGAAAAGGCTGGAGTAAACAAGATACTTCTCACTAATACAATTCTCCACCAAGAAACAGTTATCTCCCGTGGAACAAGTCTCAAAATATGTCGTAGGGCTGCAATAGGAGAACCCATTAGCTCTGCCAATATGTGCTTCCAGATGAACGACTCAAGCCTAAACCAGGACAGACACTCTTCTCGCAACCCTGCCCCATCGGTCAATTTTGGGACCAAAATTTGGTTATACATTTTCACAACAGGTAGAAGGGAAAAACGCCCATATTTCCTATCCAACACCCATAATTGGGTCTCTGCCGCATTGGCTTCAAGCTTAAGAGCTTGATTCGCCAGTCCCAAGGACCTTTTTGCTTTACTCCAAGGTATCTAAATTCAGTAACCTCCTCCATTCTGGTTCTATTCATATACCACATGGAATTAGGCCTACCTGAAAGAATCCTAAATTGATTCATAACGAGGATCTCTTGACCTGGGCACATTTATGTCCAAGCCCAAGTCCCCGAAGTAATCAGCCACATTATTTAATGACCTTCGGAGGCCCATTGCAGTACAATCCATACAGACAAGATCGTCCGCATATAGAGGGTAATGCAGCTTCAGGAAGCCCAGTCAAGGGGGATTAACCACAATATGAGCTAGAGCTGCCCCTATGCCGAGGATATAAAGATTAAATAAAAATGGGGTAACACACATCCCTGTCGTAAGCCCTGCTCGACAAGGATCCAGCCCGAGAACGATCCCCCTTGATCCAGCCTGACTTTTAGTCTAATGTCTGAATGTAGGTGTTCCAGAATATTAACCAAGGGTTGCGGACAGCCCCATTTTCTCATCATCTCCCACAGCATAGAGCAATCTACACAGTCGAAAGCCTTTGAAATGTCCAAGAAAGCCAAGTACAGGCTACGTTTGGTTTGCACTGCCTGGTTAAACAAAAACTTTATCAACAAGCAATTCAAAGTAGTGCCTGTGCCCTTGCGGAAGCATGACTGGTTTGGGTCACATCTGTCAGATTCCTCAGCCCAACGGTCAACGGCCTGCAAAATAAAATGTGAGAAGATTTTGTAGGAGGCATCAAGAAGGGAGATAGACGTTGTGATGTTCAAGAAGGGAGACCTATCTCCTCCTTCGATGTCTGGGGAAACTGATGAGTACCCAGGGTTTTCTGAAATGGCATCAGTAAAACTGAGTAAAGTCATGAAAGCTTTTGTTCAAAATTTCATGTTTTAATGTGTTAATTAGTGATTATTTATATGGGCAATATTAAGGATGATCCAAATCCTATATTAACGAAGATGGGGTTTTAGAGTGCGTAATTGCAGATCAGGTTGATTCAGCCTTCTGTCTTCCTGCTGTCGCCAGTTGTTTCCTCTATAGGGCCACTGGCCTCAGCGACTGGTGGAGCGGCCCCTGCTTCTGTCAGCCCTGGCAAATACACAGGGCATGAACACTCTTTTTAACGATGTCTGGCTTTTGTCCAGAGCAGCGAAGGTGCTAACAAAAGCTCTTTAGCTGCTGCAGCGGCCTCAGAGGACGACACCTCCCTGAGTTCTGAGTTTCAGGTCAATCTTTACTAAAATTGATCGTCTGCACTCTGCTGTTATCACACAGTTGGTGTTTCCTATGAGACAAACCGCTCTTTGTGCCCAACCAGCCAGAATAGGCACATCAATAGGGGTGCCCTCTTTGGCCTCTTCCACCATTTGTAAGATCTTGGCCAATGGACCTACAGAATCGAGGAGCGTGTCCTGCCACGCTATTCATGAGCAGTCAATGCCCTTTTTCAGGTCCTTCGTGTACTTCGCCATGAATGTAGACATATGGTGGTCCACGTCCGGAGTGTCCGCTACTTTATCCGGCAGAGAAGGTCTGGGAAATTCTGCCTTCAATTTGCTCCTCGCCTCCTTATTTAGAGATGTGGCCGAGCTCACAGAAAGGTGAGAACTCTCAGTGCTGCTGGAATCCCATTCAGTGCCATCTTAGTCTTCCTCTGGGATAGAGGGTATGTCACCTTGACCCAATGCTGGGAAGGGAGCAAATCCATCCCACACCCCCAGGCGCTTTAGGGTGAGGAAAGCCCCATTGGAAGAACTATAATAGAACAGGGGACCATTCTAAAGCTCCCCACACAATTATAATTTGTACGCAATTTAGACGTTTAGACATAGAATGTATTACCTACAAGGGCCAGCAAAGTCTAAAATGTAGGGAAAAAATAAAATATTCAGACATTTGCCACCAAGGAACACTGAAACACCCTGGCAACAGAACATATCCTTCCTTCCCGCATTCCCACTGGAGTCCCAACAAAAACGGTATGTGTGGGTGCACTTACCTGGGTGCAAAGGGAAAAGGCAAAACCACTGGTACACCAAAGGGCCTAGGAAGAGGAAACTCCTATTTGGTGTTGTGGACAACCAACAGATTTGGGCCTGGGGTGTCGCAGCCACCATGGAAAAAGGGGAACCCCATACATTTATGAAAAGAGGACACCCAGAGGAATCCAAAGAGGTCTGACTTTCCCCAATCGCCCTAGAATGTATTGCCCACAAGGGCCGGCAAAGTCCAAAATGTAGAGAAATGCACAAAATATTCAGACATTTGCCACCAAGGAACCACTGAAAAATGCCGGCAACAGCACATATCCTACTTTCCTACAGGTGTCGCTACGGAAACGGTAGCTCACATGTGTGTGCGCTTCCCTGGGCGAAAATGACAGGACAGTCTGGGGTGATGTTCCCAGCCATTGGCGCTTGTCTACCATGTGGGTCGATCATCCCCAAGTCCAGTGGCAGTTCGAGGGAGCCCCGGCAGGGTCGCCCATCCGTATCCAGGGGTAAAACCTGTAACGCAGCCCAGCCAGAGGTCCAGGACGGTCGGGGTGATGTCCCCGGCCTTGTGTGCCCGTCTTCCATTAGGGTGGATGGCCCCCAAGCTCAATGGCTGTCCAGCGGAGCCCCGGGAGGGTCACCGTCCCTTCATGGAGGGAAATCTGTAACGGGCCAGTGACAGGGACACCACGTCACCAGGGCTCCACAAAAAGGATGTAAGTTGAATTCATTCTATTTTTTTGTATTAAACATTTTTATACTTTTATAATGCAAACAATGTATGCAGTACGGGAAATATCTTTTAATAGAAGTTGTAATCTTATTAACATTAAAAATTATCAATTTAAACATAATGCACACATCTGTGGAATTACCATAATTTCTTTCACATACTTAGAAGCAGTGGTCGAAGTGGGCGGCAGCGGTCGGGAGCAGTGCTCCTCTAGTTATTTTAATTAAATTTTAATGTTCCTATACTTTTATTTTAAAAGGAATGGTTTCGTTTTAAAATAAAAGTGTAGGAAGAAGTTGAAACTTGCACTTACACTGCACTGCACTGAACATTCCACTAAACAGCAGGCGCATGTGTTTTGGAGTTTGTATTGTGCATGAGGGGGGGGTGGGAATGGGGTATCTGGGAAGTGTTGCAGGCCAGTAGGGAACAGAGAGAGAGAGAGAGAGAGAGAGAGAGAGAGAGAGAGAGAGATTAAATAAACAGACACAGCCTTATTTCTTATAACAAGCATGCACCGCTTTTGTTTATGTAATTGAAATCTGTCAAACCAATCCTCAGTACACTTGAGTAATATTACATCACTGCGCTCCCCGCAAAGGTGTTCTCTGCTAGTACTTGCAAGAAAAAGAAACGTAAACGTAATTTTTCCTTCGCCTTACGGTATAAATAATTTCACTTTAGTTACCATAACCACCTGAGAACCAGTACATTCACCTTTGGTAAATATATAATTAAATAGACCAGTGGGGTCACATTCAGATCCAGTACCTTCACATTGGCTAAATAACTAAGGAAAATGCTCAGTGGGGTCACTTGAGAACAAATGCATTCACAGGTGGTAAATAAATAATTAAATAGATAAGTGGGATCCCTTTTTGACCAAGTGCATTCACAGTTGGTAAATAAATAATGATCTTGGTCGGACCAGTGTTTCCTCACTACGGTTGATGGCAGGGTGCCACTAAGATGTACAACACTTAACAGCAAAATCTGCCAATCTCCCAGTCAGGACACACCGGGCCGCACTCCACCTCTACACTGCCCATGGCGAGCCTCTGCGTTATAGGTCCTAACGGGAATCTTCAGATTCCCCACCAAGCTGGCTAAGAGCCCAGCTGAGGACTGCGTAAATACTGCCCCCCAGTGCGGACTTAACCTAGGGGTGTGGCACAGTCCCAAACATACCACACGTGCCAAGACGGGCCTTTTGGAAGATAAGCGGGACGATTCCCTTACTCAGATAAACCAACCCTCTCAGGGTACCACTGGGCCTTACATGCCATGTCCCCTGAGGTGGCCAAATCCACTTCTCCGTTAAGCGCGTTACCTCATCCCTACACCCCGCGCAGCAACTAAGCGTTAACAGCCTCTCAGCGTCACCGGGACCGGTGTGGAGAACATTACCTTACATCTGATGATACACCACCCTCGTGTTCGCCGAGTGCTGGCACACGCAGGGCACGGTATCAATTTTTTCACTCTGTCCCTTTCCTACCTGGTTGCTACGACACAGCGCAAGACCCGACCCCGCTCTCTCTCTCTCAAGCAGTGGTGGGCAGGGTGTAGCACTCGCAGAGAGCTCATTCAGATAATGTACATCCCTGACACCACCAAGTGCCTGGATGCCCTCCGCAACGGTCTGTAGCTCCCCTCTCTCGCATCTCTCCTGGCACTCTCCTTCTCTCACGAGCCCATCGGGGCTCTTAAACTCCCTGGGGACTTTCCACTTGTTTCTGCCAGCAAGGGGGCTCGCGCCGGTCTTGAGGTGAAATAACCTCACGGACAGCCCTGCTCCCTCTGCTGGTGGAACCTACCATGTCGCCACTGACAAACTCTTCGCACCAGAAACGCACAGCAAAGTGAAACTGACAACAAGAAAGTAAGCAAGACAAATATGCCCGTTAAACAAAGTGTGACACATAGCCCATGCACACAATGGCGACCCACAGGGAATGCGGGTTTACACTCACCCCCTTCTCCTTCAAGAACCCTTCTCCCTAAGGGTTTCTCTGCTCCTGAAGTGCATACAATTCAATATGGCGTTTTTCATTCCATAGTAATGGCATAGTCCACCATTGTTTAGCATAACCCATTGGTTCATTAGTATAAGTATCTGTACATGTAACAGTATGAACAGGCAGTCCCTTTCTGATAATTTCAGTTTGGGCTCCAGGAGCATCGTAGCTCCATATTCTGGCTGGCTTGACCTCTCGTTGAGATCGCCGGAGCTCATTAACGACCTGTGAATGATCCTCACACGCTGCTTCTGGAGAGTCTATGGATGCCGGCGGTCTGTCCCTAGTCACAGATTCTGGCCTTGGCGTGCTTTCCTCTTGTGTTGGGAAGAAAGTGTTGGAGTCCCCAAAACCTGATACCTCTCTTCTGGTCTCAGACTGATCTGTGGAACCTGGAGTTGTATCCACACTTCCATTCCAGTAGCCTATGACTAAGCCTTTAGCACTCACATCCCTTTCCTCTTCCTCTGGATTTGTCTAAATGTCTGAGGGCCTTTGGGCCATTTCGGGGGTTAGAGGCGACCTATCCTCTGCATTTCTCTTCTCTCTTGACTTGGCGGCTACAGACGGTACAGTACTTGGGCCTGCCGGTTGTAGGATTTCTCTGTGGATGGACTCTGGTTGATGACTTCTGGTGCTCCTCTTGCTGGGGGAAAAAGGAACTTCAGCAACAGTTGGATCCATTTCCACACCATCCCCTATGGGCAGGAAATGTTTCCGGTGGAGGGTCTTCACCTCCCTCAGGGGGCCTTCCCTTCTCTGTCTTAACACGGGCAACCCTGTCAATTGTCGCTCAATCAGATAGGGCTGCGATTCCCAGCAGTCGCCCAGCTTGTTTCGCCCTCTCTTCCCTAGACTCCTTATGAGCACCCGATCCCCGGGTTGCAGGTTGTGGAACCGGACCTTGTCATCATACCTCTTCTTGTTTTGCTGTGCATTATGTTCT
Organism: Ambystoma mexicanum; assembly: GCF_040938575.1. Taxonomy (NCBI): domain Eukaryota; kingdom Metazoa; phylum Chordata; class Amphibia; order Caudata; family Ambystomatidae; genus Ambystoma; species Ambystoma mexicanum. The sequence continues at coordinate 1,214,498,064 of NC_090931.1, forward strand.
GCAAGTGGCTTGCGCTAGTTGGAAGGCTTGGGACATTTGGTCTTGAAGGTCCCCAGTTTTCTATCATGTCCCATCAGAGGATACCCCAGAGCTCAAGTCTATGGGTAGCCGGGAATCCTGGCCGAACATTATCTGGTAAGGGATGAATCCAGTGATGTCAATCCGGGTACAATTATAAGCGTGAACTAGCATGGAGACATGTTGGTTCCACTTCAGTTTCTCTTTGGCAATCAGTGTCCCCAGCATACCCAACAATGTGAGATTAAAACATTCAGCTTGTGCATCCCCTTGTGGGTGGTAGGGGATGTTCTGGTTTTCTTTACCCCAATCAACTGCATGAGTTCTTTGATGAGTTTGGATTCGAAGTCTCGCCCTTGATCGGAATGTAGGCGAGCAGGCCACCCATAACACACAAAGAAGTTGTCCCAGAGTACCTTTGCTATGGTAGTCGCCTTCTGATCTCTGGTCGGATAGGCTTGAGCATATCGAGTGAAATGATCTGTCACTACAAAGATGTTCTAAATACCTCCATTATCAGTTTCAAGGCTCAGTAAGTCCACACAAACTAAGTCCATGGTCCGGAGCTCTGTAGACATTGAAGTGCTGCAGCTGGACAACTGAGGGTTTTTCGGGCGATGCATAGGGCATAGGTGTGGCAATACTCTTTTACTTCAGGGCCTAGCCGAGGCCAGTAAAATCAATTTCGTACCAACTCTAATGTCTGTTCACTTCCCAAGTGTCCATGTTGGTCATGTAGAGTGCGCAGGGCCAGTGGACGTAATGAGCGTGGCAACACAAGCCGGTTTATAAGGCGCCTTTGGATTTGACTCTTCTTCTACAGTACTCCTCCCTTTGTCACTAGCAACTTCCATTCTTTGCGATAGATCTGGTGATTGGGCAGGTTTCTACTTTCCGGTGGCCCTTTGGCGCTGTTCTCTTTGCCATGCAGCACTTCTCATAGTTCTAAATCTTGCAACTGCTTTTGTCTCAGATCCGTCTGGTTCAGATGTGGCAGTTCATGAACCATTAAACTGGTTGCATCACAATAGCTCGTGGGGACCCCTTTTCTGGTCCGTCCTAGGCAGTCGATAAATCGGACTGGTTCAGCAGTCTAACAAGTTCCTTGTCAGAAGATGGCTTTCATTGCGATCACTCAGGCCATCTCGATAGGGATGGATTCAGAGCCGTCGTCAGGGGGAGGTCTTCGAGGCAGTGTATCCGCATCTATGTTGTTTACTCCAGGGCGATATTCCAACTGGAAGTTGTACATAGACCAAGCCGCTAACCAACGATGGCTGGTAGCATCCAATTTGGCGGACTTGATTATGTATGTTAATGGATTGTTGTCTGTTCTCACTGTGAAAGTAGTTCTGTACAGGTAGTCATGCAATTTCTCAGACACTGTCCACTTCAGGGCCAAAAACTCCAGTTTATGGTTAGGGTAGTTCAATTCGGAGGGGTTCAGCCGCCGGCTGGCGAACACCACGCGTCTGACGGTTCCTTGTTGCTCTTGATAGAGTACAGCGCCTAACCCATCAGAGCTGGCATCCGCATGTAGGATATATAGCAGGTGTGGATCAGCGTAAGCCAGTACCGGCGCTTAAGTAAGAGTTTTTTTTTATTGGGCAAAGGCTTGTTCGCATTCTCACTCCATCGCAAAGTCCTCTTTACAATGATACCGGGTCGTGGACTGATTCCTACTGCTGGCTGCCGTCTTCTGAGTGGCTGGATAACCCTTGGTCAATTCTGTGAGTGCTTGAGCTATGTTGGTGAAACCTGGCACGAACCTTCGGTAATAATTGCAGAACCCCTGGAAACTTCTCAGCTCTCGCAGGTTCTGTGGGCAAGGCCAAGTCTCAAAGGCTTTCATATTGGCGGGGTCCACACTCACTCCTTCAGCAGACACCACATGGCCAATATACTTTACACTGGTGCGGCAAAACTGGCATTTTTCTAGTGATGCTTTCAGCCCTTGCTGCTGGAGACAATCCAACACCTTCAGTAACCTTTGGTGATGTTCTTCCAAGGTCCTCCCAAACACAATCACATCTTCTAGGTAAACCAGCACTTCAAGTAAGTTCATATCCCCCACTGTTCATTCCATCAAATGTTGAAACGTGTCTGGCGCTCCCGATATCTCCTGTGGCATGTGGCATTCGAGTAAACTGGTAGAATCCTAGCGGGCAGATGAAGGCCGTCTTCTCCTTATCCTCAGGTAACATGGGAATCTGGTAATATCCACTCCGGAGATTTAAGACAGAAAACCACTGGCTCCCCACCAGACAGTCAAGGGCCTTATCCACTCGGGGGGTGGTATATTGGTCTGGCACGGTTCTGCTGTTGAGCCGCCAGTAGTCGATGCACAGCCGCACATCCTGGTTCTTCTTTCGTGCCACCACAATGGGGGAGGCATAGGGGTTTCTCTACCCCTGGATTATAACTGCATGCAGCAGTTCTTTGAGATGACGCTGGATGTCCTCCACATCCGCAGGTGCCAGCCTTCGCAATCTTTCTCTGAAGGGGGGTGTCATCGTTCAGATGGATGTGGTGCTGCACGCCCTTAGCTTCACCCAAGTCCCTGTCACTGGTTGAAAACGCATCTGCCCTCAGGGCCAGTTGGTCTCGTAGATGATTCTTTTCGTGTTCTGACAACAGGGATTACCCAAAGTTTATCTTGCCCACATCCAAGGTAAGATAGGTTCTTCGGGTTCCAGCTGTCTGCGCCTCCTAGTCAGCAACATGAAACTGTGTGATTGTCAGGCCTCCGGGTAGATGCACAGTATTGTCCGTGGTATTAGTGATAGGGATTCTAATGTGGGTCACTCCTGGGCCAGTATCACTGATCAGTGTGCGTTGGACCATCAAGCCCCCAAATAGTTCTTCACATTCAGCAGCCTCTATCACCAATCTTCTGCAACGATTCTGACCTTGGAGTTGTGCATGGCCAGGCACCATCATTGTCTGACCAGGCAGTATGTCAAGCCTTCTCCATGCATTTCTTAAGGTAGACCTGTTGGCAAGCTGGGTGCATTTGCAGAAAATGTGCAAATTGCGGACCTGTCATCTCCATACACATCCTACCGAGGGTACCAAACAGGGCAGAGTTGGTGCCCATGACCAGGGGTACCTCTGGATATGGGTTCTTGGTGGTGCATACTAATGCCAGGGCGGTCAAAGTGGTGCTTACTCCAGCCACCTCTTGATTTAGATGAATTTTCACGCAGATGTATCCCAGATATCGGCAGGCGGCATCTCCGACTCCCATCAGATTTAGACGGTCCAGCGGTTCTAACGGTAGATATGACATATGTTGGCGATAGTAGGGCTCATAAACAATAGTGACCTGGGAGCCACTGTCCAGTAGTGCTGTACTCCTTCGTCCTTCAAGTTCATCTGGGATTGTCATAGAGGGCTCAATCAGTCCCGCAGGAATGCCTCTGGGGAAACGGGCATGAGTTCGGAGTCTGTTGCAGGTTGCTGGTGACATCTTCTTGAAGTTGCAGAGCTCATGGACGAGACGGAGATGGTCAGCTGTGGGACCCTCCTGAGCTTTAATCTGGCGCTTGGTAGTTAGTGAGTCGGAATTTTGTGTCCTTATGGCTATACAGGAGTTATTGACAGTGGAGCTTACTTCTGTGTTCGAGGTTCTAGCTGCTGCTCTGCTACAACCTCCTGGGCGTTTCCTGACAATGCTCGGGCTGGAGTTGGTTTCAATGCAGTAAATCGATCCGCTACTCGGGCATAGTCTTGGCCACACAGACGAGTTGAGTGGCTGTCATCCCCACATCGATGGCAAAATCTCCATGGCGGTAAAGATGCAGATGATTGGGGAAAATATTCTCGAGGCTCTTGGGCTTGTCTAAATACCTGGTGTTCTCTTTCACGTGATGAGGGAGAAAAGTCTCGGCCTCGCTGTTGATTTGCATTCAGATTTTCCCTGGGTAGCAGTTAGGTCTGTAGCTTTCTTATCAGTTGTTGGAGCTCCTCAATTTGTTTCTGCTGAGTAAGGGCATGGTCGGGTGCTGGGATCTTGCTTTGAACAGGATGACTCTGGACATTGACATCACTGGTTTCTTCTTCCAGAGCTCTTATAGACCTTAGTAGGTCTTTATAGGAGGGAGGTGTGTCCAATTTTTGACGCAGCCTCATTTGGAGGATGGGTATGCCAGCGTCTTTGGCTCCTCTAAGTATCTGCTTCAAACGACATTGGTTCAATTGGGAAGTATCTACTCCTCCTCTATGGTGTGCCAGGTGCAAAGTGTATTCAATCCTCACTAGGAACTCAGATAATTTCTCTCCCAGCTTCAGCGAGGTGGCATGGAACCTCATCATCAAATCTTCCCCGGTTTCGGTAGTGCCAAACGCTTCTTCCAGGGCAGCCGATCACTTGTAGGCAAGTTGGATCTTGACTCAGTGTGCGCAGGGACTGTACCATCTGTAGCACAGGTCCTCGCAATGCCTCTATCACTCGTCTCCTCTTTTCTTGATCTGACACTGTCCAGTCATGTAGCATAAATGGAGCGAGGTCGACCCATACTTCATAACCCTCTTCTCCTTTGGGCATGGGTTTTTCACATTAAAAGGGGCACAAGCGGGTGTAGGTCCCATGTTCACTAATCAAAGGCGACAGTGTTTGATGCTCCATAGTCACTCTAAGTGCTTCTGCCACCACAGCAGCAATAACAAGGTATGATGTTGGAAATGCATTGGAGAGACAGGGCCTTCCTGTCCTTATCCTGTAGTCCTTTTTCATGTGTGTTCTATATTGTTTTCTGCCCAGGAGTCCATGTGGGACTCCTGGCAGTGCAGCTCTTCCAACAATTTTTGGTTTTGTGTACAGACCCATGAGATACCCTTATGGCACCCATGGGTGGGGATACAACCCAGTGTCCCTAGTGTATGTTTTTGGGCACCTGTGTGTGGCCCACAGAGCAGGGTATGGGCTGGTGGCAGCTCCATGCTGAATTTGACAGGTGCTCTGAGTATCCACCATTTTGGGATACCCAGGCCCTGCCATTGGAATCAGTTGATTCCTGATAGGAAACAAGATGGCCCCTGTGGCCTCTTGCTTTCTATTGCCTGTTACCTTGTTTACCCCAAATCCTGGGAAGCCATGACTCGGCCCCTTCCCCCTGACTGGCTGTTGGCTGGAAGTTCCATATATGGTGTTGTTGTGAAGTCCAGGCCAGACTGGCTAGAGCCTTCCCAGTGACTGTATGTTGTGGGTACACCCTGTGGGTGGGACCTGGGTGAATGGAGTGTGTGACCAATATGCACTTCTTGTTGTGAATGTCTAGGTTCTGGTGTTTGACACAATGACTGAGACAGCCCTGCCCGAAACTGGTATGAATGCAGTGTGTAGTGTTGAATGGCTGGGTACTTGTCCCAATACACATTCCTTGTTGTGAGTGTCTGAGAGGGAGGAGAATGGCCTGAATGCACTGTATGCCTGATTGGATGACTGCTGAATGCCCTTCTGAGTGATTGGTTGCGTGAGTGTGACCAAGCAGAATGAAAGGGTGATCAACTATTATATCTGGGGGCCTCTCACTCCTAGAAATCGTTCAGAAGCTAATAGAAGTTGAAACTGATGCTTAATCTCGAAGCCGAGCCTGAAGAAGAAGGTTGACTGCTGTCTCCCTTTGCTGAAATCCGAAAGCCGTCAAGACTGATTCAAGAGAGGACACGGTTCGGCGCCTTCTTCCCGTGCTCCAAGGGACCATCAAGCACCGATAACCTTCGCCAAAGCTCCCTGGAAGTAAGACCCTCGAAAGGCTGCCGACCGGAGACTGGGACCGCCGAGGAGAATGAAGATAAGCACAGGACATTCCGTCCACGGTCGTCGACCAGGGTTTGCAGGGCTGCTGTAACTGCTGGAGGCCCGTCGAATCCGTGTTGCCCAGAGGAGGGGACCGCTTGACGCCGTGCCATCGACGACCGGAGCCGTAAAGCTCCTTTACCTAAGACTTTTGATTCACGGACGCGCTCGTCTGCACCGCCGCCCGCCTTATCCTGCCGGAGAAGGCCAGGTCGTTGACGCGCCGAGGAGCATCCGCCGGTGGGTTTCCCGCCACCCAAAGACCGTAGAGAAGCCGGACAAATCGACGCCCTTGCTAGGCCACAGTTCTTCACAAACTCTTTGCGGTCCTGAACTATCGACATCAAGGTGCCCCGCATGCCTCTTCCTTATAGGACGTCTTCGAATGGTCGTCAACGAGCACCTCTGGGACCGAAGCTGCTGCCTCGATGCCGAGTTCACTTTCTTCGAGGGATCTCGACGATCTGTGGCTCCTGCTTTAAAGCGAGCCCCTCGAGAAGGATCCGTCGACGACGCATCGTTGAACTCTGCTATTCCACATACTTTGGGGTGGTAGAAACATTATAGAAGGAAATAAGACTTATAGGATAATATATGGACTGAGCTTGTGATATATCTTTATTTTACAGGTTGCCCAGTTGGGGGGGGATCTCCACACAGAGCTGTGTCTAGTGGTAGGGGCCAGTATTATGCCAATTATTCTAACCAACTGCTTTCCTCCTATGTCTATTGTTGGTTACCTTTATTTATTTTTTTTTTTTTGTAATACTTTATTCATAATTTTCATAAATGTATTACAATCACTGAAGTTAAAGAATAAATGATTACAATAAAACAATAAAAAGGAAACAAACAATGTTTAATACCACACAGAAGTAAAGAATCACACCCTCAATATTAAGTCTAAATACCCAAACTCAAATTCTTAAAGTACTATGAAACAACAAATAACAACAATACAACAAGACAAATCAAGACATACAAAACACCCACATCCCAACCCTCTCATAATAAAAAACACTCACACCTTGACATATAATCATTCACTTCCATAAAATTCATTAAAAGGTTCCCAAAGTTCCTCATATATTGATCCTTTTTGCTGTTTACATAACAAGCATTTCTCATACCTTGAAAGAATCTTCATATCACATAGCCAGTCCTCCATAACAGGTTTCTTCCACGTTTTCCACACCTTTAACACCTGTTTAACAACTACCAATAATCCTTTATTAATCCAATTCCTAACCACATAAGCAATAATACGGCCGCATCTTGGAGATAGCAGAATCACAGATAAAGGGCTCTGTGGGAAATTAATAGTCCAAATTGCATCAATCCTATTCAACACATCCTTCCAATAGTCCCTCACTCTATCACAGTACCACAACATATGCAACAGAGAACCCTTCTCCTTCCGACACCCCCAGCAAATAGCATTGTCCAGCAATCCAAGACTATACATACGAAGCAGAGTCCAATAAATATTACCCAATACCCTTTGATGAACATAATGCAAATTTAAGTCAATTTTCGCTTTAACCGGAACCTTACAAATTTGTTCCCACTCCTCCACTGGAATGTCATTGCCCAATTCTTCAGACCATTTCATTCTTAGTTTTTCCCATAAGACCAACCAAGCATTCTCCAAAGAAATAAAGTTCATAATAGTCAACACTTTCTGTTGCATCACAGTAAACAACCCACATATCTCTGGCTTCTCCATATATCCAGAGTCTAACATCTGTCGCCGCTCAGAAAGCAAATCCCCTGCTCCCTCCTACTTAGTCCATATTTAAAACATAGATCATCAAAGGGAACCATTTCATCATCTTCATTCCAAACATCCCCAATTTCCAGAACACCACTCTTCCAATGCAACATCATATTATTAACCTGCAAACCAGGATTACACCACAAAGAAGCCTCTTTATACATATGCAATCCCTGACCATTAGCAGTAACCAACGTGATCAAAGTGTCCTTAGTAACAGCAATTGATTTCAGATTCATAGCCCGACGAAGTAATTTCCCAAGAGGATACAAACTTCTTGCATTGTACGGTTTCAACATTTCTCTCTCAATGCTCGCCCACCAGGGCATCAAGTCTAAATCATCAATCAAGAAAATGAACAATATTTTTAAGTAAGAAGCCTTTACAATAGTTCCCCAAAACAGGATAACCAAAGCCACCATCACAAACATTTCGAGTCATAATATAACGTGGGATCCTAGCTCTTTTACCAACACCCCACAAAAAGTCCTGAAAAACATTATCAATACGTCCTAGTATTTTCTTCGTGAACTGTAAAGGAATAAATTGTAAAAGGTACAAAACCTTAGGAAGCAGCATCATTTTAATTGCATTAACTTTCGCCCAGATACTCAAGATATCCTTTGGTTACCTTTATTAAGTGATTTGTGTGACTTTTCACCAGAGTACAGTTGATGCACTTTAATGAAATCTGATAATAATTGTGGTACCACTTAGAACTGTATATATTTGCCATTGTACATTTACTGAGCAAAAAGTGAGTAATTGTGATTGTGTACATAACTTTGAACATAATTATATAAAGACTGTGCTTTAACTAATACAGTGTGTGGACATTCCTTTGTGGGTGCTTGGGGACTACACTGTACTTAAGAACCAGCCTGCATCACCTCCTGAGAAGCTAGGCCTTGATTGCTCGACTACATTACCAATAATAGAGAATCTTGGCTGGGGTCCTCTGTGCCTCTCCTCTGCCATATAGAGAGCAAGAGTACAGACACCCCCCCAGTCTTTACACAAGGGCATCCTTGGTGGGGGTTGTAGCTTCTGGGCGGAGAGGTATTCCGGGCCAAGCATCTAAGTGCCACACTGCTCAGGTAAACACTGGTTCCCTGTCTTGGATTTCCCTGGACAAGGTTTTATCTGTAAGAGAAACTCCACCATAACATAGCATATAACATTTGGTATCTTGCCCAGGTACGCGGCCCACACTTTTCACTTTACCTGTGATAGATTCTAAGGGACTAGTCATGGCTAATACCTCATCTGTTGTAATGTGTAGAGGGGTCTCACCTATAATGAAACAGGCCTCTGGACTAAGCCTTTCAGCTCGTATCCATTGTAACACATACTCATGCACCATGTTGACTATGTATAAATAACCACTATTTTGCTCACAGATCCTGTTGGTAAACCCCCCCACACCCCTTCCAGGGTATCTCAGCAATGCCTCCAAAAGTGTAAGGTGTTTCTCCCCTTTTTAGTCTTATAAATGATTAAGCAGCAACCTGTAGGTGACCTGAGCATAGGGGTCTAACACCTTACTGCACACATGTGCACCAGCAAATGAAAACCCAGGGGGACGGATGATGGACCTTCACCAGGGCCCAGATGACGAACAGCTATACTAGTGCCCCTGATTAAATAAACAGACACAGCCTTATTTCTTATAACAAACCTGAACCGCTTTTGTTTATGTAATTGAAATCTGTCAAACCAATCCTCAGTACACTTGAGTAATATTACATCACTGTGCTCTCAACGGAGGCGCTCTCTGCTAGTACTTGCAAGAAATACAACTTAAAAGTTAGTTTTCCTTCACCTTACGGTATAAATAATTTCACTTTAGTTACCATAATATTGAAACGGGTCCTGTGGGAACACCTGAGAACCAGTACATTCACCTTTGGTAAATATATAATTAAATAGACCAGTGGGGTCACATTTAGATCCAGTGCCTTCACATTGGAGTAATAACTAAGGAAATAGCTCAGTGGGGTCATTTGAGAACAAATGCATTCACAGTTGGTAAATAAACAATTAAATAGAGCAGTGGGATCCCTTTTTGACCCAGTGCATTCACAGTTGGTAAATAAATAATGATCTTGGTCGGACCAGGATGCCACTAAGATGTACAACACTTAACACCAAAATCCACCACTCTCCCAGTCAGGACACACCGGGCAGCACTCCACATCTACACTTCGCATGGCGAGCCCCTGCGGAATAGGTCCTAGCAGGAATCTTCAGATTCCCCACCGAACTGGCTAAGAGCCCAGCTCAGGACTGTGTAACTACTGCCCCCCCAGTGTGTACATAACCTACGGATGTGGAACAGTCCCAAACATACCACACAGGCCAAGACGGGCATTTTGGGAGATAAGCGGGACGATTCCCCCACTCAGATGAACCAACCATCTCAGGGCGCCACTGGGCCTTACACGCTGTGTCCCCTGGGGCGGCCACATACACTTCTCCGTTAAGCGTGTTACCTCATCCCCACACCTCGCGGAGCGACTGAGCGTTAACAGCCTCTCCGCGGCATCGGGACCTATGTGGAGAACATTACCTTGCAGCTGATCATACACCGCCCTCGTGTTCGCTGAGTTCCGGCATATGCAGGGCATGGTATCTTTTTTCACTCTGTCCTTTTCTTACCTGGTTGATATGACACAGCGCAAGACCCGACCCCGCTCTCTCTCTTTTTCTCTCCAGCAGTGGCGGGCAGGGTGTAGCACTCGCCAAGAGCTCCTTCAGATAATGTATCCCGGCATGCTCTCTCGACCCCAGTAGGGAGAGAGAAACAACGAACAGATGGCCTACGGGTGGAGGAACGTCCCTGACACCACAGAGGGCCTGGATGCCCTCAGTGACGATCTTGAGCTCCCCTCTCTCACGTCTCTCCTGGGTGCTGTCCCTTAAGAGCCCCCCTCCCATTGGGGCTCTTAAACTCCCCGGGGACTTTCCACTTGTTTCTGCCAGCAGGGGGGCTTGCGCTGGTCCTGTGACATCACCTCACGGACAGCCTGCTCCCCCTGCTGGTGGAACCTATCACCATTGACAAACTCTTCGTGGCAGAGACACGCAGCAAAGTGAAACAGACAACAGGAAAGTAAGAAAGATAAACATTAAACATGCCCATTAAACAAAGCGTGACACATAGCCCATGCACACAATGGCGACTCACAGGCAGGGAATGCAGGTTTACAGAAAGGGTCTGGAACTTAATCTGTGCAGCCACGGGGAGCCAGTGAAGGGATTTCAGCGCCGTAGAGATGTGGTCCCTGGGCATGAGGCCAAGAATAAGTCTTGCGGTTCTGTTCTGGAGGACAGAGGGTAGAAGACGGCAGAAGAGGGCAGGTTGAGAAAGAAGCTGTTGTAGTAGTCCAGCCTAGAGAGGACCATGGCTCTGGAGACGGTGTGCCTCTAGAAGGTGAGAAAAGGTAGAATACCTCTTAGAAGGTGCAGTTGCTAGTGGGACTTTTTAGAGATGTCTGTGATGTGAGACAAGAAGGAGAGAGAGGAGTTGAAGATGACCCCTAGGTTTATTGCCTCGTTGGTAGGTGGAGGTGCAAGGCCAAGTAGGCCGGCCAGAGAGAAAGAGGGAAGGTGGGAGCAGGGGTCCCGATGAGGACAATATTTGTCTTACTGTCATTGATGCAGAGGTCGTTTGCAGCACACCATGACTGAATTGCGGCCAGACAGTCAGGTATGAGTAAGGAAGAGGAAGAGTCCAATGGTGGCCTGAAGGAGAGCTGCGTGTCATCCTCGTAACACTGAAAGTTGGAGGTGAAGGTGGCTATCATAATGGCCAGGGGGGCAATGTAGCCATTGAAAAACCAGGGGGATAGGTCAAATCCACCGGGGACACCGCAAGTAGAGAGAGTGATAGGGGGGAGGAAAGACCCCCAGTTCCACTTGGGATGGGCGTTCAGAGAGATATGAGGTTAGCCACGCCAGGGCCTGATCAGTGATGCCCAGGGTATCACAGAGATGTGCAATCAGGGTGTTGTGGTTCACCGTATCGAAAGCAGAGTAGAATGAGGACACAGGGAGAGTAAGAATCAAGATTTGAGAGCAGATCTTCACGGGTGTTCAGAAGAGCAGTTTCCGTGCCTCTGGATGCTGAAAACCCAGACTGGTGGTCGTGGAAGCAGACAACAGATTCAGTGTGGAGTGTAAGCTGGGATATAGCCAACTTCTCCACAAGTTTGCCCAGGAAAGGAGTGATAGAGATCGGGCGATAGTTTGCTGGAATAGAAGGGTCAGCAGAAGGTTTTTTGAGGATAGGGTCCACAAGGGAGTGCTTAAGAGCAGTGGTGAAAACTCCAGTGACGAAGGAGAGGTTGCAGAGGTCAGCCAAGGCTGGGGTGAGAGAGTCAATGTTGTCCTTGATGGTTTTCGATGGACAGGGGTCCACCAGTTTGGAGGAGGCTTTCATAGACTGGACATGTCTAGTGACCTCCTCAAGTGTGACAGGGGAGAGAAAAGAGAAAAAGGTGAGGGGTGGAGGTGGCCAAGGGTGGTACAAGAGATGTTGGTGCATGAGGTGGAATAATAGGTGGAGGCAAAGGCAGCTACTGAGACGCTTTTCATGTTTGGATGACCTTGTAGATGGGAGGCAGTGCCAGGCTTAACGATGCCAGAGCAGAAGAGAGCTTCAAGTGAGAAGAGATGAGAGAATGATCAGTCCAGGTGAGAGAAGTAGTGAGAGGGATAGATAGCGGAATGTCAGTTGGGAAAAGGGCCTCTAAGGTGTGGCCAGCACTGTGCGTTGGGCCAGATGGTAAGATGGAAAAAGAGAGAGAGTCGCAAAGGTTGCGGAAAGGTATTGAGGAATCAGATGAGTTGAGGTGGATGCTGAGATCACCCAGTAGGAGGAGTTGAGAAGAGGAGGAAAGGAGAGAGGAGGCCAGGTCAGCCCATTCTGAAAGGAAGAGGGAGGGCTGACCAGGTGGCCGATAGAAGGTGGCCAGCAGGAGTGAAGAGCTAGGAGAGAGGGAGAGTCTGCAGACCAGGCACTCATAGGATGAGTAGGCCTGAGTGGGAATGACAGACACAGGGAACTACTCAGGGAAGAGCAATGCTACTCCCCCACCTTTGGTCTAGGAAGAGAGAGTATCTTGTAGCACTCTGGAAGAAGTGTGTCAAAACTCGTGACAGATCTATCCTTGAACCAGGTTTCAGTGAGGGCAAGAACATCTAGATCCAGGCGTTCAAAGAGGTTGCAGATGTCAGGAGTGTTTGACAGCTGAAAGAGTGTTAATCGGGGCAATGTGGAGCAGATTGCAATCAGTGAAAGACTTACGGGGGGAGCAGAGGACAGTGCCCCCCCCCCCAAGTGACGAGAGTGCCTGAGAGACAGAAGTAGAAGGGGGCAGAGAAGCCAAGGCCGGAAGGGAGCCGGCCCATAATGTTTGTGGAGGGAGCCAGTGCAGGAGGGGCTGCAGGGGGCAAGGGAGCCCCAGATACGGTGTTAGTGGGTGGCTGGTTCACCCAAGAGGAAGAGGCTGACGGGGTTGTCAATGTGTGGGATTGTGGCAAGAAGGCCATGGCGAGGGTAGAAGGGTGGTTAGGAGGTGGCAAGGGAACCAAGGTGGGCATAGCTGGCAAAGGAGCCAGGACTGCCAAAGGAGCTGGTGCAGAAGGTGGAGGGAGGTTGATAAGGCGGAGTAGAAGGTTCAAAGAGTGGAAGGTTGGGTTGAGGACACTGGACAATGATGTTACCATTGTGGTAGACATTGATGATGACCCTGGAGGTGGAGAGGGCAAGAAGGATCTCCCAGCAGGTGCCACCATGGATGGGTGAGGAAGAGAAAGGAGAGAGAAAAGCGATCATATGGAGAGTCCATATGTCAGGTGAGAGAACGACAAAGAGTATGTCTGTGAGAGTCTCTCTGGCAGAGGCAGTGACTTAGGTGCCTGCAATCGGAAGTGCTGGGTGAGAGCCCAGTATTTCCTTCTTGCATTTCTTCCTGCCAGACTTAGTAAGGGGTGAAGGATAAGAGATAGAGAAGCAGTTTGAGAAGATAGGAGAGATAGAAAGTGCCACAGCAAACTGCAGAGAGTGAGGTACACTTAACCAGGCTGAGGAAACAGAGGCACGGGGAGAGCAGTAAGTAGAGGGTGGGGGAGACCGGGCACAAGACTGGGAGAAAAACAATGGGAGCTTGGGGGAGGTAATATGCACAGAAAAACAGTGAGCACGCAGAGGAAAAGGGGTAGTGGGTGTAGGGCTGAGGGGAATAACAACACACAGGTACAATGCGACTGAGGGAACAGGTAGCAGACTAGACAGAGTACAGAGGGGGTGGACTTGTTAACACATTCTCATGAAAAGCAGGTTATGTACACAGCTAAAAACGAATTTAAACATCAGCAGGACAAAGTGACATACATTTCATAGTAGTCATCTATCTGACCATGCTAACCCAGAGCTTTCGCCTCAACTTCCACTGCATCCTGTGTCGATGCCTGAAGACCTGGATGACCCAGCAGGTAGTCCATGGGGTTGCCAGCCACTGCTTCGAAATGGACAGTGACCACGTAATCTGACAGTTGCAACATCCAGTGCTCTAATGGGAGCGGTGTGCAAAGAAATTACCCTTGGAACATTGGCAGTAGGGGTTTTGGGTTCATTGTGATCGTGATAGGATGATCAAAAATGTAAAGTTGTACATGACAACATCACAACAGAAAAAGGAACACCTCACACTCTATTTGTGAATGTCTAATTTCTGTTGGTATCAATGCTTTGGGAGCAAACGCCAAGGGGTGTCTCACCCAGTCCTTGTCCATCTGAGCAAGCACAGGCCTTAGGCCCACAAGACTAGCATCAACCAATATATCCGACTGTTTAAGAGGGTTGAAAAATACCATTGTGGTATATTCTGATAGAGTTGCTTTGGAGTCTTGAAATGCTTTGTAACAACACTCAATGCTCATTTGATGTTTTTGGAAATAAGATGACGGAGTGGCTACATTATTTTGGGCAAGTTCAGGGTATAGATACCACAGAAATGTATCTACACTATGAAAGTGCGTACTGCAGAAGGCGATATGGGATATGCAAAGTCATTGATGCCCACGACCTTCTGAGGATCAGCTAAGATGACTTTTCCTTGGAATACAAAACAAAAAATGTGTAACTTGGACTGCATGAAAGGGCATTTCTTTTCATGTAATACAAGCCCATTCTGACGCAATTGACTGAAAATCACTTGCAGTGTCTTTAGGTTTTCTTTTTTAGTTGTTCAATATATCAGGACATCAATACTCACATAATGTAGTGTCTAGGCAAGGTAGAAACCCTTTCAATGTATGTTGAAAAACCTTGGTAGCTTATCACCCCTCAAACATGGCGGCCGAACACTCCAACTCATCGCTTGAAATACTACAATACTTCAGGCTAAGAGCGGCGGTTCGTGCAATGTGGCCCTCCTACCCAGACGAGCCCCCAGACTCACCCGAACTTCAATACATAGCAAACTCAACAGGCAGTAGGGGCATAATATCCTCTCTGTATAAAATGCAGCTGGAAAAACGAGAGAATGCATCCCTCAAACCACGGGAGGCTTGGGCTAGGGAGCTGGAAATGGAAATCACTGAAGGAATGTGGAATAAAATGTGTGCACACACGCGCAAAGTCTCCCTTAGCACCAGATTCCGTTGCATACAATACAAACTCCTAAACAGGCTTTATTATACGCCGCACAGAGTAGCGAAATGTACACATACCCCGACTCACATATGCCCGAAATGTAAATCTGAAGAGGCAGATCATATACATATGTTTTGGTCCTGCACTGCGCTAAGCGTGTTTTTGATAGAGGTAACGAAAGCGCTCTCAGAGATAATTGGGTCCCCAGTGGACCTTGATCCACTGGCCCTTCTGTACGGGATATGGTCTGGAGAAAATGCCAAAAAAAGTTCAAAATTCTTAAATGTGAGTGCTATTGTCGCTAAAAGATGTATATTACAATGTTGGAAGCACCGCTCACCCCCACCCCCACCATCGAGATGTGGTTGAGAGCCCTCACCTGGGTGCAAATGTGTGAAGAGGAGTATACTGGATCCCTACCTATGTCATCGAACCTCAAAAATGCGTGGACTGAATTCTGCAGCTATCTGAACAATAAGGACGAGGTTGAGTGGAGCTCCACCCCCTCCCCCCTCCGCCGGGTCCGCCCAACTCACCATAAGTACTGAGCACCTCTCGCTCCCTCGTGTAGTCAAATCTCCCCTCCCCATTCTGTGCAACCTCGAAAAGTGCATGATGTAATGCCTAATTGTGATATTATGATTTCTGTTTATCTCTGTGTAATATGTGATACACCTGTCTCAACTTTCTGCCAATAAACAAAAGTTTTTAAAAAAAAGAAAAACCTTGGTAGCCGATGATAACCTGAAAATGAGTGGCTTGTATCTATACAAACCTACATCAGGGGGAAAATTCACAATTGGGCATGAGTCTTTGTGAAAAGACATCTGATAATAAGCAGACAGCAAATCGATTGAAGAAAATATTTTTGTCTCTTTTAGATCAGCCATGATACCATCCAGTGCCGGCTGGGTAACCGCAAGTGCACACCGATGCATACCTCACTGTGCTGTTTAGGTTTTGTCGCAATCCATACCAGTGAAAGCCAAGGTGTGGGACATTTGACTTTCAATCCTGTCTAGCTTCCAGTGTCTGGGGTTCATCTTTCACCTTTTGTCTAACATTAAACGAAATACAGCAATGCCACAACGCCACTGAACAAATCATGTGCAGCGGCAATGTTTGACCTTGCAGGTACGCTACCCTTTAAAATAGGTTTTTAAACTAACCTCTAAACATTGGAATAAATCTCATTTTCGTATTCATTAAATGGCAAGCGGATCAGTCACAGGACCTGACCCATGTTTCAACTGAGCAAGTTGTCTTTTGACGCACTAGTAGCATAAAATGGGGTGGGAGTAGATGCTATGACTACATGCATATGTAACTCTCCTTCCAGTGGTAGAAGTTGCTTGACTCCATATGTGTAGAGTTGTATTCTGGGTGTTGCTAGTTTCAGTATCGGTTTCAGCCTGTGAAATTGGACCGAGGGCATCTAGTTCACTGACGTCCCCTGTATCAAACAGCACTGGAACACTTGATAGGATAATTAAACAGACTAGCGCAATAGCAACAGATTAGCAAAAAATGCAAAAATACACACTAGTTGAAAAAAATATGAGAGAAGAATCATGACAGTATTGTCGTGAAGGGTTCTAATCCACAGTCCTCTTTTATTACATCTTATTACATCTTAATATAATTTGGCTTTACATTTATTCTTGAATAGGATTCTTTTAAAGTTTATTTGTATTTTCTGCAAGCCCTGAAATAAAATAACCTTTGCAAATTTCAGCAAAACAAGAGTCCAGGTTTTCTGTGGAATGTGATTTAAGTGATTTAAACATGCAATTGCTGAAAGTTATGTAATATAAGACAAGAGGATAGGAGGAGAGATGTGCACAGAATTAGTTGAAGCAAACAGAAGGCTGATTTAAAGGTGATAAGCACAGGGAGGTCGAGGGCAAAACTGGGTTTTGCATCCCACAACCACCCACCATGCCCACATGGAAAAACTTGACTTTAAAAGTATATTTGTTGGCAGCTATGGCACCTCAGTTTCCCATTGCCCTTTGGGTGCTATTGCCCCTTGAGGCAGTCCGCTCTCCCTCTGTACTTCCTCCTCTCAAAATGAAGGTGTCTCCTGCAACCCTGTGTCCCTTGTCTAATGCATTCTTTGAATCGGTTCCCTTGCTCTGAGCCTCCACTTTCTGCACTCCCTAATCCAGGGAAAATGGCTTTCCTTCTTTCCTTATGTAGCTCCTGGAATCCCTGGCCTGTTTAATATACCAGGGGACCCCAGGCTCCATCTAGCCCATGTATTCTTGGAAATATTCTTTTTAACTAAACCCTGTCACTCTTTTCTTCTGTTCTTTGACCCACTATCGAAATCCCTCACAGTAACATGTAAAATGTGACTCGGAAGCAATGGGTTTATCAAAATGCAACACATCACACACATCTATGACTCCAAGAAACCATCTGCCTACAGAAGGACAAACATATGATACATAGATTTTAAGACAGTACAATATTTCACATGCGCCCCCAGTATAAGAATATTGTTACTCTCTTGCCAACATGGACGGGACTAGGGGAAAAGCTATACAATTGCTGCCATTTCTTCCATAAAGCTGTGGGCCAGAGTGCAGTTGTCCTTTTCATGCATGCCTTTGAAGGACAATAGCGGTCGGGCAGAGTCCGAGATATATCAGCCACAGCGACATTCAGAGAAACCAGTCTGTTGGGAAGTGTCTGGATTTTCCTCGGGCTGAGGCTTATGGGAAGTGAAAACTAAGGTGAAGTAGTCCCTCCGTAAAGCCTATCCCTTGACGTCGACCGGGGTCCACAGCACTGACCTGGTGTCGTGCAACGGTGTACCCTCCCGAATCTCCTCCTCACCTTGTTCTTCCGAAGAACTGTCTCTAGACTCCGTTTCTTCTTTCGGATTTGTCTGGCTTCCTTTGCTTGGGCTTCTTCTCCTTCTTATCGTGTAAGTAGGGTTGAGCTCCCTCGGAGGCCACCTTGACTGGTAGAAGCTCCAAGTCACTGAGAACCTCGAGAAGCCAGCCCCAAATTTGTTGGGCATGAGTCATTCAGAGGAACCAGGCTGTTGGGAAATGTCTGGATTTTCCTCGAGCTGAGGCTTAGTGGCAGTGGACATTAAAGTGAAGTAGTCCATCCGTAAAGCCTATCCCTTGACGTTGACCGGGGTCCGCAGCCCTGACCTGATAGTGATGAACTTGCACATTAAATCAATAAGAAAAATGCAAGGTCCACTCCTTTCCTGATGTAACATTAAAAAAACAAAACGTCTGTCTTAGAAACACTTAACTGTGCTTAAGATGAGACTGCAGGATGTGGTTTCTAATCAAATTTAGAAGAAAAGTAAAAATATGTCTTGTCAGACACTACAGTCATGTTTGTGTGCCAGAATATGCATGTCAGACCATCACACAGGCTGTGTAGCGTCTCACACACAACCTGTGCTGAAATTACAACCATGATCATCTTATCTATCCCATTTATCATCCTTTATCCAAAGTTGCCACTGGGATCAGCTGGAAATTCAGCAATCGAGGTGTACAGGACCCAGATTCTTAGCCCCAGTCAGACCAGCATGTGCTGTCCAGTGCTGTGTTCAGCAGTGTGTTACTTACTTCTGCCCATCGTTGCCAGAAACAAAGGTGTTAGGGAGAATTCTCTGTAAGGCTAATTTCCCAAACCTAGTGAGTCCCCCAGCAGCTTTGCTGGATTGGTGGGGTTTATTTTTTTCTCTCCTGCTAAGAGTGAGATTCTTTTGCTCCCACTCTTAGACATGATTTGAGGTGTTCCTTTAACTTTCCATGTGTTTTATGGGCTATGGGGTCTTTTACTCCATAGGGTCTCATGTGTTTTTTTGATGTGGGTTACACAGCACCCTCCGTGCCGTAACCCAGGGGTGTCGTAGGGACCCCCCAACATAGACTCCATACCCTGGGACTGACTACTGTCTCCCAGGGCATGTAAAGTCACCATTGGCTTTGCTAGTCCCAAATTATGAACAGAAACCAGTAAAAACCATCATATTGTGGACGTACAATTCGATTGCCCCGGGGTCTGTTGTTCGAGGGGGCAAGTCTCCGTCGAGTTTTGGCTGGTGGCAGTGGATACTACTTTTTATATTCGACCGCAAATATATCTCTATGGGATTTTCCCATTGTTCGAGGCTACCAACTTTGATTATTTAATTCTTATAGCCTCAAACATACCGCCGGTTTATTTATTTAATATTAATTCATCGGTTGGTATTTTTTGCCAGAACTCTATTCTAAAATGGCGTTTGTGTTCTCTTCTGTGACTCCAACCCAAGTCGAGCCCTTTGTTCCACTTTTTGGCAGGCTTCTCCAGAGAAGCCTCCGAAAGTGGTGCACTCTGTCTGGGTACCACAGGGGGTGTGGGAAGGGGTTTAGGCACTCTGGACTGAGTTACCTTGGTAACTCAAGTCGCACTCTTGTGTGATTGGCCCAAGTGGTGAGCCGGCCGGCTCACCACTTAGCATGTTTGATTGACAGCTAGGCTGAGTGAATGGGGGTGTGCTGCATAAAAGCAGGGCTTTGGGGACTGGAACTTCAGAAGTCACCACAAGACCTAAGAATCCGAGGAGGGAGAAGCTGAGCCGACCTGCAACGATGACACCACCGGTGGAGCCCTGCTGAACCATCTCACCACTTTTCCCGACGACTGAGGAGTTCTCCAGTCCGGAGAGTCTTCTTCCTTTGACTGGTGGGGATAACCAGTTTTGCCCTCTTTTCACCTTCCTGGAGCATCTCGTGGCCGCCTTGCCTGTGCCAAGCACCCCGGCAACCGGAATACCACGGTTTACCACTACCGCGAAGAGAAGGGTAGTACCTTTTAACCGGAGGACTCCGCGGCTGGTTTCTTCCCTGGCAGTGCAACGACCTTCATCTTTCCTCCATGGCGAGACCTCTTCTTCCTCTGGACGAAACACCGACTTGCACCTGCTGCCAGGAACAACTGCCCCCGCTGGAGCTTCCTTCACACTTAAGGTACTGTGTCCCGCCTGGCTTCCCTTGCGACAGATCGTTCGGGGTGACAGTAAAGCCTCGACTTTCTAACCTGGGCTAGCCTGGGACAACCTCGCTAACTTTTCCTGACTTGAATTTCATCCTTTTTGTGTGAACTATCTACAAGGCTCTTTGGGCATAACCCCACTTTGTGAACCTGGACCCCTTCTGCTTGCTCTCTCCAAGAGTGGGACTTGCAATTGACTTCCTTGCTCTCCAGTAGAACTCTGCCTATCCTGCCTTACTGTGGTTCTTTGTAAAAGTATTGAAACTTGTGTGCTTCCTTAACCCTGCCTTTTTCCTCCCTTTCTTTACAACTTATTAGAGTGTCACCTTATGTTAAGCGCTCACCTCTGTCTGAAAATAAGTGGTGTTTCTCACTAAGACTTGTCTAATAAGTGACTAGGGTTGTATATATATGATAGTGACTGTGTGCTGAATTTACTCACCTCGTTTTTGCTAGTGTAAATTACAAGTGTGTTTTTAAATAAATAATTATATACTTTTACACCAAAGCTCTGGTCAGTGTTTGTTTCTACTACTGTGTCCCTGTACCTATTGTGTATACTCTGCATACTGCCTAACTCTTCTTGAGGGAAGTCTGACTGCTCAGCCACAGCTACCAAGTGAATCTGTGTGGTACAGACTGCTACTAAGTGGGTTTACTGCCAAACACCTGTAGTCTTAAATCTTTTGCAGTGGTCCCTAAGAGAACTGCACAGGTTCCTGCCTAACAAAAGGGACTGTCTGAGGTGCAGCTGAAGATCTTTGCAGATGTTGAAAGAACATTGTATTCAAATAAGAGAGTCCAGATGCCTGTCTCCCTTTGCTTGTGACTCCCATGATTTTAGGGAGACTTGGCAGCTCTGTTGACAGAGAAATGTAGGGGGCACTCCATGACACGATATGGAATACATTGAAAGAAAAAGGGGACTAGCCAGAAAAGCTGTCTGATGGTAAACTCCATTGAGGCAGTTAGTACTGTGTTAGAGTCCAGATTTTCCATACTAACTTTCAGGGAAGTCATGATTCTATTAAAGACACAGAGGCTCGTATTATGCTTGCTCTTCTTCATTAAAACTCAAGCAGCAATCTTAAAAAAGAAAAAAAAATATCAATAAAAATCTAAGAAAACAACCATTTTCTGTGACAATGTAGTCTTTGCAGTTTGAAACTCTATTGCCCTCAGGCACGACACTTGTCCTAGTCCATGAATCATGAAGTTATGGTCCTATCACCTCATAAGTCCTCCTCCCTAATTCCCCTTTCTTTCACTGTCTCGCTGCAGCTTCCTAATGAACGACTCCATCTCGAACAGGGTATAAACAAAGAACAAAACCCGTAATTAACTATACCGCCTCCAGATCCGGCAGGGTTCTGCCCTGTGTCATCTGCCTGTTTAGTGTCCACACCTGCTGTCACGTTCCCTTGGAGGTTCAGCAGATTCACTTGGAGGCATCCTGTTAGGAAGAGGCTAGTGGCTTAGTTTAATTTTAGGGTTAAATTGGCTTGAACTGTACTTCTCCTTAACCATGTAAGGAGCCAGCTTCAATTATCCCAATCAAAGATGGAGTATTGCCTGCACAGCAATGATTGCTCCAAAGCCTACTGTGAGGTAGTTTGGAACCTCTGGAGAGGGTCTAAACTGTCTTTCAATTGAGTTTCTTCCAAGAGAGGTCATAGCTACAAGAAGCTCCGTTACGAATAAAAGGAGAACTAAAGTAGCCAGGGATCTGAAGTATTTCAAGAAATCTAACAGCT
This sequence comes from Ambystoma mexicanum, assembly GCF_040938575.1. Taxonomy (NCBI): domain Eukaryota; kingdom Metazoa; phylum Chordata; class Amphibia; order Caudata; family Ambystomatidae; genus Ambystoma; species Ambystoma mexicanum. The sequence goes on from NC_090931.1 coordinate 1,214,520,083, forward strand.
GGAAAATCCAGTGAAAACTCTATCTCAGATAAGTGACTGTAAAATTACTGATAAATGCAACTTGTTATGACATATGATTGATGGAAAATTGATCAGTTAGTTAAAATAACTTTTAAACAGAAGAGGTGATTGAGCAAACATAAGACTGTCAAGTAAAGTTTAGTCTTTAATGGGAAGTCAATTCTGTGAGCTTTCAAAGGATATTAAAATGTACACTCTGTAAATGTACGCGACCAACAGCAGAAAAGCAAGGAAAAGTATTCTATGGCTTGCGTGCGACCAAGTGTAATGTTTACTTTCCATGGCTAGCGCGCTCGAGTGATCTCTAAATAGTTTGGGATTTCTGTACCGTGTGCGCAAGGTTTCGTTGTTTCAAATGTGCATCAGAGGAAAGTACATAAAGACACAGTCCAGCGTCATGTTGTCATGTTGTAACGGTGAAGCAACGCGTCAGGAGTTTCTCAGCCTTCAGAAATTGCGCAGCTGTCACAAACTTAGGTAGTTGGCGCTTATGGAGGAGATGGAAACGTGGCCGCCATTAGAACGTGCCATTATGTTCTTCTGTTATAAGTACTCAGCAGTCTAGTTTTCGCTGCAACATGGCCGCCACCGAGTGCCATTTAGTCATTCTGCACTCTGCGCTTTGTCGCGTGCGCTCTGAATCATTTCTCTTGGCTGCGATCCGCCCTACTTTCAAGTACAGTTATTTCCTTTCTTTGTCATTCGCTTTCGCTTCCTCCTGTCTTCACCCTCTTTCTCCTCTGCCCTGTAGCTCCCTGCTACTTTGTTTTGTTCTTGGCATTCCTTCCCTTGTTAATTTACTCTGCTTACTATTTTTCTTTAGTTCGTACCTTCTGACTTTCTTACCTTTCTTCGGTTGCCCGGGTTGTTCTCCTTCTGTAACCTCCTCCCTCCGTTGTGGATTCTGTGTTTACCTTCCCTCGAGGATTCCCTTTCCCATCTGGCTGCTATATATTTCATTTTACGGAGTTACTGGCTGGACTTAAACCCTCTCCTTGCTGCCCAGCGATCCGATCACCAGAGCCATCCTATCATTGTTTTTTTTTTTCTGCCAGTGCCTTTTCCCCCACAACGTTTAATTTCCGGCTGCTTCGGAAAGGAGGTCTCTGGATCACCCAATATATTGGGACACAGTGGCTTCCTCCCGAGGCAGACCCTATCTTCGTAAAAAAAGGGAGAGACTCCTCGAAGGCGAAGAAGGAAGGAAGTGGACAGATCATCTAATCCATCAGGTGAGGAGGAAGGGGAGGAGGGGAGTTCTTACTCTCAGAAGAGGAGGACATCAATGATAATTCTGTTAGCTTGCAACGCCAAACAGAAAACATGGCTACACCACAACAGATCCAAGAGCTGGAGGCAGCTGTTCAAGCCTTAAACCTAGAAGTCCAGACACTCAAGACAGAGAATGCCTCCTTACAGCAAAGGGTTTCTACTCGTGAACAACAATCCTCTGACCTCCCCCCCATGGCCCTTGGTTCAGGGAAGTTCGACGGATCGGCCAAGAAAGTAAAGGAATTCTTAGAGGCCTGTAATGTTCATTTTGCCTTTAGAAAAGGTGCATTCTCTTCTGACCACGCCAAGTTTGGGCTTATGATCACTCATATGACCGGAAACACCTTGGCTTGGTCTACCCCCTTGGTATCCCAGTCTGATCCGGTTTTGCAAGACTATGCCGCCTTCAAGACCCTTCTACAACAGACATTCCAAAGAACTGAAAGTGCCTTTGTGGCGTGCGAAGATCCATTGGATATATGCCAAGGAAACTCTGAATTGCTAACCTATATCACCACCTTCAAGCAACTGGCCACTGAAGCAGGATGGCAGGCACAGGCACAGTACATGATATTTCGAAGGTGTCTAAGAGAACACCTAAAGGACGAGCTTGCAAGGATCCCTCACCCCGCCTCCTTTGCTAACCTTCTCACTGCCGTCCTTAGGATAGATTTTCGCATGACAGAGAGAAGAAATGAAAAGAAGAAGAACTGAGGAGCAACACCCTATACCGTGTATCCAGCCCCTTACCATCCTCACCTGCTACGTGCCTAGTCAGAGACAAACCTATGCAGACAGGTACTACACGAGCTCCTTTGCCTCCAGAAGAGAGAAAACAAAGAAGAGAAGGGAGTCTCTGTATGTACTGTGGCGCTTCTATTCATCTTTTGAGAGACTGTCCAGATGTTCCCCCTAGGAGGTCGGGAAACGAACGCCCTCGATAGTTAGCAGGACGGACTATCGAGGGGCGTCCTCCAGTCCCTACACTACACTTTCTGTTACATCTGCGAGGACATCTGAGGATTTCCGCCTCATGATCATAGCTGTAAAGATCCACTTCTGTGGTAAGGAAGTTGACACACAAGCCTTATTGGACTGCGGAGCAGCTGGTAACTTTATAGATACCCTGTGGGCAGACCAAGTGGGTCTGGAGAGAATCGCCAAGAAAGAAGATCAAAAGGTGGAAGGAGTGGATGGCAAACCTTTGTGTTCCGGTCTCATTACCCATACCACAGAAGAAGTGGAAGTCTTCATTCAGCAACATTCAGAACGGATGACGTTTGACATCATTCGTGCCGCTCACTTTCCAATGATTTTGGGCATCGGATGGCTCCGAAGACATAATCCTACCATAAACTGGACCAAAAATCTATTGAGTTTTCACTCTAGTTATTGTAAAAAGGAGTGTCTTCCAGAACCAAGATTCAAAACCGTTAGAACTGTCAGTTCTACTGAGACAAGTACTATCCATTTGTTTGTTTGTTTGTTTGTTTATTTATTTGGAACGCGCACCATCCGGCCCAGGGGCATCCGGGCGCAACTTGAGCAAATATACATTTTATATAACAGCTTATATACAGACAGGTTATATACAAAAATCGTGAGCAACGTTATATACGTGCATAGTATGCAGACAAAGATATACACGTGAATTACAGAAGACGAATGCCGGTGAGGCGTAGGAAAACATGCACTGTACAGTGAACAGAGCTCATAGGTAACTGTGTAGTGAGAGGGTTCAGTTCTGCTCGAAGAGCCAGGATTTCATTTTCAACTAGAATGTGTTGAAGGAGTCTTCGGTTCTAATGTAGACCGGGAGGGTGTTCCACAGTTTGGAGGCTAGGACGGGGAAGCTTGTGCCCCCCGCCTTTTGGAGTTTGAACCTAGGGATGGCTAAACAGTGGGTCTGGGCTGTTCTTTGAGGTTGAATGGAGGACTGGAGAGACAAACGGTTGCAGAGATAGGGGGGGGGCTTGTTGGCGAGGCATTTGTGCGTGAGGGCAAGTGTTTTCAGTGAGATTCTCTGCCTGACTGAAAGCCAATGTAGATTAGATCTGGATTCGGAAATGTGATGGTTTCTTGGGATGTTTAGGGCTGCCCTAATGGCATTGTTCTGAGTGGTTTGTAGTTTATTCTCGTTGACTTGGCTAGTCCCTAAGTAGAGGGCACTGCAATAGTCAAATTGGGACATAATGAGCGTTCTGGCAAGGGTGACGCTGTTTGAGGTAGTTAGAAATGGTCTAGCAGCTGCAATAAGTTTACACGTGTAAGCAGAAGATGATCTAACAGCATTTGTTTGCCGAGACAAGGATAGCGTGGCGTCAAGGTAGAAACCTAAGGTTTTTGTGTCTTTAGAGACTTTGATCGTATTTCCATCAATGGTGAAGGACTGGTAGGATGGATCTAGTTTGCAGAGGCGTTGCGAGGAGCCCAGGATGAGGAGCTCCGTCTTATTGTCATTGAGGCATAGTTTGTGTTGGGCCATCCAAGCCTGGATGACCAGATAAACGACGTTCAAGGCCTTGGTGTCAGCTAGATAATCGCCAGTGATGGGGATGAGTATCTGGGTGTCGTCGGCACAGTTGGTATAGGAGACACCCAGATAATCAACTACATCAAAGAGCGGTTTAGTGAAAACGTTATAAAGTGTGGGAGACACGCAAGATCCTTGGGGCACTCCACAGTGAATTGGAGCGGGCTCGGCGGCTGCGGAGGGTGAGAAGATCCTCATAGGTCTGTTGCTCAGAAAGGATTTGATCCAATCCATAGCTGAGTCAGAGAAGTGGGCAGCGGATTGAAGGTGTCGGCATAGGATTTGGTGGTTGACCAGATCGAAAGCCCATTGTATTCCCAGTTATCTTACAGAGTTCGCAGAGGTATTTGAAGAGAAGATCCCTCTGGAATTACCTCCTCATAGACCAGAGGATTGTTGTATTGACCTGATTCCTGAGGCTTTGGTTCCTTTCGGCAGGATGTACCCTCTTTCTGTAAGTGAAAAGAAGGTGCTCAGAGGCTACTTTGACGACAATCTAGCTAATGGGCTTATTAGACTTTCTCAGTCACCGGCGGGAGCATCCCTGTTTTTTATACCCAAACGAGACTCAAAGGAACTAAGACCTTGTATTGACTATCGAGGCCTCAATAAGCTAACCATAAGGGACCGTTATCCCATGCCAATCATCTCGGAAATCTTGGAAACTGTTCAGGGATCAACGGTATTTACTAAGTTGGATCTCAGGAACGTATATCACCTGCTTCGCATCAGAGCAGGTGATGAGTGGAAGACAGCTTTCCGCACACCCTATGGTTTATTTGAGTATCAGGTGATGCCTTTTGGGCTGGTTAACGCCCCTCCATATTTCAACGATTTATGGATCGCCTGTTCTCGGATCTACTGGGCCAATCCGCTGTGGTCTAGATGATATATTGTTTTTTTCCTGTACTCAAGAGGAACAACAGGAACACGTCAGGGAGGTTCTACGTAGACTACAGTCCGACCGTGTTCTGGAAAAGCCTGAAAAATTTGCTTTTTCCCAGTCCTCAATCTCCTATTTGGGGTTCATTTTGTCTGACCAAGGAGTTACCATGGATCCCAGAATGGTAGAAGCCATTCTAGCGTGGCCAACTCCCACCTCAGTCCAGGACATCCAAAGTTTCCTTGTATTAGCAAATTTCTATCGAAAGTTTATACCAGAATTCTCCCAGCTAGTTTTGCCAATGACTTCCTTGCTGAAGAAATCCTCTTCCCCATTTTCTTGGACAAGAGAAGCTGAAGAAAGCTTCTTCCAACTTAAACAGAGATTTTGCTCTGCTCCCATTTTGAAACAACCAGATCAACGTCAACCCTTTATATTGGAGACGGATGCATCTGCGGCTGCCGTGAGAGCTGTTCTTCTTCAATCCAACAAGGGCACCAAACATCCTATCGCTTACTTCTCCAAGACTTTAACCCCCAGTCAAAGGAACTATTCGGTAATCGAACGCGAGTTATTAGCCATAAAGCTGGCCTGTCTAGAGTGGAGACACTTGCTCCAAGGAGGACTACATCCCTGTCATGATGCCTACCTCCAAGGAGCCAGACCAGGCCCAGCTACCCCAGAGGCAGGCATCATGTCCCCGAGGGAAGTCTCAGCAGCCCCAAGTAGGTGCCCTTTGGACTCAGTCCTGGCGCCTTTGGCGCCAGGCTCATATTGGACAACAGTCCTGGCGCCATAGGCGCCAGGCTCATAAAAGATGACTTTGTGTTTAAAGGTGCTTGGTGTAAACTTACCTGATGCAGACCATGCTGCAACATCCGGGCCATCTAGAGGCCTGAATGAGACTACTTTATCTTTGGGGACTACTTAACCACACGGGTGTGGCCGGAGGAAGAATACATACCTGAGAGGAAGGATACATACCTGGAACTACTTTGAAGGCTATTTAAGCCACGCCCAAGCAGCAACTCACGCTTCGCGTTGTTCTGCATCTAGCAGCTGGACGCTCACCGTGTCTGCTCCTCCATCCTGACTTCTGCCACGCCCACCAGCATCCTGGAACACCTGCAAAGGGAGAAGAGAAGAGAATAGGAGAAAGAAGAGTCCTTACCTGCTAAAACCGCATTCCGGAGACATTTCGCCGACGATCCTGAAAAGGAAGACATTCATTTTAAAAGCACATCGCGTTGATCGCTGCAGCGCCGCATTCCGCTCACCTTTACTAGGCGCCTCCATGTTCATCAGCGACCATCTGGATCCGCAGCCACATTTCAGCGCCTAGGGAGAAAAAGACAAGAACAAAGGTGAGCTAGTTAAGAGAATAAGAAAACCTTAATTCGCCATCATAAGACTTACCTGTTGGGTCATTCCCACTTCATTTCGGGTCGGTGCCGCATCCTGGCATTTACGGACCCCGGCCCCTAAGGGGAAAAAAGAGACATCAGCGTTAGTGAGCGAATGCTAAGACATTACCTGAACGCTAATTAAAGACTTACCTGATATCTACTGGAACTGCACCTCTCACTTCGGGTCGGTGCCATAACTCCGGCATTTCCGAACCCTGGCCCCTATGGGGAAAAAAGACACAAGCATTAGTCCATTAATGCAAGGACACTAAAGGAACCTCTCATCAAACAACTCACCTGAGTTTCCTTCGTCGGTTCCATTGCTCATCTCGGAATCTTTGTTCTGCACCTGAAATAGAGACAACGGACAATTATTATTTCGGGCTCATACTTATAAACAGAATTCTCACAGTACTTTACCGGGAAGGTCAAGCAAACTTGAACTCTCTACAATCCATGATCCAGTGAAGTAACTGGATTACAATGCGCCCCTGCATCAGAAGCAGGATGGAGAGCTCGTCCTTTCAGACCCTAAGGTGAGACTTCACGGGGAATCACAGAAGGGTTTCGTGGTTGAGAAGGGAGTGGGAGGCTTACACATTATCCCGCAGATTGTTAATACTCCCTTTTCACACACAGAAGGATATTTCTGCGAGTCAGACAAGCCAGATTTGAAGGTCCGGTCCTGTCCATCTTCCGAGTCCTGCGCTTCACCATAGAATAGGCAACAGCACTTCAAACCAGGCCTGCACCTCCGTGGGAGTCAGGTGAGCGTAACAATCCCTTCCTTATACATACCGACCACAAAAATCTACAAGTGCTAAAACAATTGGAATGTTACAATACCCACCAGACCAGATGGGCTCACTTCTTTGCTCAATTTCATTTCGATATCACATACATTCCTGGTTCCCAAAACCTGATTGCCGACGCCTTGTCTCGTCGTGTTGACTATGATACCAATCCTACTCAGGAGAAGGAACTCATGTTTCCCCATACCACGATCATCTCTAATGTCTCTGCCTTATTGCAACAAGTCTGGAGGCTTCTCTTGGACTAGAAGAACCAACCTTTACCCATAAAACACTTCCCACCAAAAAGAAAGAAGGCCTATGTTTTGTACAAGGGAAGTTATATCTGCCCACTCGTGAGCTCAGACAAAAGGCTCTCGCATGGTGTCATGACTCGAAGGTCGCTGGACACCGGGGTTTAAAGGGTACACTGGATCTTCTCAGGCGATCTTTCTATTGGTCTACTAGGAAAGCTGAGACTCTTGAGTATATTCAAACATGTATGGTTTGCCTCCGAAGTAAGCACCAAACACAGAAGCCTTTGGGATTACTCCAACAAAGCCCGACTCCAACCGGTCCTTGGACACACATCTCTACAGACTTTATTGTGGACTTATGTCACAACCCCCATCCAGAAGACCCCCTGGCGATCCCATGGGCCAGGAAGGGTCTCCACTAAAACCAGGCATCCTTGGCCTAGGCCTTCTTGGCGCCAGGATCATACTTGATAAAGGACTTGTATTGGGAACTACTTTATTTCAGTGTCAATCAACATAAAGGCATCCACATAGCTTGGCTCCTTGGAACCAAGCTATGAGGTATAGCATTTTTGGGTGTGGTACCATAGGAACTATTTTACCCAGACTACTTTCTTGAAGCTATTTAAACCACACCCGACTGGGATAACACGCTTCACGTTACTTTGCAATTCTGCAACGTGACGCTCAGCGTGTTCAGCTGCACCCGCGAACCTCAGAAGAACAGCATCTGTAAAGGAGAGAAAGGACATCGTTAGCAGCAACAGCTTACCTGTAATTTCATCGTTAGCTGTCCACGGCTCTTGAGATCAGCATCCTGGAACCAGCGCTCCTCCCGAACCGATGGATCTGCAAAAAAGGGAAGAAACAAGGCATTAGACATTTTTACAATTTAATGAACGGTGCCGAAAAGCTTACCTCGCAAGCCACTCCTCGACCAGCATCGCCTCAGGAATTCCATGCACCGGGTAAGCACTGCGACCTGTGGGAAGACAAGACAACAGGTTAGCAAGAGGCAAGGCATAATAGCACTGCGCTTAGCGTCTACTCACCGCATCAAGGTGCTCTAAAAACGCCATTACTTACCGGCGAGACCCAAGACAGTCTATGCCACATATTGGACTTCCGCGCACCTAAGGAAGAGAAAAGACATTATTTAAACCAAAAAGGCATGCAAGGACAATAATATAGCACAACAATAAGACCTACCTGAAAGACTCTAAGCGGGCCAACATCAGTGAAGTAACTCGATCGCAAACGCCCACCACGCACAACACGCCCCTGCCAAGAATGCAGGACGGAAAGCACACCTGCATTAAAAACAAGTTGAGGAGAGGTCCAATGAGGCCGCGGGTATGGTGGGAGACTGTTTACCCCAGTTGCCCAGTCTTGGACATTGCCCACCTGTATTCCAGGCAGAACCCTCCGGCTGGTCACACCTGGGAACCGCAGAGAAGGATACCTGAGTCCCAACTGCTGGGTGGCGTCCCCATGGAACTAGGTGAGCGTAACAACTTACCCCTATCACAAGGTTGCTTGTGCATTATGGTAACGATAGATTTGTTCACCAAGTAAGCCCCTTTCTCCCCCCTGGCTGGAATTCCTTCAGCCTCTGTTATGGCAGAAGTTTTCCTGAAGGATATTTTCAGATTACATGGTCTTCCCCAGATGATAGTGTCCGATCGGGGCAGCCAATACACTTCTAGGTTTTGGAAGGTCTTATGTGAAAGGCTAGGTATCGCAAGAGCACTCTCCTCTGGGTTCCATCCCCAGACCAACGGACAGACGGAAAGACTCAATACAACTTTAGAACCATACCTTCGTTGTTTTACCAACCAGCAACAGGATAACTGGGTTTCTCTGCTTCCCACTGCAGAGTTCTCATACAACAATTCGATACACACTGCTTTAGGAATAAGTCCTTTTTATTGTACATATGGTATGCATCCTCTAGCCATATTACCTTCTTTTTCGTCAGGATCCAACATTCTATCCATTGAATCCACTCTAAGTCAGATCCAGGAGGCCCACAACACTGCTAGAAAGAGTCTTCGGGAGGCTTACAATCGTTACAAGGGTCAAGCTACAAGCACCGTAGACCGGTACCAAGATGGAATGTAGGTTCCAAGGTCATGCTATCCACCAAGTATCTACCCTGCTGGGTTCACCCTTCAAAGTTGTCTCCCCGCTACATCGGTCCCTATGAGATACTTTCTAAGATAAACCCAGTGGCTTATCGTCTTAGGCTCCCCAAGAGTCTACGACAAATTCATCCTGTTTTTCATACTTCTTTGTTGCGACCTTTCCTATCAGACACTAGGACTCGACCTGCTGTACGATTACCTATACCCCCAAATCCTACTTTAGAAGAATACGAGGTGTCTAAGATCCAGGATTCCAGGTATCACAGAGGTCGTTTGGAGTATTTGGTACATTGGAAAGGGTCCCTGGATTCTGAGGATTCCTTGGAACCCATGTCCAACATTCGAGCCCCCCTTTTGTTAAGAAAGTTCCACAGTATCCACCTAGGCAAGCCGGGAGGACGAGGCCTTCGCAGGGGGCATACTGTCACAAACTTGGATAGTTTGCGCTTATGGAGGAGATGGAAACGTGGCCTCCATTAGAACGTGCCATTACGTTCTTCTGTTATACGTACTCAGTGGTCTAGTTTTCATTGCAACATGGCCGCCGCCGAGTGCCAGTTAGTCATTCAGCACTCGGCGCGTTGCAACGTATGGAATTTTCCCCTTTGTTGCGTGCGCTCCAAATCATTTCTCTTGGCGGCAATCCGCCCTACTTTCAAGTACAGTTATTTCCTTTCTTTGTCATTCGCTTTCGCTTCCTCCTGTCTTCTCCCTCTTCCTCCTCTGCCCCGTAGCTCCCTGCTACTTTGTTTTCTTCTTGGCATTCCTTCCGTTGTTAATTTACTCCGTGTACTTTCTTTCTTTAGTTCTTACCTTCTGACTTTCCTACCTTTCTTCGGTTGTCCGGGTTGTTCTCCTTCTGTAACCTCCTCCCTCCGTTGTGGATTCTGTGTTTACTTTCCCTCGAGGATTCCCTTTCCCACATGGCTGCTATATATTTCATTTTACGGAGTTACCGGCTGGACTTAAACCCTCTCCTCGCTGCCCAGCGATCCGATCAACAGAGCCATCCTATCATTGTTTTTTTTTGTCTGCCAGTGGCTTTTTCCCCCCACAACGTTTCATTTCCGGCTGCTTCGGAAAGGAGGTCTCTGGATCGCCCAATATATTGGGACACAGTGGCTTCCTCCCGAGCCAGACCCTATCTTCATTAAAAAAAAAAGGGAGAGGCTCTTTGAAGGCGAAGAAGGAAGGAAGTGGACAGATCATCTAATCCTTCAGGTGAGGAGGAAGGGGAGTTCTTACTCTCAGAAGAGGAGGACATCACGGATAATTCTGATAGCAGCAGGGAAGCCATGTGTTGTGTAAGCTGCAGAGGATTAGTGGATATCCGTAAGTTTCACATCGTGCTGCGGGCACAAGCAGAGGTTTCAGGAAAAGTGTGTGTCATCTTTCTTCAGTTGGTTTGTTTTTTCCCCTCATACAGTAAGAACGTTTTGAAGAGAAGGAGAACTTTGAGGTAACCTGGCCATAAGGTTTCCAGTTAAACTTGTAAAATACATATACCCTGAGCAAGCTACTTAATTGCTGTTTACAAAGAGACTCAAAGTTAAAGAGACACGTGTGTTTTTCTTGCAATTGACAACGGCAAATGTTTCTGAAGCATAAGCAGTGAAAGCATCATGGAGAAACAGAGATAGAGTGAAGAGAAACTTAAGAGTCATTTTCTTTTTTCATTGGCCTCCAGGCTTGGGGCAGAGCCAGTAAGGTAACAAGGGAAGGTGGGATAAAATATAGGAAAGTGTACTGGTTTGTTAAGATGTCTAACCATGGAAATATTTATTGCAAGTTTTCTGAACACTGCGAGATTCTGGAGTACGAGGTTCACGGAGGAGACATGTTATTTGTTGTTTTATCCACTTCCCCTTTCCCCCATCCTTGTCTATGCAGTAGTTGTATGTAACTGACTGCTGAGTGAAACGGACTAAGGGGTCTAGCAGACTACACATCTGCTCCTGCAGGTTTTCAGCACTGGGAACTCACACCTGCCCAAATAGAAGAAAAAGGGAAATAGCACAACCATGTTAACGGTAACTGTGGGTGGGTGATTGCCACTACCGCTGTGCTGCGCTGCTGCTTCGCTGTGCTTTTTGTGCTTGCAGTAATCATGCATCTTGCCTCACTGTGCCCTATCTACACAGATTTGAGCGATTGGATGGGTGGGATAACACTTCACCACCTTGTTTTTAATAGAATCAGGACATTCCAGAAGGTAAGTATGGAAAATCTGGATTCTATGTCAAGACCAGAGACTCGTATTATGCTTGTTTAAAACCTACCACCAACGAGGCAACCTGGTAGACTGGCTTAAAATAAATGATCTTAAAAGTAAACTTGCTCGACCAGTGTGCGGCCTTGAGGATATCCTGCAGCCGAGCTCTGCTGGCAAAGGCTTTGGAAGCCACAGCCCCCTGTGTGGAATGTGCTCCGAATCGACAAGTGTTTATGCCTTCTTCTTGCAGGACCCATTTCACCCACCTGGCCAGGGTGGTGTTGGACACTGCCTTGAAAGCCTTACGGAGCATGATGTAAACTTGACTTTTTATGTGAATATTTGGGTAATGGGCGGCCGGATCACTCTCACACCTTTGAGCAGTCTGACAACTATGGTGTATTCACCGAATGGAGCTCTTTCAACTTGCTCGTGACCCACAGAGATGGCAGACCTGAACATGTTCACTGTTCTATAGGCCTTAACCTGGGCAGCTAGGCTTGCCAGGAAGTTTACTACGTGGATCACATCCGTTGTAGCGGGATGCATGTCCATAGCCAAACACCAGCTGAGGCATCTTTTCCAATCCATCCTGTAGGATTTGGCCATCTTGGGTGCCAAGGATTCTTCAATGAAGCGTTCAGCCTCTCCCAAAAGTCCTGGCTTTCGCCAGGCTCTCCTGAAATCACCCAAGCTACCAGCTGTAGATTTCCCAGTATGACCAGAGGGTGCTGGAAACAAGGTGGGTCAGCCAGAATGCCCGGCTCATTCAGTAGAAGGTTCTGGGTGTCGCAGGTGAGCTCCATCATATCCGGGAACCAAGCCTGACTTCTCCAAGCTGGCGTCACCAGAAGTAATCTTGCTTCCTGTTGACTGACATACACCAGCTCCCTCTCAATCATTGCAAAGGGGATAAAAGGCCTTGTTCCTTCATGCACTGACCCAATTGCTGTAAGAAGGTGTCTGTTGCCGCCGCCTCCAGCTCTGGCCTCCAGCTGAAGAATCGTTCCAGTTGGTGGTTCAACCTGGATGTGACGAGGTCCGTCTTGCAAGGACCTGTTCTCTTCATCAGCTCACGAAAAACAGAGCTTTTCAACTTCCAGTCGCTGGAATCCCTGAAGTGTCTGGAGATACAGACCGCCACTTGGTTGCTGATTCCTGGAAGGTACTCCGCTGTGATACTCAGGCCTTTCTCCAGAAAGGCCATAAATCTTTGCCTAACTAAGCTAACCACTTGGAGTTCGTCCCTCACATACGATAGATGTATTGTACCACCAAGACATTGTCAATTTTCAATAATATGCAGCATTGTACTCTGTCACAGGTTAAAGATTTGATCGCAAAGGAGACAACTAACATCTCCAGGCAGTTAATGTGGAGCCTGGATTCCTCTAATGGCCATCACCTTCCGGTAGTCAGCTCTCAGCAGCGGGTTACCCAACCCCTGCAGCTGGCATCCGACTCTATCACTAGGTCCGCAGCAGAGCTGAAAATGAACCTTCCTTTTCACGCTTCCATGTGTCGATGCCACCAGGCCAGTTCCATGCTCGTGCTCGTGTCAGGCAACATCAGCACAATGTGCTCGTAAGACATTCCCTGTTAGAGGTATTGAATCTTGAGGCACTGGAGGGCACGGTAATGGAGGGGCCCAGGAAAGATCATTTGGATGGACGAGGCCAAGCGCACCACTATCCTCACTAACTCATTGAGGGAGATCTGATCTTTGGACCAGACTGATCTAATCTCCTTCTTTATATCGTTAATTTTCTACAGGGGCAGACACAGTGCCCCAGCTTTGAGTCTGTGATAAACCACAGGAACTGTTGGCTTGTACTGGATTTGTCCCAATTGATGAGAATTGGGATAACAGCTTCTCTAGGAGACCCGTCTTTAGGACCATTTGCTCTCGCAGTCGCATTGGATCCTGCGCCATGAGACACAGATCATTGATGTATACAATCAGTCTCACTCCTGAGTAGCTTTGTGAAGCACAGCAGTGCTGAAGTTTGTCCGAAAAGGGAGACAAACTCCAACCTTTGGCCTCGCTAGAGGAATTCTAATAATAGCTGGTGCGTCTCGGGAATGGGTACTGCTAGATAGGCATCCCTCAAATCTATGCAGGCTCGCTCATGTGCCCTTTCTGTAAAATATCCAAGAAGAGATGGATTTCCTCCATCTTGCAGTGTCGATACACGAAAAAGGCGTTCAATTGCCTGAGATTGATCACCGGCCTGACCTTTTGCTTCTGTTTCACCATGAAGACATTGCTTAGTAATCTTTGCGCCACCTGCTGCGCTGGTCTTATCGCCATTTTCTTTAGAAGCTCTTGTCAGGCCTGGGCCGGCGTATTGCGCAGCGTGCGCGCGGGCCTCGCGGCAATGACACGCGGGAGCTGGGAGTGTGTAGAACCTTTCTTTATTTAACTGCGGCGGCAACTGCCGAACTTCCCCCCCGCCCCTCCCCTTCCCCTGACGTCACGTCCGGGACGTCCTTATGTTGCGGCCGCAACGGTGGCCGGCCCCCACATAACGATGCGGGCGGGCTGACATCTCCCCCCTTTTTAACATGAGGGGTGCTCCTATCTCCTTACCCAATTTCTTCTATCAGGCGGAGCGGCTTGATGCGACTCCTCTGAGGGCGTCTCACCCCGCACAGTGTCGAGCAGTCTCTGGCCGGGGTTGCACCGTCCTTTTCTGTCTCCGACTCCTCGGCGTCTCCTTGGTATGGTTCCTCTGAAAGGCCATTTCCGTCACTGTCTCTGTCCCATTCCCACCGCTCTCCATGATGGGGCCTTACCCGCTTGAACTGTGAACTGTTTCGGGTTATGGACGTGCAGTCGCTTCTTTGGGCTGTGACCATTGTTCCTTTCTTATGAGTGATGATGAGGGGGTCGGGTGCGAACGTCGCTTCTTCCTTCCTATGCTTGGGTTGTCTGACCCATACCTCATCGCCTGGCTGCATGGGATTTTCTCTCGCCCTTCTCTTTCTGTCCGTTGCTTCCTTCATTTGCGCCTTGTTCCTCTCGTCGTTGACTCTTGCTTCTCGTTCAAGGCTTGTCGCACCCTTGGGTCTTGGGTCCTCTGGTAGCCTTGTGGTGATCGGCCTCCGGAATAGCAGGTCTGCCGGGCATATGCCGGTGGTGCTGTGTGGCGTGTGACGATACTCCCTGAGCAGTTGATTGAGAGCCTGCTCGAAGGGTTTGTTTTGGATATGGGCAATCTGTAGTGTTCTCTTGATGTTGGTCATGAATCTTTCGACCATGCCATTTGCCTGAGGCCATCGGGGTGTTATCCTTTGGTGTTGGAATCCCATGTATCGTGCAAACTTTTGAAACTCGTGGCTTATGAAGGTGGGGCCGTTGTCTGACTTTATGACTTTGGGAATCCCGTACGCTGACAGCATCCGGTCGAGGGCGGGGATAATACTCGATGTTGCGCTGCTGTCCACAATCTGGGCGTCAGGGTATCTCGAATGTTCGTCCATGAGTACCACGACGTGTGTGCCGTCATTCAATGGTCCGAACAGGTCCACTGCTAGCTCCTCCCACACTTTAGTGGGAAGCGGTGACATTTGTAGCGGATTTGGGTGTGGCGGCGGGGCTACCTGTGCGCAGATGTGGCATCCTCCTATGATTGTTTCTACTAGGCTGTCAAGCTGCGGGAACCACACCTTCTGCCGGAGAAGCCGTTTCGTGGCCACTATCCCGCGATGTCCTTCATGGGCCAAGTGTATCGTCCTCTCCCGGAGTGTCCTCGGAATGACGACCTTGCACCCTTTTAGCAGTACCATGCCCTCCACCACTGTCAGTTCGTCACAGACTAGATGTAGTCCCTTAACTTCTTCCTTCGCTTGCTGCCTCATGAGGGCCCTTTTGTCTTTTAGAAGGCAATGTCTGACGATGCGTAGTGCGGGATCTGATTCTGATTGAGCTGCTATCTCTGCCCAACCTATGGGTAGCGGCTGTAGGTGGTGAATGACATAGTTAATGTACGCATCCGCGATGGAGGGTTGAGACACCGTGGATGCCGTGGGGTGACGAGAGAGATAGTCGGCTGGATTGTCCTCCTTTCCGGGCTGGTGCTTTACCGTGAACTGGTAGTCTTGTAGTCTCAAGCCCCATCTGGCTATCCTTGGTGGCATGACGGCTTTGGGGTTTCCGTAGATAGTCAGGAGGGCCTGGTGATCCGTGACTATTGTGAATCTCTTGCCGAAGAGGAACAGGTGAAAGTATTCGCAGGCCCATACTACCGCCAAGCTTTCCTTTTCCGGCTGGGAGTATGCCTGTTCTGTGGTTGTCAGACTCCTGCTGGCGTACGCGACTATGTGGACGTTTCGCGAGTCTTCCGGATCTTTTTGTGTCAGGATGGCATCAAGGCCTACCGGGCTGGCGTCTACAATCACCTCGGTGTCACGTCGGGCATCGTAATACGCCATGTCCTCTGCCTGTGAAATGGCGCTTCTGATGGCTTCAAACGCCTCTTGACACTCCTTTGACCATATGAACGGAGTGTCCTTTCGCGTGAGCAGTAGAAGGGGGTTGCTGACCGTGGCATAGTCCTTTAGGTATCTAGAGCAATAGCTGGCTAGGCCCAGGAATGAGCGCAAATCCGTTGTGTTTACGGGGGGGGTGGCAGAGTTCAGCGCTTTTACCTTTTCCGGGTCCGGCCTCATGCCTTTCTCTGAGAAGATGTGACCAAAGAACCTCAGCGATCCCTTGGAGAATTCGCACTTCGCCTTGTTTAGCGTGAGGCCGGCCTCTTCCATCGCCTGACATACTTTGTGGAGAGCCCTGTCGTGTTCTTCCTGCGTTTTGCCGTACACCAGGACGTCATCTGAATAGTTCAGACAGTTTGGTATGTGTCGAATTACTTTGTGAATCTCTTCTTGGAAGATCTCGGCCGCCGAAGAGATGCCGAAACTGAGTCTTTTGTACTGAAATAACCCAAGGTGGGTGACGAACGTGGTGATGTATCTAGATTCGGCTGCAATTTCGATCTGGTGATATCCTTTCGTAAGATCCAGTTTTGAAAAAACTCTTGATCCATGTAGGAGGTGGATCATATCTGTGATCCTGGCCGCCTGGTGTCTCTCTCTCTCGATGGCGGTGTTGGCTCGGTGCATGTCGACGCACAAGCGGATGGACCCGTCCGGTGACTTTTTGGGGACTGGGACGATGGGTGAGACCCAGGGGGTGGGCCCCGAAACTGGTTCAATAACGTCCATCTTGATCAGTTTATCCAGTTCTTCTTCCACTTGTCTTTGAATGTTAAATGGAATACCGCGGTAGTGTTGGGCTACTGGTTTAACGAGTGGGTCTATGTGCAGGTGTACTTTGCGGTGTTTTAGTTTTCCTAGGCTGTGGAATAATTTAGGGAAAGTCTGTTCAATTATCTCCGGCTTGGCAAAGTACTTGTGGGCCATCAGCTGATAGAGGATGTGTACCAGGCCCATCTCCACAGCTGTCCTGAAGCTTAGGATGCAGCCACTGTCAGCTTCCGTTTTGAGGATGTGTAGTGGGATTCTCGCGGAGTGATCTTTGTGAGAGCACCACGCTGTTATGGTGCCTTTGCACGGTAGAGGCGTCGTGGATCCATACGGGTAAATGTCTATTTCAGCTTTCTTGATTTTGGGAGGTGGAGTCAGTCCTTCATAAGTTTGTTCATTTATGATGTTCACCGTGGCCCCGGTGTCTATGAGAAACTTCACCGGCGTGTTGTTTACATTCAATGTGAGTATGGGACTGTGCTGTGTGGCTGTCGTGTTAGTCTTGACGGCCCACACGTAGCCCTTTTTTCTCAGGTCATCCCCTGAAGACGGGTGTCGCTGCTGGTGGGGGATCGTGTTTCTATGTAGCGGACATATCGTCTTCTGTGGGAGCGACGCGTGTCCTCTGACGAGCGCCTGTCGTCCCGGGAGTAGTGGCTGGATCTGCTGCTGTCCTCTCTTTTTGTCGGCTTCCTGTCGCTCTCTCCTCTGGGTTTGGGCGGGCTCTGCCGGCTATATCGGTGTCTATCTTGAGTTCGGGGTCTCCCTTGTGCAGTCATGGGGGCGTTCGTGCACGTGGCCCTGAAGTGGTCCATGCCTCCGCATGCGGCACATCGTTGTCCCAGGGCCGGGCAGTCCCCGACGTGCGGATATTCGTAACCGCACTTGTAACAGGTGGCCTCTGTGCGCTTCCCACCCTGGCTGGGGCTTGCGTATAGTTTGTTGACAGATTCTGCGGGTTCTCCTGGCTGTTGTATGGAGACTTTCCCCAGGTTGTCCAGTTGTGAGTCAACAGCGGCCTCCATGCGAGCCAGTGCTAGGATCTCTTCGAGTGACCTTTGTTTTTGCAGGAGCTGTTTACGAAAAGGTTGCGAGAGGCAGCCTGCGATCACCTGTGATCTGAGAGCTTCTTCGTTTGAATATCTGTGAAATTCGACGGTGTTTTAGTTTTATGCGCAGGCGCATCACGAAATTGTCGATGGATTCGCCCTTTTCTTGCCTGGTCGTGTGAAATACGTGACGTTCATAGTCGACGTTTGTGTGTGGAGCGAAGTATTCAGATAGTTTAGTGTGGAGTTGACCGTAGGTTACTGTGTCAACGTCGAGTAGCTCTCTGGCTATGTCTCTCACTGCTGGCCCAACCGCCATGAACAGCGTGTTCTTCAATCTTGCGTCATCGGTTAGTCCTATCGCCCCCGTGTAAAATTTGAAGTCCCTGAGCCATATCGTCCAACGGGGCCCCAAATTTGAAGTGTCTCTAATTTCAAAGGGGTTTGGAATGTGCATCACCTGCGCTGCTCCTCCTTCCGTGTGAGGGGGCGGATTGTTGCCTTGAGTGCCGTCGCCACCTCCTGGCGAGGCTGCTGCGGTGCTTGCTCCTCCTGTGGATGAGGCAGGCGTGCTTGCGGTGTCCGACATCTTGACCCGCTTACCGCCGACCGGTGTGCCTCTGACGGTGGGGTGTTCCTGCACCCCTGCTGTGGCTGTGGGGCAGTGTCTGCTCGTGTGGTGCGCGGGGTACAGCGTGGTCCGACACCGCCGTCAGACGTTGGCGGCTCCCCGCCGTCACACGTTGTGGAGGTGCGCCGACGCGCCGAGCCGCACGATTGCGGACCTCCACACGGCACTAGTGGGCCGTATTACCTTGTCGCCATTTGTCAGGCCTGGGCCGGCGTATTGCGCAGCGCGCGCGCGGGCCTCGCGGCAATGACACGCGGGAGCTGGGAGTGTGTAGAACCTTTCTTTATTTAACTGCGGCGGCAACTGCCGAACTTCCCCCCCGCCCCTCCCCTTCCCCTGACGTCACGTTCGGGACGTCCTTATGTTGCGGCCGCAACGGCGGCCGGCCCCCACATAACGATGCGGGCGGGCTGACAGCTCTCCTACTTCCTTGTCCATGAGGCTTTGTTCCTCTTCTGAAATTGCAAAAGGTTGTTGCAGTTTCGCTTGTCTGTGTCCTTGAAAAATTACAGACGAAACCCCTGCACAGTCTCTGAGACCCAAGAGTCTGTGGTAAGCTCCTCCCAAGCACTTAGGTGCACCGCTAGCCTGCCACCTATCACGGGAATTGCATTGCTTGCTGCTGCGCTGTGTGCATGCGACTGTACTCTCACCTGCTGCTGCAGCGCCAGGCCTGGCCCCTGCCTCTTCCACAGGAGGGGAAGATAGGATTCAGCCATCTGTCTTCCTGCTGTCACCAGTTCTTTCCTCCATAGGGCCTGTGGCCGCCTCAGTGGCTGGTGGAGCCACCACTGGCGAATGCGCAGGGCACAAACACTCTTTTTAACAATGTCTGACCTTTGCCCAGAGCAGCGAAGGCACTAATGAATCTGGACATGTCTAAGTCAAAAGGCCTACAGGGTGGGGTCCTAACCGAACTAGAGGAAGCGGAAGAGAAACTGGAGCGCGAAAGCGACAGGGCAGGAGGGGACGCAGAACTTGTACTCGAGTTGCAGCAGAGGTGTGCAGAGCTTTGGGAAAGGCTCTGCAACCTTAACTACAAAAAGTATGTCGAGAGGCAACATGCAGGTGGGGATAAAACTGGCCTCTTGTTGGCGTGGTTATATAAGAGCGAAACCCCCAGGCCCCCGATTAGGATAATAACCAGAGAGGACGGTGAGGTGGTTGACACCCAGGAAGGAGTCAACGAGGCATTCTTGGACTATTATAGAACATTATATGAGGGCAGAGGAGGGGACAATCAGGAGGAGATTAGAGAAACACTAAAAGACATAGAATTACCTAAGATTAGTGATGAAGAAAGGGAGGAACTAGACGCACCAATTACCCTGGAGGAATTAGAGGAGGTGGTAAAACAGCTGCCCACCTGCAAGACCCCGGGTACGGACGGATTCCCGGGCGAGTTTTACAAAATATATAAAGCAGAAGTACTCCCCCCTATGCTAGAGATGCTTGATGAGTCTTTTGAGAAGGGTCGGCTACCGGACACGCTCAGAGAAGCACTAATCGTGCCGCTCCCCCAAGCCCAACAAGCCAGGGCATTGCTGCGGCTCCTATAGGCCGTTGTCAATGTTGAACCAGGACAGCAAGATCTTGACGGCGGTCCTGGCTAATAGGCTACGAAGGGTCATCAGTAAACTGATACACCCGGATCAGACAGGTTATGTCCCCAACAGAAATATAACCCACAACCACAGGCGACTCCACCGGGTGATTGAAGAGGGAAACAGAAGCGATGGGGAAATGGCGGTGGTGTCCCTAGATGCAGTCAAGGCTTTTGATTCAGTGAGGTGGCCATGGTTGCTGGCGGCCCTGGAAGAATACGGGATGGGGCCGGGTTATGTTAGGTGGGCGAAATTGTTGTACAGTGAACCACTGGCCAGAGTACGCACAGGATCGGTGATATCTGAGAGGTGGCAACTCAGTAGAGGCACCAGACAAGGGTGCCCCTGGTCCCCGATGTTATACATTCTGGCCCTAGAGCCCCTGGCAGTGTACCTCAGACAACACTATGACATGGTCGGTATTGAAGCAGGAGGAGAGAAACACCTAATATCCTTATATGCTGACGATTTGCTACTGTATTTGAAATATCCAGAAGAAAATCTTCAGTATATTCTAGAGGTCATGGAAAAGTATGCAGAACTGTCCGGCATAGCGGTGAACCCCCAAAAATCGAGCATGTTCCCATTGGGGAGCTACATAGGAGTCCCTCTGGAACGGCTGCCAGTGTTGTCTGTACCTTGGGCGGCTGATTCCTTCCGCTACCTCGGAATAGATGTGTATCATACTGTGGAGGGGGAACACTTGCATAATACCGAGGTGGCTGTGAAGAAAATCCGCACAAATATGAAGTTTTGGGAGAAGCTGCCGCTGACGATGATGGGACGGGGGTCGATGCTCAAAATGGTGGTCCTGCCTAGGCTGTTACATTTCTTCAGTAATATACCATACCTGATACCCAAAAAGTTTTTTGTTAAACTGAATAGCATGTGTAGGGGCTTCCTGTGGCACGGCACTCGCAATAGAGTGGCACTATGGAAGCTACAGAACTTCCATGATAGAGGGGGCATTAAGCTGCCGAACTTTGAGGCCTATTATGTAGCCAGTCAGTTGCAATATGTAACCAAATGGCTCTCTGATGAAGAAACTCCTGAATCTAGGCTGTTTGGGCAGGACTGCACCCCGTTTTACCTAAAAGAGATTATCTGGGTTCCTAGACTTGAAATGAAAGAACGCCCGGGTATGCTGTTGCTTGGGTGGAAGATGTGGCACAGAGTATGCCAACTGGTGGAGAACCCATGCCCTTGTTCCCCACAGGTGCCACTGGTTGCCTTGGTTGGGGAGACAACCAGCTCAGGATGATAATCAGGACCTATTGGGAATCGGTTGGGCTGGCCACATTGGGAGACATATGGCAAGAAGGGGCTATTAAAGATTTCGAAGACAGTGGAGAAGAGACAGGCTTGCATGGAGGCCAATATGTCACGTATCTTAGGCTAGTGCAGACTATTTGCAAAACCTGGCCAGAGACTGTACTGGCGGAAGAACCAGACGCTCTAATGGGAACAATATATGGCATATCGGAGGGAGGGCACGAGATCTCTAGACTATATGAGATGGTGATGACCCGGGTGGGGAAGGATTTGACTGATCTGAGGCTGGACTGGGAAGCGGAGGTGGGGGCACAGATGACCGATGGAATGTGGGAACGGGCCATAGGATACCACAAGAAAGTGTCCAGAAATGCTAGATTGCAGCAGATACAGTTATACATAACGCATAGAGCCTATATGACCCCGAAGAGAATATCTAAGTTTGCAAACGCAGGAAGACAAGCATGCCCAAAATGCGATGAGGAAGACGCTGATATGACACACATGTTCTGGTCTTGCCCAGTGATTGAAGCTTTTTGGGGGGAAGTGGCACGGAAACTAGCGGATAAAGGGGTCCCGCTCAACATAGATACGGCCTGGGCCTGCCTTTTGGGAGGGTTTCCCAGACCACAGAACACTAAACACCTTGGGAAACTGAGGGACCTGGCATATGTGCTTGCTAAAAGAAGGATAGCCATGGGCTGGAAGCAATGCCACAAGCCACGGGTAGAGGTATGGTGGCGGGACTTGCAAAAATGGGCGGAGGCTGAAACGGTGGTGTGGCAGGAGGCATGTTGCAATTGCGGGGAGGAAGATGTACGTAACCTGATGGCTTGGAGGATGTTAATAACAGGACTGTTTGGCACAGTAGTGGATCCTGCAGCTTCGGAAGGAAGCGATACCCAGCCCCACGCAGCGGATACAGAACTAGAAATGCAAATAAGCTCTTGGGGGGGGGGATTTGGGGAGCAGTAATGAGCGTTAATTGATATTCAATAGTTTATTGTAAATAATGCTGCAAGTTTGGTTTGTATTGTTTATTTTTCAAAATAAAAATTTGAAAACAAAAAAAAAAAAAAATCTGGACATGTCTTTGACAACAGCTTCTCCAAACAAAATCCCTTTAGCTGCTGCAGCGGCCTCAGAGGATGCCAACACCTCGCGTTTCAGGTCGATCTTTACTAAAATCGATCGTTTGCACTGCGCTGCTATCGCAGAGTTGGTGTTACCTATAAAACAAACTGCTCTTTGTGCCCAACCAGCCAGAATATGCACATCAATAGGCAGGGCCTCTTTGGCTCTTCCACCATTTTTCATATCTTGGCCAATGGGCCTATGGTAACGGGGAGTGTGTCCTGGCACGCTATCCATGAGTGGTCAATGCCCTTTTTCAGGTCCTTGGTGTGCTTAGCCATGAATGTAAACATATGGGGGTCCACCTGCAGACTGTCCGCTATTTTATCCGGCAGACAAGGTCTGGGATAGTGTGCCTTCAGTTTGCTCCTCACCTCCTTATTTACAGTTGTGCGCAGTCGCTTGCTCAAGTACCTTGTGGCCTTAACCGGGGGCTTCCCCTCCGAGGATCTCGGGTGGAGTAGCAGGTCTGGATGAAAGGAGTCGACCAGGGAACTATCTCTGCATTTCTAAACGCTCTTATTGTGCCTTTTGCACAGTTCTCCTTCCTGAGGAGTGGACAAGCTCACGGAAAGGTGAGAACTCTCAGTGCTACTGGAATCCCATTCAGTGCCCTCTTGGTCTTCCTCTGGGCTAGAGTGTATGTCACCTTGTCCCTTCTATCACGCCTTTCCCTTAGCATGCTTCTCTTTTGTGTGTCCTTTGCGTGATGTGGACAGTGGTTCGCCACTGGCTTTATGTTCCACCTGCCATTGCCTCTTGCAGGCTCTGGGCCTCACAGCTCTCGGGCCTTGCGAAAAAAAGGCGATCGAGCCCAGGAGAAAGTCCAGTTTATTGGATAACGGCCCTAGGCCTGCCAATGCTGCTTTCTCCATCAGCTATCCCAGAGAGGGGTCCTGCAGAATGTTTGAAGGACCTTCTCTGCTTTACTCTCTGTCAGAGGATTCTTCTTCCACCCAGGCCATATTGTGTAATGCACAGCTAGCTGCCGCAAGGTGACTCACAGGCTTAATTGGGGCATGTACCTGCGCAGTAGTTAGTCTTGGGCTTCCACCTGTATTAATATAATCGTACGTCTCAAATCATATACTTTTGTCGGGTGTCACCCGGCCTGCAGGCATCTCTCTCACCCGCCAAGCCCCCTACCTGCTCATAAAAGTCAATGGGCTTTCACGCGCCAAAAACAAAGTCAGGTGTTTTCACCCACCCTGAGGCCATAAAACGTTGAGAGCTATGTATAATATATTATAGGCATGTGATGAGCAATGCTTGTGTGCTGTACCAACCTCAGGAGTCGCGTGTGCTATTGCTCTGGTTTATGTGTTGTTGCAGTGTTGTGACGTGCGTGCGGCTTGTTGTGCGAGAGATGGTTGTGTGAGTTTTTTGAGTAAGATGAGTATGCAGAGTTTGAGCTTATATTGGTTAGTGGGTTACCTGACCTTTAGCATGCTAACATTCACAGTTTTGTCTAAGTGTGGCACTTGTTGACCTTCGCAATCTTATCTAGATGCGACACAGGAGAGTGTTTAGAAATCTGTCTAGGTGTGGGCATGCTAACGTTCACAATCTTATCTAGATGCTACGCAAGCTAGTGTTCACAATTCTAAGTGTGGCATATGCTAGTCTTTAGGTTTCACCTAGGTGAGGGCATGCTAACATTCAAAGTCCTGCCTAGATGCGACGCAGGCTAATATTCACAATTCTATCCAAGTGTGGACATGCTAATATTCACAATGCTATCTAAGTGTGGGCATGCTAACATTCAAAGTGCTATCTAGATGCGACACAGGCTAATGTTCACAATTCTATCCAAGTGTGGACATGCTAATATTCACAATGCTATCTAAGTGCGGGCATGCTAACATTCAAAGTGCTATCTAGATGCGACACAGGCTAATGTTCACAATTCTATCCAAGTGTGGACATGCTAATATTATGCCAGTCTATGTTATTGGGAGGTAAGATAGAGTGGCAGGGGTTCATCAATTAATAGTATTTTATGCAATGAAGAGCTTGAAAATGTGGTCTCCAGTCACATGGTCAGATGGAAATAGACTGTGGGTCCCCTAGTAGGTTTTCTTGGTTCACCACGTAGGATGACGTCAGTAGTGACACATTTGTAGTATAAGAATCCTGTTTTTTCATGTGATGTTTTGAGAAAAATCGAGCGAAAGTCCATTGATGTCCGTTGTAACCCCTTGTTTTAGATAATTGCTAATAAAAAGAACAGTGTTTTGCCAACTTCCTGAGTTGGTTTGATTATTGATGTATGAGTAAGTTCTGCATCCCCATCCATCTCTAAGTATTGCTGCCTCGTCCTAAAGGGACCCAGGTCCGGGGGTTCACGTGGTAGCAGAGGCAGGAAGGTTAATGATCCGTCGACCAAGTAGGCTTTTAAGGTTCTCCGAATATCGGACGTCCTCCGCCATTTAGCTGGAGGACTGCAAGGCTTCATGTGCATAGCGGCCAACCTAAAAGTTCTTGCAGGACAACAGAGATAGGTGGGACGGGACCCTCTTGCACAAAATCCCCTCCTGGTTTACACAAGGTACTGAGCGCACCAAAAGCAATGGTGGCCGGTTGAGGAGGACAAGATCGCGAGAGTCAGGAGCTGAAAAACAAATGGTGAGTAGATTGAGAAAGGTGGCAAAAAATGTATGAATATTAATTGGGGAAAGTGATAACGGGAAAAAAGTAACAGAGGGTTCGTTGGGTATTTAGTTAATGATGAAGAACGTCGAATAGAGTTATTTGACAAGGAGCATCACAGATAAGTCCAGAGTCCTACATTCAAGGAACGTATAGAAGAAGTTATTTCGAAATCCAAGTGGATAAATAGACGACACGCAGACAAGGTCTGCGAAAGGAATAACTTACACTCCAATCGGAGTATATTTCGGGGCAAGAATAGCAGTAAGGAGCGCTGAGAAGAGATATATGTTGAGACCGGCCAGTCTGTCTGTTTGTATATGTTATGTATTTTTTAGAGAAAAGAATGAGATGTCGAAGAGCGACAAATGATAGGTTGTGTTAAAAGGTTGAGAGTAAACAAGTTTATTTATTTAGTTATTATTGGTACCGACTGAATAAGTAGATTGAAGTGAAGTGTGAAAAGCAGCAATGATTGGTGCACTTTCATGTTGATTGTTTTTCTGAAATGTATTTTTGTGTAAAATACAGTAAGTATCGAGAGTCGATTGAGACTTGTCGAAATGGGGGATGTTACTCCACTTATGCACTAAGGTAAGCAACTGCCGAAACACGCACCCAAGCTTAAGCAATATAGTCCAGAATGGGTTAAGGGCACGGCCGATAAGATGTTCATGCCATGGCCACAAGGGAGATCACTGTCAAAAGCGGTTTTGCAACACATGACCACATACTTGCACGCTGCGTACACAGGAAAGAAATTGGAAAAAAAGGTTAGCCAGCTTAGAGCTTTGGAAGATGTACCATAAGGAATGTGAATGTCATGATGCCTACCCCCGGGAAACCAGACCAGGTCCAGCAACCCCGGAAGCAGGCATCAAGTTGTTTTGAGCAAGCCCAAAAGCCCCTGCTAGGGGCTGTTTGGGTGTGGTCCTGGCGCCTATGGTGCCAGGCTCATATGGAAAGTCAGTCCTAGCGCCATAGGCGCCAGGCTCATAGAGTGGAACTTACCTGGTGCAGATCATGCTGCAAAGCTCCAAGCCAAATGAGGCTTGGAAGGGACTATTTTACCTAGGGACTATTTTTTACTCGGGTGGGGCTGGGGAAGAATACTTACCTGGGACTACTTTGGAGGCTATTTAAACCACGCCCGAAGAGCAGCACACGCTTCGCGTTATTCTGCATCCAGCAGCGTAACGCTCACCGTGTCTGCAAGCCTGCATCCAGTCTTCTGCCACGCCCGCCTCGAGTCTGCAGCTCCTAGAAAAAGGGAGGAACAGAAGGAGAAAAGGTTAGAATAAGAGCAAACCTTCGATCCTTACCTGAATTCCGGATCCACTGCACCTTCGAGCTGGAAGAAAGAAGCATTTACGCCACCTCCTCACCTGCCGCAGCGCCGCGCTCAACTCACCGGCCTTGGCAGCATCATTACGATTCACCGCATCCTTCTGCATGTTCCCGCCGCATTCTGGAACTCTTCGCAGGGGTCAAGCTGCAAACTTCAAGGAATCGGCAAGAGTGAAAGTCAGACATGTGAACTCTTACGAACTGCATATTTTTCGGAGTCAATATTGTTCTGGAACTCACCAATTCCTTCGAGCCAGTGAAGCAACTGGTTATCAACGCGCCCCTGCGCTCAATGCAGGATGGAAAGCTCATCCTTTCAAACCATCAGGTGAGACTATAAGAGGGGACATCAAAGGTGATCTGTGGGGAGAACAGCGGGGGTGGGCGGAATTTACGCTCAATTCCACGGGTGGTTAATTCCCTTTCTCCATTTGCAGAAGAATATTCCTACGGGCCAAGCAAACGAAGCTAGGTGGGCCAGTCCAGTCCGTCATCTCGGCCCTAAGCGTCACATTGGTGGAGACCGCAGCTGTCCAGTTCAGATCGACGCCTCTGTGGGAGCCAGGTGAGCGTAACAGAACACAAAGCCTACCCACAAATTCCCACCCGGGCGTTATGGATACCTCAGAGACTGACCAATTGGCCCAATTACTAGGGGAACTGAGGGCTGAAGTGCATTCAGCCGTCAAGAAACTAATGCTCTTAGGAGAGAACTGATTTTGTCAAAGGAGCGAACTGATGACCTTGCTAGGCAACTACTGCCAAGCCAGGCTGGACAAGCACCCCTACCTGGTTACGGGGGTAATCCAGCTCCTGTGTTATCGGGTAACCCTGTTAAAATAAACCTACCAGGAAATATGCCATTAGCTCCATCCGAACACTTTGCCGGAGATCCCAAAAGGTTCGCTGTGTTTATGAACCAATGCCGCCTGCACTTTTTATGCAGACCTGGAGCCTTCCCAAACGACCAAGCCAAGGTAGCCTTTGTATTGTCATATCTCAGCGGCAGTGCAGCTGATTGGTCAATTCCACTAGTCAATCAGGATGACCCAATTCTTCGGGATTTTCAGGGCTTTCAAACTAGCATGGAAAGACTATTTTTCCGGCACTCCCAAGGATAGGCCCTGGATAACGAACTTTTGTCCCTACGACAGGGTAACCAGGACCTTCTATCCTACATCGCAACCTTTAATAGGTTGATAGTGGAAACTGGATGGCCTGAGGTAAAACTGATCACGTTATTTCATCGTGGGCTTCGAGGAGAACTCAAGGATGTCTTGGCTCAAGTCGTGAACCCACCTCAAGACTGCGCTGAATATATAGACTTAGTGGTCCAGTTAGATCACAGACTCCAGAACAGAAAGGCTGATCAAGCCAAGTTTGAGAATCGGGTGTTGGTCAAAACCCACGCTAACCCCAAAGGAGCAGATGCTTCAGAACCCATGCAAATCAGAGGGGTTAAAGGACCCTTAACCCAGAAAGAAAGAGAAAGGAGATGACAAATGCAATTGTGTCTATATTGTGGAACTTCTGGGCATTTTCTACGGGATTGCCCTGTAAAACCACCCAAGAAGGTGGTAAAAGCTGCTGATAAAAGCCATATGGAGTCAAACTCAGGAAACGACCATGCCCGACAAGCGTAGAGGTCCGCTTGCCGAGCTTGAAGAAGGATACTCAGACCTTGCATTTCATCATACCAATGGTCCTCGTAGATCAAGGGCAGCCATCGCGTATTCACGCAGTAAGGGCATGCATTGATAGTGGGGCCATAGGAAACTATGTGGGCTATGAATTGGCTTCCAGGATGAATCTACCTCTCTGCCGAAAAAACCACCTCAGATATCATCACCACAGTCGATGGAACTGAAATTGCCTCTGGGTCTGTAACTCATTCCACCGCAGAGATGACACTATTGGGTCAGGATGGGCATCGAGAGGCTATTGCGTTTGATCTAATCAAAGCCCCACAGTTCCAAATAATACTGGGGATACCTTGGTTGGAAACACATAATCCTTGTATTGATTGGCGAGAGAAGAGAATAACCTTCCCGGATCGTGCACAAACCTGTTACCCACAGAAAAATCAGAACGTAGGTCTGGCCACAGTAACCACACCACTCATGCAACTACCTCCAGAATACCAAGAATTCCAGGATGTCTTCCAAAAGGAACAGGCAAACACCTTACCTCCTCACAGATCGTACGATTGTCAAATCGATCTCATACCCGGTGCACAACCCCCTTGTAGCAGGATCTATGCCCTTACGGAACCTGAGAACCTTCACCTGCGACAATATTTAGACACGTACCTTGCCAATGGCTTTATTCGCCCATCCAAATCCCCTGCCTCTTCAGCTTTGTTCTTTGTGCCCAAAAAGGAAGGTGACCTCAGAACGTGCATAGACTACCGCGCATTGAACCAGATAACTGTTAAGAACCGATACCCATTGCCACTGATCCCTGAACTATTAGACCAAGTGAAGGACGCTTGTATATGCTCTAAATTAGATCTCGGGGGGCATACCATCTGGTACGTGTAAAAGAGGGCGATGAATGGAAGACTGCTTTCTGCACTAAGTATGGGTTATTCGAGTACCAGGTGATGCCTTTCGGGTTGTGCAATGCACCAGCAGCCTTCCAATACTTCATTAACGATGTCCTTCGTGAACTCATTGACGTTTGTGTTGTCGTGTATATCGATGATATTCTAGTATACTCCTCTTCAGAATCTGACCATGTGAAGCACGTCCGAGCAGTCCTTGAGAAATTGCGCCAGCACAAACTATATGCAAAACTAGAAAAATGCGTTTTTCATGCCACAGAAGTTGAATTCCTTGGGTTTATCCTGACCCCAAAGGGAGTCCGAATGGACTCACGAAAGGTGGACGCAATCCTTAAGTGGCCATCACCAAGTTCAGTTAAAGGAGTGCAAAGCATGCTCGGCTTTGCCAATTTCTACCGCAGATTCATCCCAGATTTTTCACATGTTGTAGATCCCATCACAGCATTCTTGCGAAAAAATAAACGCTTTATATGGACTGAAGAAGCTGAAAAAGCCTTCCAAGAGCTGAAAGCGAAATTCACATCTGCACCTGTGTTAAAGCACCCGCGCCCTGAACTTCCATACATAGTGGAAACTGATGCATCCAGTCTAGCCATGGGAGCTGTCCTGTCTCAAAAGGACCCTGAAACTGGCCAGCTTCACCCAGTAGCATTTTGGTCCAGAAAGTTCTCGGCACCTGAGTTAAACTATGCGGTTACCGACAAGGAGTTATTATCCATTAAATCTGCCTTCATTGCTTGGCGGCACTATCTTCTCGGTGCCAGGCATACCATTACTGTGATCACCGATCACCGGAATTTACAGTATTTAAAAACAGCCAAGGCCCAATCGTCACGGCAACTCCGATGGGCATTGTTCTTTGCCGAGTTTGATTTCGTGATAACCTATCAACCAGGTTGTAAGAATGGTAAAGCAGACGCCTTATCCCGAATAGGGATGGAAGAGGCAGAAGTGAACCCAGAACCAGTACCTATAATTTCTGAACAAAGGATCCTTGGCATGACTACTCTACAGACACTAGAGGACATTCAGGTAAAGATCCAGCAACTCTTTGATCCTACAGCCCTGCAGGACTGGGTAAAGAAAGGTCCGGACTACTCTGTCACCAATGATCTGCCTTATTACCAAGGGTGACTGTTTCTGCCACACAAGGAACTACAAGAGCAAGTAATTTCCTGTTATCATGATACCCTAATGGAGGGGCACCCAGGTATTGCAAAAACTGAAGCTAAGATTAAAAGACAATTCTGGTGGCCCACCTGGCGAAAGGATATTAAATCATTTCTGATGTCTTGTGACATTTGCGCCCAAAACAAAAGTCAAAAGAAAAAACCAGCTGGACTCTTACAACCTTTAGACATTCCGCCTACACCATGTCACACCTTATCGTTAGACTTTATTACTGATCTACCTTCTTGTAATGGGTTTAAAACCATTCTAGTTATTGTGGATCTTTTTTCGAAGATGGCCCACTTTATTCCTTTAAAAGGACTACCTTCAGCCTTAATCCTGGCCAAAGAATTCCTCGAAAACATTGTTCGCTTACATGGATTTCCATCCGTGTTGGTCTCTGACCGGGGCAGTCAATTCATTTCACATTTTTGGAAGAAATGTTGTCAATTGGCGCAAATCGACGTGATATTATCGACCAGTCACCACCCCCAGACCGATGGTCAAACGGAGAGGACCAACCAGACTCTTGAACAATACCTGCGTTGTATGTTACATCAAACTGAGAGTAATTGGAAGGACATCCTTTGGATCGCCGAATATGCATACAATAATTCTGTACATTCTGGAACTGGACAAAGTCCCTTTTATACCCTATATGGGCACCACCCTCGAAACTCAGACTTTGACTCACCCCAACACTTATAAATGCCCAGAGTGGACCATCTACACGCTACGATTACACAAGCCTTTAAGGAGGCAACTGCACATTTGAAACAGGCGAGGAGAAATATAAGAAAGATGCTGATCGGCATAGAAGTGATACTCCACAGTACCAGATAGGGGACCAAGTATGGTTGGCCACAAAACACATACCTCTCAAGGGAACGCGGACCTTTAACCCTAGATATTTGGGATCTTACTCTATTAAGGCCATTATCAACCCGGTGGCCGTCAAGTTGGACTTACCTGCTAATATGCAAATTCATCCCGTCTTTCATGTGTCACTTTTGAAGCCAGTGCAACCAGGGACAAGACTAACCAAGCCACCAGACCCCGTCCTTATAGACAGGGAACCCGAATTTGAAATTAAGAACATCCTGGACTCCAAGATGGTGAAGTGAAAACTTTTTTTATTTAATCGACTGGAAAGGGTACTGACCACAGGAAAGGTCTTGGGAACCTAGTGACCACGTGCATGCACCTCGATTGGTGAAAAGATTCCACTGAAATTTCCCAGACAAACCAAAACCACTGGGAAGAACGGCTTTAGGAGGGGCCTTGGGGGGGAGTGCTGTCAGGATGCCTACCCCCGGGGAACCAGACCAGGTCCAGCAACCCCAGAAGCAGGCATCAAGTTGTTTTGAGCAAGCTCAAAAGCCCCTGCTAGGGGTTGTTTGGGTGCAGTCCTGGCGCCTATGGCGCCAGGCTCATAGAGTAGAATTTACCTGGTGCAGACCATGCTGCAGAGCTCCAAGCCAAATGAGGCTTGGAAGGGACTATTTTACCTAGGGACTATTTTTTACTCGGGTGGGGCTGGGGAAGAATACTTACCTGGGACTACTTTGGAGGCTATTTAAACCACGCTCGAACAGCAGCACATGCTTTGCGTTATTCTGCATCCAGCAGCGTAACGCTCACCGTGTCTGCAAGCCTGCATCCAGTCTTCTGCCACGCCCGCCTCGAGTCTGCCTCTCCTAGAAAAAGGGAGGAATTGAAGGAGAAAAGGTTAGAATAAGAGCAAACCTTCGATCCTTACCTGAATTCCGGATCCACCGCACCTTCGAGCTGGAAGAAAGAAGCATTTACACACGCCGCCTCGCCTGCTGCAGCGCCGCGCTCAACTCACCAGCCTTCCCCGCATACTCACGATCCACCACATCCTTCTGCACGTTCCCGCCGCATTCTGGCACCTAAGGGGAACACAAGAACAGCAAAGGTGAGCCAAGGAAATAAACAGAGGCAATAGTAACTACCCCCATAGACTTACCTGATCACCGCCGGGGGTACTATTCCTCTTCACGGGTCGGCGCAGCCTCCATTGCATTCTCGCCGCACCCCCGGCCCCTAAGGGGAACAAAAGGACGACAAGGTGAGACAACGGGACCAATAAGGGGAACTCTTCTCACCGCAATAGACTTACCTAATTTTACCGCCAGAGGCATAATTCCCCAAACTTCATATTTTCTCACCACACCTGAATAAGGGAACAAGCAGCTTACATTCTGGCCTTATTTTATTGAACTGTGTAGGATAAGCCAAATCCTTACCTGAACTTCGTCAGCTAACACGAGGAACTCTTCGCTGGGGTCAAGCTGCAAACTGCAAGGAATCGGACAAGAGTGAAAGTCAGACATGTGAACTCTTACAAACTACTTATTTTTCGGAGTCAATATTGTTCTGGAACTCACCAATTCCTTTGAGCCAGTGAAGCAAGTGGTTATCAACGCGCCCCTGCACTCAATGCAGGATGGAGAGCTCATCTTTTCAAACCATCAGGTGATTCTATAAGAGGGGATATCAAAGGTGATCTGTGGGGAGAACAGCGGGGGTGGGGGGAATTTACGCTCAACTCCACGGGTGGTTAATTCCCTTTCTCCATTTGCAGAAGAATATTCCTACGGACCAAGCAAACGAAGCTAGGTGGGCCAGTCCAGTCCATCATCTCGGCCCTACGCGTCACATTGGTGGAGACTGCAGCTGTCCAGTTTAGATCCACGCCTCTGTGGGAGCCAGGTGAGCATAACAGTGAAGACCGCCTGCGGAAGACTGGATGTTTAACCAGTGTAAAGAGGTGGTGTTGAGCCTTTTGCTCCCCTTACCGTGCCTGAAGTAGATGGCGATAGTGCAATAGATGAAGGATTGTATCCATTAAGGGAACTAAAAGCAGCGACAGTATATAGTAATCCGATACATGAACCGCCTGACGAGTGACGAGAGTCCAGAAAGGACTTCAGAAAAGCAAGTGATCTCTAAAGTCTTACAGGACAAAAAGAAAAGTGAACGGCCAAGTGTGACCCTAGAAATAGAACAGGAAATTAAGAGATGCAAAGGAGAAAAAGACAAAGCTGACGAGATAGCACTCATACAGAACAAGTGGGTGGGTGGTCAGATATTGCTCAAACTTGATGAGAAGAGCATCGAGGAAGTGAGGCAAGGGGAAGATCAAGATGAGCAGAATAGAAAAGACAGGGAACGAGAGAAAGAAGAGGAGTATAAAAGAAAGAGTAGACAAAGACGAGAACAGATGTATCATGAAGAACAGTTAAGAAAGAGCAGAAGAAAATATGACAATAGACAAAGAGCAATCGAAGAACGAGACAGGTTAGAAAAGAAAAGGGTAGAGGAGGAAGAACATAAATTAAGAGATAAAAGAATGCAAAGACAAAGAGACGAAGACGTGCGTAGGGCAAATGAAAGAAGGGAAGCGAAAAGACAGGAAGAAGAAAGAGTTAGAGGGGAAGCAAGAAACAAAGGGAATTTGCAAGGAAATGGAATGAAAGAAGGCAGAGGGCACGCAACATTGATTGCATTGAGAAAGAGCTAAAGGAACCACCAAGCCCAGTATTATTATGGGGCGACATAGAGGAGTTTCTCCTGTTGCAAGAAGCGATGCAAGGACCCTCTAAGGTAAACCTAGAGAAGAATTTGGAGATAGGAAGTATCAGAGATAGAATCGATAAAGCTTATCAGGAGATGAGGACAAAAAGTGAATTGAGGAACAGAAGAAAAGAAGATCGATCTGAAATTGCTTAGTCACGAGGCAAGGAGGGAAGCCTGTTTAGTCTTGAGCATAGAGCCTTGTCTTTGGACAGGCTGACTCTAACCAGAGACGAGAAAGATGACAGCCATACTACTTGGGGACAAGATATGTCAGACGAAGACAGGGAAACTTTCTGTGAGGAGGAGGGTGTGATGCAGTCCTGAGGGAAGCTTGCAGACATATAAGGAAGTAACATTATCAGATTTAGACCTACCTAAAGAAAGTACCCAGAGCGACCTAAAAGGCGATCTCATAGTGAGAGGGGGCAATTGTCACCATATGTGAGCAGACTGAGGTCATTACCAGGAAGAAGGTGAACAGGAACTATTGTCCCTGCTATGGATAGGCAGACGATGGGAGCCAATTGCGATTTTGGGATTTCACAATTTCCTTTACTAGAGAAAGGAGGGGTCAGACCACAGTATAGTATATCCCCTGGCCCCAGATGGATAAGGACAATTTAAAATGTAAACTTCCCAGCTTAACGGCAGGAGTGGGGGGAAAGGATTTATGAATTGGAAAAAATGACAGGAGGAAATACCTTAGCCATAGGGGACATTAAGGGCATTCTAGCAGCTATGCTTGGGGAAAGGGCTGACGACATTTGGACGAGAGCAGGATACGCAAGTGTTAGAGCACAGAACACAGCACATGATGGAGCGCCATTTAATAATTGCAGAGCGGCAGTCTGGAAAGCTTTTAGAGTACGATATCCCGATATGTCAGATATGGGTGCAATTATGACACGTAACATAAAAGAGGATGAAGATCCGCTTGCTTACATTAAACATTTCCAGGAACTGTGGTCTTTGCAAATTCGAGAGCCGTGGGGGAAATCAATATCTGTATTCTATCATATTTTGTGTCAGGGATTGCCAGAGCAGGTACAGAGACAGCTCAAGAAACTAGTGGGAATTGAAGCGAAGCCATGAGCAGAAATACAGATGACCATTGCGCATCATTGCCGACTGTTGCAAAAGAAAAAAAAGAAGAGCGAAGATGCTAGAAAACATGAGGAAGCCAAGTTAGTTCAGAAGAAATTGTCAAAGTACGCTATAGAAGGAACAGTACTGACAAGCGTAGAGGAGTTGGGAATACAGCTAGCAGCGGGTATGTCACAGGTGAATAATCAATGGCAATCCAATCAAGGAGGGAACAGGTTCATGCCAAGAGGCAGGGGAACGGGTTTCAGAGAAAGAGGAGGCTTTCAGAATAACCAAGGAGGATTCCAGAACAACCAATGTGGTTTTCAGAGTGTGTAGAATGATAATCAAGGCATACAGCGAGGGCAGATTAGAAGACTCCCTTCTGTGTGTTGGACATGTGGAATGACAGGGCATATTCGCGCGAACATGTGGGAGCCAAGGGTATGTACAAAATGGTCAATTCTCCAGAGGGGGGACAGCTTATCCTCCAGCATATAGCTCACAAAGTAGGGATGGGTTCGCCCAAGATCAAACAGTGTATCAAGCACAAGTACCGCAAACGCAACAGGCTTTACAACCACAGCAAGCACCATTGAATCCGCCGCAAGGGCAGCCACTGCACACACACATGCAGATACAGCAGAGTGAAAACACAGAACAGTTATTGACTCCTAGAATAGGAGGTGTCACTGTCGTGGGAGGGAGTCCTTTTACAGGTACAGGAATAAGTATGTACCCACAATAGGACAGCTCACAGGGTGACATAATGTGTTCAGTACTATCAGTGACGCCAAATCCTCAAGAGGAACCAAGGGTTGTTGTTACCATAGGAGGCAAAGCCTTTTCTTTTTTTAGTAGACGCTACAAGTAGAGTTCCTTTCACTGAGAAATTACCAGTCTCTATAGGAGAATGTGATATGGCTGTCCCATTATTATAGTCAAGACAGACACCAGTTAATATTTTGGGTCGAGATTTAATGACAAAGCTAAATATGACTATTTCCTTCACTGACAAAGGTATAGTGTGTTCCACGCCAGGAATACATTATTTAACTGTGGGCAAATTTATCATGGCATTTACAGGACAAATGGCTCTGCTCAACCGTCTCCATAATAACCTGAGTATCACCGATCAGGCCCTGGCTTGGCTGACCTCTTTCCTCTCTGATCGACCCTCTCACGTACAACTTGGGTCCTTCCTCTCCTCTATCTCTACCTGTGGTGTTCCCCAGGGGTCTAACCTCTCCCACTGGCTGTTCAACCAATACCTGGAACTTCTTCCCCACCGCATTGCCGCTCTCTGCCCCAACTTTCAGTGCTATGCGGATGACACTCGGCTCATTTTCAGGCTCCCTTCCGCAACCTCTTCCCCTTCTCTCATCTCTGTTTGTCCGCTATTCAGGAGTGGTGTGCCGCCAACAATCTCTGCCTTAATGCCAGTAAGACTGAGATTCTCCTCATCGGCACACCCGCTCCCTTCTTTCCTGTCACTCTCTGGCCAGCCTCTCTTGGCCCTCTTCCTTCTCCCACCTGTGAGGCCAAAAACCTCTGGGTCATCTGCGACTCCACTCTCTCTTTCTCTCCTCACATCTTTGACGTCTCTATGAAGTCACACTACCATCTGCACCTCCTCAGATGTATTCTTCCTTTCCTCTCCTTCCCCCAGAAGCTCACTGTTTCCACAACTCTGGTTCTCTCTAGGCTGGACTACTGCAACATCCTCTTTCTAAACCTGCCTGCTTCTACTCTCTGCAACTCATCCAGAACAGGACTGCGAGACTTGTCCTTGGCCTGAAGCCCAGGAATCGTATTTCTCCAGGACTGAAATCTCTGCACTGGCTCCCAGTGGCTGCGAGGATTAAGTTCAAAACCCTCTGCATTGTCCACAAGGGCTTCTGGGGCCTCAATACCTCCAACTCTCTCTTCTAAATATCTTCCTTCTCGTGCTCTTTGCTCATCCGCCTCCCACTCCCTCAGGGTCAGTTGCTTCTCTAAGCAACGAGTTGGCGGTAGATCTCTTTCTTCGGCTAGGCCTCCCCCTGGAACAGCCTCCCTGTCTCCCTGAAACTTGAGGAGAACCATCTCTGGTTCTGGAAGTACCTCAAGACCTTCCTCTTTGCTTCTGCTTTCTCTCCTCCTCTCCCCTGCTGAACTCCTGACTGATACTTCACTGGTCACCTGGCAACCCTCTGATCTCGGGCTCAGGTCCCCTCCCCTGCCCGCTGCACCTGCACTGCCTCTCGGCAACTGTTAGGCAAAGTTTGTATGCAGTACCCTCTGGGACCACTACACACAACTAAGACTACAGGTGTAAGCAAAACCAACCTTGGGTACAAGTCTGTTCCACATAGTTTTTGGTAGCGAGCTGAGCAGCCAGGCTGATCTCAAGAGGGAATGTGAGCTTGTAAGGGTGTTACACAAAGGTCTACAATAGCAAGTATTTAGATAGACACTTATACTCAAGGTTTCTTGGTAAAACAATTATTAATTTATTACACAATCATTTAAAAAGCATTCACTAGACGGCCACCAGGGGGCGCACGGATGATGTCGTGCCCCGTCTGAGCTCGCTCATCGAAGGTCCTATGAGAGGTCTGAGCCCCCACTTCTAGGACCCCCCCACAGCTGAGACTCGA
The DNA here is from genome assembly GCF_040938575.1 of Ambystoma mexicanum. Lineage (NCBI taxonomy): Eukaryota > Metazoa > Chordata > Amphibia > Caudata > Ambystomatidae > Ambystoma > Ambystoma mexicanum. The sequence continues at coordinate 1,214,557,611 of NC_090931.1, forward strand.
GACGAGGCTTTTGGAAGGTGCCCCCCACCCGTGGCAAAAAATTTGGAGCGATTCGGTGGTGTTCTCGCCTTAAACCGACCGACTGAAGTTCTTCCCCATCGCCGCATCGAAACAGCGCGAACGCGCGGAGCCCAACGCAAGCCCCGCCTACTAGGATCCCGGCGTAGGCCCTGCGCCCTAGGCGGACAACATCGAGCGACTAAAAGCGGCAACGACACGGAGCACATACCGAGCCCTCCCACACCACACAGCCTCGAGCAAGAGCAGAAGCGGCAGAGAAGGTCTCGAACATCGGGGCGCCGGACGTGCGCGGAGGCGTGCCCCCGGACTGCGGGAGAGCCCGCGATACTCCGACGGAACGGCTCGTCCCCCCCCGGCGGACAACGCACGGTCGGTTCCTCAGATCAGGGCATCCCACGCCCCCGCAGCAGTGCAGACGGCCGCAGGAGGTTCCGGGCCTACATAAAGTGGGGAGACCCACGGATCACCGCGACATCCGACGAGCTGAGGGTTGGGCCCCCAAAACTTTGGGGCGTGTGCCCTCCTCAAATTCACAGGACAATCCGCCTCAGAAACGACACTGCGACATAGAGTCCCTTCGACGCGCACTACGGACCCGTTCTAGCAATATTGGGACTCCGCTAGACCGACCAAGGGTCTACTTCAGCTCTATGGACTTTTCACGGAAATTGGCCAAATTTCGCTATAATCAACTAACCGAAGCACTGCCCCTCCGTGAACCCCCCACCATGGCCTCCCAAAACCCAGAAGCGGCGCTGACCAGGGGTGACATTGCTGACCTCCTTTCAGAAATGAAAGGGATGAGAGCGGACATAGGCAATAAGATCGACAAGATCACAGGCAGAATCGATAAGATGGAGGAAAGACTTGACGAGGTTGAGCATAACCAGTCCTCCTCGGGCATCCTTGAAATGCAGGTCGATCATCGCCTTATGGACATCGAAAGCAGAGAAGAGGAACTCCGACTGAAAGTCGATGATTTAGAAAACAGAGAGCGTCGGAACAACATACGCGTCTTTGGCGTTCCGGAAGTGGATGGAGAATCGGAGACACACCTCAAGCAGACCCTGCATAATATTCTGAAACTCCTGTTCGAAGATGAGGGCATAGATGCACCCAAAATTGACAGGATCCACAGAGCGGGAGGAAAACCTGGTAGCCCGAGGTCCATCCTGGCCCGGTTCCACAATTACGCAGACAGAGCTCGAATTCTAGATAAAGCCAGGCTGGCACCGCAAATTTCCCTGGAGGGGTCACGCATCTCCATATTCCAAGACCTGTCTTCCCTTACACTAGCGATGCGAAGGAAATGCCAACCAATTACTAAGTTCCTTAAAGAAAAAGGTGCCAGATATCGATGGGGCTACCCATTCTCGCTAGCGTTCGAATGGGACGGCACGAAGATGAAACTCATAACAGAAAGAGACATTTCCAACGCCATAGCGGAACTACTGGGCCCCCAGACAAATGGGACTCCCATCCCGACAAAAAAGAACCCGGAAGAAATTTGGCAAACTAAAGGTCCTCGGAGACGAAGAATGCAGGGGTCGAGGAAATTCAGGAGAATGAACACCTCACCAGATATGGAACATTGACTTCTTCACTGAATTACACACCCACTATGAAGAGGCACCTTGAAAGACAGAAGCGAATTGGGTGTCACCTTCACCACGCAGACTCCTGAACTGGACCCAAGTAAGAGGTTGATGGGTGGTGCCATGAGACTTGAGGTACAGAGTGGGATCAAAAGGGGGGGAAATGACTGAAATGTCGAATAGACCTGGTCGGGGAGGGCCGTTTATCTGTCTATCGGTGAGATGGAAGGCCGCTCTCACCCAGGCATCGAATGACTCGATATGGGGGCTTGAAAGTTTGAGATATGATGTGTTCTTACTGAAAACGGACCGATTGTTGTGCGGTTCACACAGGTGGTTCGATAACAGTTGGATGCTGTCAAACCAACTGCGTCGGACGCCGCGGGGGGGAATGTTTAGGGGTGACCCGATAAAGGGACACTCTGTTTATGGTGGGAGGGTGGGAGTTTGGGGCAGAAAAGTTGGACTGTTACAGGTTCCTTTTACAGAACGCAGGACACAGTTGAAAATAGGAGTTGATTTAAAAGCAATCACCCAACGTGGCAAGGAGCACACCTCGATCACATGGCTACGAAAAATCACTAGCTTAACGCGACAGGCACCGAGAATAGCGAAATCCTCTTCGGCATCTTCTAATGGCAACCATACATAACACGGATCATTTACGCATAGGCACACTGAATGTTAAAGGCCTAAACGCCCCTACGAAGCGTTCCTTAGTCGCAAGAGAATTTAAGCGTTCCAAGATTGACATCTTATTTATCCAAGAGACACACTACATGAAAGGTCGAGAGAGGGCAATCCCAGGCAGACTTATCGGCCATACCCTATGGAGCTCCGGCATAACAAAAAAAGCTGGAGTAGGAATTGTAACGCGTAAGAACCTACGCATGTCAGTCCAAAGCTCGTGGATAGACACGGAGGGAAGAATGGCAGTCATCACAGGACTCATCCAAAACGAGTCTGTCACGCTGGCCACAGTATATGCTCCCAACCAAGGCCAAAAGAGGTTCCTCCGCAAAGCGATTGAAAAGGTGTTCAATATGGCAAAGGGGCAAACGATTCTTGGAGGAGACTTCAATATGTGGATGGACCCCACGCTAGATAGACAAGGTGAATCAAACACACTTAAACCATCACGCTTGACTGAGGACACTGAGATGAAGGAGACACTCTCGATATTTGGGCTAATTGACAGTTGGCGTCATCTACACCCCACAGACAGCGGCTTCACCTTCCGCTCTATTCCTCACGGAACCCTCACACGAATTGATTACGTGTTCCTGTCCGAAAACCTACTACGAGAAACCGCTGCGGCAGACATACATCCAATATCGTGGTCGGATCACGATATGGTGCTGACAGAGATACGCTGGGCGATACGCATCCCCCAGAACACAAAATGGAGATGCAACGATTCTCTGTGGAAAGATACGGCGTTCAGAGATGAATTCGAAAACGAAATCAAGGAATTCATCGCTTCCAATGACACCGGGGAAATCTCAAAGACCTCAGTATGGGAAGCAGCAAAAGCAACATGGAGAGGTATTCTTATCAGGGAGGGGGCCCGCAAAAAAAGAGAGCGAACCCTGATCGAAGAAAACATCAGATCGAAACTGAGCACAGTAGAGAAATTGGCACAATCAAACCCACAAGAAAGACCAAAATACATCAATGAGGCCAGGGAACTCAGGGAAGAACTAAAAATATTGGAAGTCGGCAAAATCACCCAAACCCTACAATATCTAAAGCAAAAATTCTACGAAAAAGGCGACAAGGCCGACGCCCTGTTGGCAGCAAGACTGCGCGCACAGAGAGCTGAGAGGTGGGTGAATGTAATAGAACGAAGGGACGGCACACTTCTAGACACCATCGAAACCACACCCCAGGGAATTCAAGAGGCGTTCGCCTTCTTCTACGAAGATCTGTACACATGCGACCCGCCATCCCCGCCGGGAGTCATAGAAGAATACCTCAAAAGAGCCAAATTACCATCGTTATCAAAGGCTGAGTCGGAGGTGCTCGAGGTCCCTGTCAGTGAAGAAGAAGTCTCCGACGCTATCCGGAGACTCAAAGCAGGAAAGTCTCCAGGAGATGATGGATTCACCCCTGGCTTTTACAAATCATTCACTGCGCAAGTAGTTCCCTTCTTAACAACACTCTTTAACGAAATATTTGAAACAGGGAAAGTCCCCCCCTCCTTCGCTCAAGCACTGCTGACGGTTATTCCAAAAGAAGGCAGGGACCCTAAATTGTGTGAATCATATCGTCCCATATCGCTGTTGAATATAGACGCCAAAATATACGCAAGGGTCATCGCAGCCCGGATTGAGGTCCACTTACCGCGGCTGGTGAATCCGGATCAGGTTGGCTTTGTGATCCAAAGACAAGGAGCAGACACCATGAGGAAGACACTCCACCTGATATATGAAGCTCGCCGCATGCCAGATGATCCCACGCTACTGTCACTGGACGCTGAGAAAGCCTTCGACAGGGTGGACTGGGACTTTCTAGAAAAGGTACTCGTCGAGGTGGGACTTGGCCCGAGACTCCGACTAGCCATAAAAGCTCTATATTCATCTCCACGAGCATCTGTCTCTGTCAATGGTGGCTATTCCAGATGGTTCCCCCTGGAAAGGGGCACGAGACAAGGATGTCCATTGTCAGCTATTCTGTTTGTCCTCTCCCTAGAACCTTTGGCACAACGGCTGCGACAAGACGCCGGGGTCCGAGGGATCAGAGTTGGAGACAAAGAATATAAGTTGGGTCTCTATGCCGACGATATACTCCTGCACGTCACACACCCGCTCGACTCCATCCCGACGGCTCTAAAAATCATTGAAGAATATGGACTGCTGGCGGGCTTGAAGATTAACACTGGAAAATCTATACTCCTCCCGCTTGACAAGAATAGAGACGATGAGGTAGAGAGATTCACCCCACTGGGAATGAAAGTGAGCCTGACCACTTTACGATACCTGGGCATCAACGTCACCCGAGATTTGGATGCCTTGTACTTAGCAAATTTCCCGCCCATATCACTCACATTGCAAAACGACATGAAAAAATGGGCCACACTCACAATCTTGTGGATGGGACGCCTAAACGCCATTAAAATGGTAATTCTCCCGAAGATCCTATACCTGTTTCAGATGCTCCCCATAAAAATGCCTAAAGAATTCTTCACTGAAATGACAAAGTCCCTGTTGGCATTCCTTTGGCAAGGTAAAAAACCGAGAGTCCCCAAAGCCCCCCTATACCTTAAGAAAGATGACGCGGGAGTGGGCCTCCCGAACTTGGAATCATACTACAGAGCGGCTCAGCTGCGAATATTGATCCCCCACTTGAGACAACAAACGGATTCACATTGGATAGCTTTGGACAACTTCCACCTTCGCCCGTACACCGTTGGCGAATGGATATGGGTACCTGGACCGCAACTCCGAAACAGTATCAGAAACCACCCGATACTCGGGACCATCTGGTCAATCCTGAAACCAAATAGAGACATGAAGGGGATTACAACCTGGCCCTCTCCCCTGGGACACCTCTGGGTCCCGGGAATATGTGATGACATCTCCGAACCACTAAGTTATCAGTCCTGGTACGAAGCCGGCCTGGAGCGGGCAGGCCAGTTGTGGAGAAATAAGGTCTTCATAACCATACAAGAGCTTGAAGAGGCGCTCAACATAGGCCCTCTATCAGTTTTTCAATACTTAAAACTAAAAGGGGTAATGTCACGAGAAAAGTGGAAAGACCAGCTCCAGAGGGATCTTACGCCATTCGAAAGAATTCTGGACACCTGGACGGGCTCCAGAGGCTTGATAAGTGTCATGTACAATGCCTTGATATCAAACAACACAGCCCCATCAACCAAACTGAGGACCAAGTGGGAAACTGACCTGAGCAGACCCCTACACGACGAGTTATGGCTGCGCATCTGTAGACAAACAGCTAAATCATCGATATCATGTCAATATAAGCTACATGCGCTAAAACTCCTCCACAGATGGCAATATGATCCACTCAGACTTGCTAAAATGTATCAAGGAGTCAACCCACAATGCTGGAGGAACTGTGGCCAGGACGCCAATTATTGGCATATGTGGTGGGGCTGCAGCAAGGTGCAGGCATACTGGGACGAAGTCCTTAGTTGGATAAAAGACTTAGATGATGAGGACAGAGAAAAACACCCCATATTGATCCTTTTTGGCTTGAATGAAGAAGATGAAACGATCATAAAAGCGCCTAAAATGACTTTGGGTTTACTAATGGCAGCTAGAGCCTGCCTCACGATGGCATGGAAAAGACCATCCCTCCCCACCAACACAGAATGGGTAAACGTAGCACGCAACATCTTCCGAATGGAGAGTTTGACCGCTGCCCTACACGGACATAGCACATCGATGGAATCCGAATGGGCTGCCTTCCGTGCAAAATATATTACCTGAAATTTAGTGTGTGTACTGCCTAAGTTTGATCCCACAGATCCATGTGATGCCTGTATGAGTAACATGTTTGCCTTGATCCTGTTAAACACTTGTGCTTACCATTGTCACCCGATCTCTGTAAGGAACTATAATAATATTGCAAAAAGAATATGTCCCGGTTCAAAAGGGGGAGGGGGGAGTGATTGAAGACTGAAAAGTTGCCTATTGTTGTCACCAGCATACTTCATGCCATACGTTTAGAATTGCTTTGCTTGTATTTAGACTATATACTTTCTTTCTCTGCACATGCTTGCACTGACGAGATGTTACTGTTTAAACCTGTAAAACCAATAAAATTGAAATTTCAAAAAAAAAAAAAAGCATTCACTAAATGAGGCAACCAATATCACACACAAATTATACTACAATACTGATTACTAAGCAGTTGAGCTCCCTTGAAGTCGGAGCAAAATAGCATTGAAGTAGGAGCAGAAAGGCATAAGTTGATAAAACGAATATTACAGTTACTTTAAAACAGTGCAAATAATTTGAGTTCACCAGAGGAGTTGATTCAATGCAATAGGTAGGCCAAAGGCAATGGGCTAGTGTCTTGTATAAGTAAAAACGGTTCTGGTATTTAAAACGGAAAAGTCTTTGCCACAATTCTTAGAAGTAGTTCATAGAAGAAAGGTTTGTATGTCGGGTCACAAGCTGACTAGGCCTGCAAGTTGGCAAAGATCCACAAACTTTCGCGGTGAGAGGTACGTTCTCTCTGTCGGGTTTTCATAGTACCTTATATTGAAGAAAAAGATGCAGATGAAGACTTCTGTTCCTGGCAGTTCCCGCGGATCTCGCTGTTCCTGAGCCTCAGTCATGGGGACAAGAGGGAGGACGTCAGGGGATTGCTGCACTGCACGGGGACGGATCACAAAGCTGGCAACTTGGCAAATCTTCGATTCCACTTTGCTGTTCTTCAAGCACACAAGCTGGTGTCCTTCTCCCTGGTTAATCCTAACCAGCTCCAAGAATGGTATCCAGGTGGCTTACGAGTTGATTGGTCCCACCAACTCAAAGGAAGAAGTCGTCCTTGAAGGGGCTTCTCTGTCGAGGTGAACTCGGCAATTTGGAACTGCAGCAGTGCTCCACTGGGCAAACCAACGGTCCAGTAGTTGCAGCAGCCAACCCTTTCCAGCGCGTCTTTGGTTCTTTCGTTCCAGTGGTCAACTCTGCCTTTCCGTCCAAGAGACTCCCCTTTTAAACAGTTTTCTCCCATTCATTCCAGCCTAGCTGCCACTCACCCAGCAGGGTGGCTGTCCTTGCCGGACAGTCAGCCAGCCAATCGCACCAGAGTGCATATGGGTCTCTTAGGAGACTAAGCACAGGGAGTTTCAGCACCTCCCTCACTTCCTGCCCACCACAGGCACTCAGGCGCCAGAGGTGGTCTTCAGTCCTGAAGCCCGCCAAAGGCATAGGAACAAAGGGACAAAACCTAGTTTGGCGTGCAGAGACAAACTCTAGAAGGACCTTTCCAAAATGAAATGGTGAAAAAAGAAGAACGGGACCTGTTTAAACAAAGGGGGCTCAGGCGCCATCTTGAAAAACATGGCTCCTGTGATTTTTAGCTACCGGAGTTTGCGGTCAGGAAAAATCATGGTATTTCGTTGTAAAACCACTGCCACCAGCCATTTTGATAGGAAAGGGTAGCATTTGACTGCTACATGATTTTTTAAACATAGGGGATACTAGGTAACCCCTCCGGCACTCTATTGTAAGATAGTGTGTGCTGGGTCTAGGAATTTAAAAAGACTAGTAAAGTCAATTTAACTTTACATTCTCTGGGAAACAGAAGTTTATCCCAGAGAATGTATTTAAACCTTGGGACAGCCTAAACAGGCTTCCCTGTGTTACTGCACTGAGGGTGCTGTGTAACAAACATGAAAAGATGATGCCTATGGAGTTGCCTTAAAACACCATAATCAAAGAACACGAGTAAAACACACATGAAAATACATGAGAGAGTGGGAAAAAAGGCTCACACTCTCTCCAGGTAAAAAAATCAACTCCACAAAATCCAGCAAAGTTGCTGGGGGTCTCTAAGGTGAAGGGAATTAGCACTTATGAGAATTCTCCCTAACAGCAACCCCTGCACTTGGGGGCTGTTTCTGTATCCCTATGGTCCCCCCAGCACTTGACACTTAATGTCTGCACTTACCCCTGCACTTGCCACAAGCTGGCTGCACTTTTACCTACTGTTTTATGTATTCTTTACTGTTGATCCTATGTAATGCAATCTCCCTTCCCCCATCCCCTGCACTTCTGCGATCTCAATGTCACCTGCCCTAGTAAGATCGTTGTCTTCCATCTGTTCCCCCTCCCTTACTGCGTCTCGCCTTGAAACACTTGTGTATAGGCGTGTTATAAATTCCATATCATATCATAACATTGGAGCCGGCAGTTTTTCACTATGGGATACACATTTTGTTAACGTGGCTACCTGGTTTAGTGGAAACAAAATTGGTTGTAGAGGTGCACACTTAGTTGGTTAGGATAAAGGAATGTCAATATATATAATGTTACTTCGTAGTGCTCCCTGTTGGGATCTATGCTACTAGACCCAAACTGTAAAGAAAAAGAGGGAGGTATCGCAAAGAGCAACTCGCGATACAAACAGGGGCACAAACCATAGCAGACAGATAGCTGCTAAAACACTTTCGTCCAAACTCTTAATAACTTTCAATGAGACAGTTCAAAAAGCTTTATATAAGGTTTCAAAATAAGGTAAGTATTAATCAAAACAAGTGACCAACAATAGACTCTTGTCGGTAATATTTCAACAATTTCAACACACAAATTTCATATAAAAAAGAATCTCCGCACAAGTGATCGTTCAATAAATTTTTTCAAAAACACATCAGAGTTATAAATTCAATTATTGACAAGCTGTTTCGTTCAAATAATATACACTGATATCTAGACAGAGAAGTGCTGTTGTTGTTGTGTTTTCTGTCCTATACTACGCGTTTCGCGTTCGTTTTAACCCTTCTTCAGGTAATGATATCAGATAATTCTTTCTGTAAAATTAATAGGAAGTAATTATTATAATATCAAGTTGCTACAATTCTTAGAAAAACGAAAAAGAAAAAGAAAAAAGAGACTAGGGGCTGTCATAACCAATCACTTAACTAACCTGTACTTGAGGTCAAAGATCTGGGTCACTATTCGTAAAAAGTTCACTCTGTGGACTTCCTGAACCTAAAATTGACAGAAAATTACAACTTACTGTCAAGCTAAAGGTAGGTGTTAATAGAGAGTGTAATGGCGATCTGGAATGGGACCAGCGGCGCAACAAAGCGCTGGGTCCCACTCCCAGATCTCTGTACTGAAAAAGAACTTTCATTGCTCACCTATCGAGGTAGTCGATGCTAGGTATGGAGATCGTAGGGTACTTCAACTGTTCCAAAGCTGCATCTTGAGAAACAGTGCAAGCGGCTGTAATAAATAGACAACGGTATTGTTGTTTTAAATCTATGCTAGAAGTACATGACTTGGATAAACTCTTTAACTTTGGCTATGAAGCGTTTACCTGGAGCTGAGTATGGTATGACTTCCTTGATTGAAGTGTTACCATTCCACGTCGTTAACTTCCAATTCCCATAGAGAACAAGACGGATAAGGTCACAAGATAACCTTTAAGTGTACGTGCGTGAAGCTTTGCGTCGATAACTGTTGCCATATATAACGCGGCGGTACAACCGCTGTAGAACTCTGTTAGAAAGGGGGATACAATCGCACTCCCGTGTTAGTGTACATGAATTAGAATCACACCCTATCTCACGGGTTTGTATTAGTCGCTATAGCGAGAGAGATACCTGCTTCTATGAATACGAGCCTCGCACCGCGTTTGCCTGATGGGAGTGCAGCGAACTTCCTGTTTCTCCTACAGTTTCAGCGTAGTTAGTGGCGACGTGTATGAGTAAATAAACTAGAGTGTAAGGGCGGTTCAAAACGGCGGCCATGTTGGAAGAAAAAGTAAATAACGCCTATCCATGCGATTGTGTGAATCTAATAAAAACCCGTGAGATAGGGTGTGATTCTAATTCATGTACACTAACACGGGGGTGCGATTGTATCCCCCTTTCTAACAGAGTTCTACAGCGGTTGTACGGGCACCGGTACCAGTAAACCCTTACCACCTTACTACGAGGTCCCTCTTAGGGACCCGACCTTAACGGCTGGCGTAGACCAGCCTCTAAAGTTGGGACCCGCAAAGGGACCTTGGTGCTAATTACGGTACCGCAATTTGCGGTACCGTAATTAGCTCCTTCCCCATTCCCATTGAGCCCTATTGGGCAAAAATGGGAATGGGGAAGGGCCATGGAGAAAGGGGGAATTACCGCCCCGCCAACCTTGGAATGGGGTGGTAATTCCCCTTTTCTCCATGGTGGTACTGGTATGGTACTGGCGGCAACCATGGTGCTAATAGCACCATGGTTTACCGCATAACGTGTAATGAGGCCCTATATCTGCTGTGATGGAAGAAGACATTTGGTGACGTCAGAGTCACCATGTAATACTGCACTGTATTCTCTGAAAAAATCAAAGGGGGGTCGTGGCATTTCATTTAGGACAATTAGGCCGATTAACCAGATTGTAGAAGCAGAGTTTCTTTAGGTTCCGAATCCTGCGACAATTTTATGCAGTATTCCCCCAGAGACACGATATTTTACGGTGATTGACTTGAAAAATGCATTTTTCTCAATCCCGTTGCACAAGGATTCCCAAGATCGTACGTCATTCACATCCCATCAGACTAAACTGAAAAGCACACGCTTGCCCCACGGGTATTGTGAGTCTCCATCGATCTTTAATAGGGTCCTGCAGATGGACTTAAGCAATATTGATTTGCCAAGTATTTTGTTGCAGTACATAGATGATATTTTAGTTTGTACCACAACAGAGAAAGAGTGCAGACGAGACTCGATTCAGCTGGTTATTATACCAGACAAAGGATACAAAGTGGATAAGGAGAACTTGCAATATTGTCAGGAAGAGGTGTTATACATATTTATTTTTTAATTTCTTTAATTTATTAAGCACACTAATAGCCCAGAGGCATCGAGGCGCTGTTGCATGGAGGTGACTGACTTTGTTACATGGAACATTAATTTGCTCATGGTTATATTGAGTGAATTATAACATATTACAATGCAGAGCTTGGAGACGATATAGAAGGCTAGTTAAGGATACAGTGTCATACAAAGCAGGTACAAAGAAGGTGAGAGCTTTGAGTGAACATTTCATACAAACAGTAAGGTTGTGACTGTTTTACGGAATGCTAGGTGTGAATAGGAGTAAGGAGTTCCAATGTGTAGCTGCCATGGATGGGAAGCTGGAGCCTCCTGCTCAAGCTCCAAGTGTCTTGGGCATAGTGATAAGGTTGGTGTAAGCGGATCTAGTGGGCCTGCAGGGGGTGTGTTTGGTGATTCTCTGTGACAGGTAGGAAGGGGCAGTGTTATGAATACATTTGTGTGTGAGGGCGAGAGTTTTAAAGAAGATGCGCTCTTTAACAGGAAGCCAGTGAGCTTGCTTTCTGGCTGCTGAAATATGGTCCCTTCAGGGAATGCCAATGGCAGCCCTGAGAGCATTGTTTTGGGCAGTCTGAAGCTGACATAGGTCAGTTAATTTTGCATGAAGGAAAGAAAGTTACACCGGAAAGAGCTTAGGCAATTATGAAAATGCCAAAACCACACATGATAAAGCAAATGCAACAGTTTCTGGGACTGTGTAATTATGTCAGAGCATGGGTATTTGACTATAGTTCATATTTGAGACCTCTTTTGCAGTCCCTGAAGAATGCACAGGTGAATAAGGAAAAAATTGAATGGACTGAGGAAATGGAGAAAGGGTTTGATGATTTGAAAAAAGCTATTTGCACAGCTCCAGTTTTAGAGATTCCTAATTATTCTGAGGAATTCTACCTGTATTCACACACAAATGGAACAACTATGACAGCAGTACTCACGAAGAGCACCACATTGAGGTACAAACCCATAGCATATTATAGTGGGATTTTAGATCCAGTAACGAGAGGTCACTTCTCTTGCGAACAATCGTTGGCAACAGCCACGTTCGCTATTGAGAAATCCACAAGCATAGTGATGGGGTGTTCCATGACTTTATATGTTGAGCATGCTTTGTTTGCTGTTTTGGAGAAACCTAAGGGTGCACAGACGTCTCAGAGAGCTTCTGCTTATGATGCAGTTATATCAAATCCAGCGATCAAAATAGTCAGGGGTAAAATAGTGAATTCTGCCACGTTTGTAGCCGAACCATTGGCAGCCGATGAACAAGTGCCCGATTGCTCCAACTATGAGGAATTTTATGATGAGATCCTGAGAGTAAAGGAGAATGATTTAGCAGAGGGGGAGGTTCCCTTTATTGATGGGTCTTTGAAAATCGATCATACTGATGGAGAAAGGCATTCAGGTTCAGCTGTGGTAAGGCACAGAGCTAACAGGGAATTTGAAGTTGTAACAAGTGCGAGACTAGTCTCATTTTTCAGCACAGGCTCCAGAATTGATGGTGCTTATTGTCACGTTCGAGAATCACGCAGGGCAGGAAGTGACGCTGTCTATGTGATGTCAACCGTACACGTAGGATTACACGTTGGAAAATAACTACCTCAGAGCAGACAGCACTGCATTGCAACATGCAGCATTATTGGAAAGGCTTATTAAAGCACTGCAGCTCCCAGTAGCCATTGCGATAGTTAAGTGCGCAGCACATACTAAGAGAACTGATTTTATTTCACGCGGAAACCAAGCCGCAGGCGAAGAGGCCAAAAAGGTTGCATATTCATCTGATATTTATAGCTTTGATACTCCTGATGTGAAAGAAAGAATTGTTATAATTATGGTTGTGAATGAAGGGTTTAATTATTTGTCAAGAACGCAATTGATGGAAATTCAAGGTGGAGACCCACAGGAAGAAAAAGAGCTGTGGACATGGAGGGGGTGTTCTCTATCCCCTTCGGAAGCATTGTGGTGGCAAGACAGCACTGGTAAACCAGTGATGCCTCTAGCCTTATTAAGGGTGGCGTTAGAACAGCTACACAACCCTGTGCATGTAACTAGGGAGAGCCTCGCAGCAACCATTGCGGAGGACTGGTTCATACCAAACCTGTTAGAACACGTTGCTTTTTATGTAGTAAATTGCATCGTATATCAAAAGTTTACTGCTGGGCACACACTGCGAACAGTCAATGGAGTGATTCCTCGACCAAATGGTCCTTTTCGGCATTTACATATCAATTATGTTGACATGCTGCAAGTATGTAATGGATACAGGTATATGATAGTGGTAGTGTGCCCCTTTTCGAGAAGGACTGAAGCTGGTCCATGCACACATCCTGATGCCACTTGCGCTGGGAAGTTTTTAGTTCGAGAAGTATCCTAATGGGGAGTATGTGAGGTGCTGAGATCAGACAATGGACCTCATTTTGTGAACGAAGCATTCAAACAGATTAGCCTTTTGCTTAGTATTAAGCATATGTTTTCTTCTGCTTATCACTCGCAAGTGAATGGAATATGTGAGAGACTCAACGGTCTTGTCAAGGAGAGGATAGCAAAACAGAAATTGACACTGAAGAAGGGGTGGTTTCATTGCCTGCCCCTTGGATTATATGCATTGAGAAATCAGCCCGGATCAGACCACCACCTCACACCCCACGAGCCAGTTACAGGGAGGCAGATGAGAACGCCTCTGACTCCTCCATCGAGGACTAGGAGAGATGCCCAGACAACTGCAGAACTGTTAGGAAATGAGTTACATGCATACTTAACATGTATGACAGTTAGTATCTCTGTCATTTCTGATCAACTCAAGTGGAAGGGGTGTTGGTTTCTGGACGCAGATGAAGACAATACAGCAACCGGACTTGAAAAGTTATGTGTTCCTAAACGTTTTGCTGGTGACTCTGTTCTTATTAGGAACTTCACTAGAAAGTGGCACGAACCCAGATTTAGTGGTCCCTATGTTGTAGAAGACATTACTCCTTCAGCAGTTAAAGTCCAATGGAGGCGAGCTTGGATCCACTTGGGAGATGTAAAAGTGTATGCTGGTGAGACCGTCTCACCCCCACCCCATTCGGAAGCAAGTCAAGAAGAAGTTGTTCAGCATGTGAAGAATCGATCGATGACGAGGAAGAAGGACGCAAAGACTATCCAGTAGATAGACGCAAGTGTATATTTGGACTGTGGCTCCCTTGAAACACTCCTTATAAATATCATATTAGGAAATGAGAAAGTTACTGTTCTTGAGCCACAGGAGCTTGTTCAGATTGGACTCTAGGAAACTGCGGAAGTAAATGGAAAATGCCTGATTTAGACTTCCTTTTCGACGACTGGAAAAGGGAGCAGTTCCCCAAGGCACTTACTTGAAGCAATAATAGAGCAAATTAGACAGCTACCTGAGCATTTAATGAGATTGCTTGATTAAAGAAGTTTTTCCTTCCTGAAAAGTAATTACAGGCATAATGTGGTCTATTTAACATATTGCAATCATAGAGAGTGAGCAGAGTCAATGATGTGTGGAGAGACACTGATGGTGGGGTATAATGTATTGGTGCATAATATATGCCTGTTCAATATTTATTATTGTTTTTCAGTTTCTATTTATCCACACTGTTTACTGTAATGGTCCCAGAAGGGAAGGAGTCCCGTTAATCCGTCCCACTCCAGTCACCTCTACAGAACTAGACACTGTAAGAAGGCCAAGGCCATATGGGATTGTTCCTACACCAGTGATACATGTGAAGGCACCTATTTCTGTGACAAGTGGCCCTATACTTCCCTTTGGAGGGAGGTCTGTTTTTGATTTACTCCATGATCATTATGTGCAGACTCATTTATCAAGTAAGAGACCCAAGAGAAGCGCAAGGGAGGATGATTACGAATTAAATGACTATTTTGACAGTACAGGACATTTGGGAAATGACATGTGGTATCAGCACATGAAAGAAGCAGGAAAAATAACTTCTAAGGAGGATTGCTATGTATGTGCTCTCCTGCCTTATGCCATGGGAAAGTCTAAGATATTCATAGCTATAGAGATAGATGTCCAAACAGCTCATTGCCTGACTCACCTTGCACTACGTCATACAAGAGGTCAATTCCAGGGTCAAAAGGCATTCTTGCTATGGGTGACGGAATGGTCAGCTCCAGAAGAAGATGACTGTCCAAGATTTGAAGACAAGAGAAAGAGCACACACCAGAGATCATGTGTTAAGATACGAGCAGCCTGGCATGAAGGGAGCTGGAATCAGATGGGAGATAAACAGGAAACTCAATTGCCAAGGAAAAACTGATGAAGAAGTTCGAAGCTGCAAAGAAAGAGGCCAGATGCGAATTTGGGGAACAGTACTTTCTCCAGATGGCTGGGAAGAAGTCATAGTCGTATGCAGAGCTGTGGCAGTAACTGGTCATCACAAGCCAGTTATCGAACGAGTGGAAAAAGGATGCACACCTCTCTGGCCGAGGCTCGCAAAGCTTCTGACAGGGGTTGAAGACACAGGATGCCAGTTGCAAATAGTGCCTTTGGCTAGTGCAGAGCTATGCTTCAGAGACAATGGCATGAGAAAAGTCAGAGAAAATCAACAGTGCGGTCGAATGTTCGATGTTCCAGGAATGAAAGATGGGACAGTGGTGCTAATGGATCACTACTGGGCCTGTGGATCCAGAGCTTAGATGAAGCTGCCCAGAGATTGGAGCGGACTGTGTTCTATAGTGATTGTTCATGTACCAGCGTTAGTGATTCCAAAGAGTGACCTGAACATTGGTGAGTTTCCAAAAGCAGATGCTCACCTGAGGAATAAGAGATCTGCTGAAATCCTAACTTGAATGAAGTGGGAAAACTATTTCTCAGCCAAATCGAAAGAAGCTTTTGTTACAATTCCATATGAACACAGATTGTTCAGCAAGAATGTTTCAGTTTTTACTGTTATCTTTATGCCTGGGATCCAGATGATGGCAAACGCCAAGTGGTTGAAGATCAGCAGATGGGATCTTCTGCAGATGATTAACACACCATAAAGGGATTCACTGCTATCAAGGAGGAGCTAAGAGCCATACGCCTGCTTACTCTTCAGAACAGATATGTCTGGGATATGATTACAGCTATGGATGGAGAATCTTGTGGCACATTCATACCTTCTCACAACGACAAGAATGGCACCTTGACAGAGGCTATCACGATGCTGACAAACCTGCATGTCAAGATGGAAGACGAAGTGGAAAACATTGCAGATGACAGCTGGTTTGCGTCAATCTTTTCATGGGTTCCACAATGGATGGCGAAAATGTTCAAGTTCCTTGGAGCACTGTTGGTGATAATCATATTTGGATTCTGTGTAATAAGGATAATAATCACACAACGCAAGAAGACTGTAAAGAAAGCAGTAGGAATGAAGATTGTGATTGATGTCGAATCAGGATTCAAACCTGAAGAGCTGACAGACGAAGAAATCAGAGACTATGTAAAGGCCAGTATTCATGCACTTGAGGGAACAAAGTTCCTGTATCCGAAGAGCCACAAGAAGTATTTGGGAAGATGGATCTACTGCAGTCCGAATGGCCAATGTAGTCTTATGACCTGGAGTGTTGATGAGCATGTGAAATCAGCAGGATGCCTGAAAGGAGTCATAAAGATATGGACTCCAAAGAAGCACTTCTTCAGATGAGGATGTTTTGATGTGAAGATTGATGAGGGTGGTCGATGAATCGACCAGAGGGGAGAGTGTAGACGAAGAGCCAAATACCCCTACCAGAAGCTCCTCCCCATGTTGCCTATATGTTGGGAACCGGAAATTGCGACATGCGCAGTACCGGTGAGGATACTTATACCGCAGAGAATCCTTGAGACAAGGTATCCATTGAGAAAACCCTACATGCATTCACAAAGAAGTAATGGTCTTCTGGAAAACGTCCTGGAAGAAGTATGAAAATGAATGAGATGGTGATGTCATATGAAGCAAAAGTGACGCACCCAGAAGAGATGCCAATGAAGAAAGAATATAGACCTTATAGACTCTGAGAATGAGGTATCAAAGCAAAGCAACATTTCAGGATCAAAATGAAGATTGCCTGTGCGAAGAAACACTGAAGAAAATGCAAAGTCATTTTACAATTCTACAGATGATGTAACGCAAGTAGACAAAGTAATCCTGAGGCTGACTATTATACCTGCGTGTGATAATAAGTGCTCATTTTAATGCAATATACCAGGTGAACATGGGTAAAGCACTTACCTGAAGAGCGGGGTAAGCAAATGGTCTAACTTACTTCTATTGCTTATAGGTGAGATTGCGGTCTTCAAGACGGCCATACTCACCAAACCTTTGTACCTTTTTCAGGTCATTCCAACGGTTATACCAAACTCATATTTTTAAGCTATAGATGCACTATTGCTCAAATGAGAAAACAGTGCCCCAGGGATCACTATCAACTAGAACAAGACCAGTTGAAGCTGGGGGGCTGCGTGTCCCTGACTTTAAACTATAAGATTGTGCAGCACATTTTTGTCTGGTGGGACAAGGGTCCTTAGATTTCCCTAGTAAAATGGTGCAGAAACCTACTGATGATCTCAAACTATTGAACTGACTATGGGCAGCTGAGGCCACAATCTAAACATTTTCAAAGCGAGTCCGTTCAATGCATTATATATGGTCCAGACTGGGAACATGTAGAAAAGTATCATCTACAGTGTTGTATGACATTACGTTATGGAGTAATACAATTCTTTGAGGCTCAACATGTCTGCTGGGACATTTGGGATAGATAGGGTTGGACAACATTAGGTGTTTTATATACTGCAATGTCCTTTCATTATTTCTGTAGAGAATGGAATATACATAGGGTCAATTTTTAATCTATACTGTGTGATGGTGTAGGAATAAGACGGACACAAGGGTGGCATGTTGACTGGCAAATACTTTTATTAATAACAAAAATGGGTTGCGAGGGGGAGTTGGAGGAAATCCTAACTAACCCAACCTCTAAGAAGGGTTTCCCAGCCTCAACAAAACTACCTAATGAAAATTTGGAATGTGCAAAGTAAAGTTCGCCGTCCTGTGTCCAAATCCTAACCTACCCCTCACAAGCTAAACTTAAAGGTGAAAGGGGAAACGTCTCTTGGCTACCGACCTGCAGCCCAGCTTTATAGTTCAAAACAAAAGTTCCCAAAAGGTGTAGCAAAGCAAACAAAAGTTCCACTACACGCAGGGGGTTGATTCCCTTTCCAGCTTTATGCAAATGTATCTTCTGTGAGCAGACCTGTCTCCCAAGTACTGCAATAAGGTAAAATAGCCTGGTTCTCTTTCCCTCCCAACTTCTGCTGTGATCTTTCCTCTCACTTGCTGGAGGGCCTGTAGTGTCCTGGCAAGGACACAGTCAACAGAGCGTTCGAGCTCCGTCTAATGTACCAGTCATCATGTGGGATGTTCGCACATGCGCAATAGGGAGCCCGGGAAGCGGCAGGTCACTGCAGGGAAAGGATAAAGAAGGTTTCACCTACTGAAGGCTTCTGTCATTATTGCAGGCCTGGGCCTATATATGTGCCTGCATTTCCCTCTGCATGCTGTCCTCTGATGAGAGACAAACTTGAAAGAACCCAGAAGAATCGGACAATGGCGACGAGGATGGGATCTCTTTTTTGAAAATAAGAATGTACAAAGGCCCTCGTAGCGACGCACATTGCAGACAAGGTTGTGGATTGGCGCCATAGTCATTTGACCATCATAATGTCAGAAGCCAAAGACGCAAGTAGCGCAGCAGCCTTTCCATGGCCTGGATCATTTGACATGGGTGACCAGCAAGCCTTGGTGCCCCGATGGGAGAAATGGATCCAGAGGTTTGAAAATTACACGCATGAAACCGCGCCCGACAAGTTCGCTATGTGGCTGCTGGTGAATCTAGTGGGTGATGAAGTAGATGTCATACCTACTTCCCGATGGAAGACGTCACAACATACAAAGGCCTCAAAGAAGCGCAGATCAACTACTTCAACCCACAGCGCAACATTGACCACAAGAGGGACACATTCAACGTGGCATGCCAGATGGCGAGTGAATCCATGGACGTTTTCACCACCCGCCTGTGTAAACTAGTGGCGCACTGTGAATTCCACAATTTCACAAATGAGGAAGCTGTTAGACTAAGGATTATAGGAGGATGCTTGTCTTCATCATTGGGAAAAGCTACTATGTGAACTGCTTACTCTGGCAACTATACTACAAATGGCTAGGATGGAGTCTCGAGCAGAAACGTATGCCTCGCAGATTGAAACCACCAAGACGCCAGGAAGAGAACAAGTATACCAGGTCTCGTCTGCAGCCCCAGCTCGAGTCGGGACTATGAGCAACAGTGTACCCAGAGGGTTCCCTTCATTAGGAAGATGCTACCGGTGTAGCCTTCCAGTCCCTCATCAGGAAGGCATGAAATACCCTTCTTTTGGACAAGCCTGTGCCAAGTGTGGTAGAGAGAATCACTTGGCGGTCGTCTGCAATTTTCCACCCGGACGGTCACAGTGGTACAACTTCATTCCATATAGGCCGGAGTCCGGCACGCGCAGCACTGCTCCAAGAAGAGACGCAGGTGCAAGGAGAGACCTTGTGACACATGTCAGCCAATTGGCAGCAAGGTCTCAGTAGCCCTCACCCTCTGCAGATGGCACACAAAAGGATTACGCCTATACAATGAACAGAGTGACCCAATCATCAGCGGGTTACATCACTTTACTGGTGAGTGATCACCAGGCCAAGTTCCTCATCGATACTGATGCCACCCTAAACATCATGTGTATATCAGAATACCACAGGATGACGTCTCCACTACAGTTAAGGTCATCTGATCTCAGAGTTTTTCAATGGGCCTCGAAAGGACCGGTGCAGAATCACAGGACATTCTTCATGACAATCCGCTACAAGGAGAAATGTGCACGAGCTGAATGTCATCTACTGCAAAGGGAAGTCCCTGGAAGCAACCTACTAGGGCGCACCACTGCTCTTGAGATGGAAATTGCGGCTGTGTCCTACTCCATGCAACACATACTGTCAATCATGCAAGCCTTCCTGACTCTGTTCGAGGGCATCGGATGCCTCAAAGGAGAACCTGTGATGCTCCACATTGGATTATCACAGGAGTCTACAGGGTCTCCAGCAATTCCATAGTGCACGTGGCACAGCACCCGAGGAGAATACCAGTTCATTTGCAAACACTCGCGAAGAGGAGCTACTGTGTTTGCTGAAGGAATAATGGAACCAGCCGACGATCCGACCCGCTGGTTGTCCCCCATAGTGGCTGTACCCAAGAGAGGAACCCGACAAAATATGCATATGCGTGGTTTTAGGAACACATGGTGGCAACAGTAAAGAAAGACACAAGTGATCACAGTTCAAGGGTGTTTATTATACTGTAAATGCAGGGTGGAAAAACACCTAACCTAAACCTATATCTAAGATGAGAGCAAGCTTCGACCATCAAATGAAAAATAAGGCAGTCCTTGTGGCGTCATGTCAAAGTAAAAGGCCTATACTGAAAATCCTTAAATCTAATTACAGAAAGTGTAGGATAGGGGTTTCAATAAAGGAAGAAGTGTTCACAAATAATAAATCAGAATGTGATTGCCAGGGGTCTCCCTTCCCCACGTTTTGAGCACGGGACAAGGTGGATCTCCTGAGCACAGCACACACTCGAGCTTTCCCAGCATGAGCGGATAGTTTCGTACCAGCTATCAGGTTCTTCAATGGTTAAGTTTCTTTTCAATAAAAGTATCTTGCCTTCGATGACCTTATGTATTCAACAAAACAAACAAAAAGTTCCAAATGCTCTTTGGGTATTGACTTTCCACCCCTGGATCTCCCTCTTTCGGGCTCTAACCCGACTCAGATGTCAGCCTCCCTCCTTTGGGTTCACTATGACTCTTCTTGCATTCAGAAATCGTAATGTCTTTTCAAACAATTCACTGTGGACATCCCTCGGCCGGGTTCACTCCTGTCAACACACTGTTCATGGGACTTCAGGCTTCACCCCTTTTGGTTAGCATCCCTCTGCCGAGTTCACTCTTGCCAACTTTTGCAACACACTGTCCACCCCCAATAACTAAGGCCGTCGCGCTGCCACATCTTACAAGAAATAAGCGTAACATTACTGCTGAAAAACGAGTCCCTCTGTTGATCCCAACACTTAATGCTAACAATACCAAAGACCCCGAGGAATTAATAGAGCTCTTTAATAACACTATGACCACCGCCCTAGATGCTATTGCTCCTCTGAAACTCCGCAAAAGCAAACCTAAAGATCACCGCAATACCTGGTATACACCACAACTGAAAGCCTTGAGCTCTGAAAAAAGGAAATGCGAGGCTACATGGAAAACCTTACCTACTAAGGAAAGCAAAGACATAGGGCCTCATTACGACTGAGGCGGAACGGGTTAACGGGCTCTGCTAAAGGAGGCAGACCTGTGAAACCCGTTCCCCCTCATTACAGGCTCCCATCGCGGGACACGATAAGGAACGCCTGGTCAAACCAGCTCGTAATTGGCCCGTTGTTTGCTCCCTCTCCCATTCCCATTGAGCCCTATGGGGACTCAAATGGGAATGGGGAAGGTCAGGGCTCGGGTTCCTGGAGGGAGGAATTACCGGGCCCTCCGAACTCGGAATGGCCCGGTAATTCCCCATTCAGGGAACCCGGACCCGGACCAGATTTTGGCGGCAGCCATGCCGCCAATAGTGGCATGGCTACCGCCAAAGTCGTAATGAGGCCCATAGTCTCAGAAATCTCAGCTCGTTATGAAGCGGAGATCATAAAAACGAAACAGGAAACTTATAATGATAGGATCCAAAATGCAAGTTCCAGCATTAAGGAATTATTTGGCATCCTAAGGGAACTAGAATCACCCATAGTCCCAGATGACTCCCTCTCAAAAAACAAAGACTGGTGTACTAGCATACAAAACACCCTGGTGATCAAAATCACCACCCTCCAAAAGAAAATTGCCTCTAAGAGACTCAACATAAGGGGCACTGACTCAGCCCTGCACCAGAACACTACGATCCTCACTAATACTATACCCGAATTCAAATGTGCCCAAGTCACCACCACAGAGGTCGAAAAAATCATTAATTCTCTGAAACCTTCACGCTGCCAAGGTGACATCTGCCCTGCCAAAATTATAAAAGATGCAAGCAGAGACCTCACCCCCTTCATCACCAGGCTCATAAACGCCTCCTTCAAATCATGCCAGGTTCCTACCAACCTGAAAGACGCATGGGTACTTCGCTTGCTTAAAAAAGCTTCCCTTGACCCAACCAATTACAGGCCTATAACGACAGTCCCCTTCCTTCTCAAAATTATTGACAATGCTGCATATCTCCAGATCCAGTCCTACCTAGAGATCAACAATCTCCTGGGGCTAAGACAATCCGGATTTAGACCTCTCCATGGAATGGAAACAGCGTTACTAGATCAAAAAATGCAAATAGACCTAATTAAAGACAAGAGACAATGGGCACTATTTCTACTACTACACCTCTCTGCTGCCTTTGATCTGGTTGATCATAGCATACTATGCAAGCACCTATCATCGGCAGCAAACTTCTCCCCTGAGGCTACTACCTGGATTAAATCCTTCCTCAACAACAGAATGATGAGAGTATTCTCCCCTACAGACGCAGCCAACCCCATTCCCATCACCTGTGGAGTCCCCCAAGGATCCTGTGCCTCCCCTACACTATACAATGTGCTTACTAAACCCCTCTTTGACATCCTGGACCGTCTAGGTGTCATCTACACCAACTATGCAGATGACACCCAGATACTTATCCCTTCATCTGACAACTTTGACTTGGACAACGACCTGCTAAATTAAATTTACCTCGCCATTCAGGCATGGATGGTTACCCATAGCTTGTGCCCGAATGACGACACGACTGAAATAATCATACTAGGCGCCCCTACCTACCTAAACAGACTCAACCCCAAATACACCTTCTTCAACATAGACGGCAACCTGATTACGACTGCCAAGGAAACTAAAACATTAGGCTTCCATCTAGACTCAGCTTTAAACCTCAAGAAACAAGCTAACGCCACTGCGACAGCGGCGGTTTATACATGCAAATTGATCCATGCTTGCAAAAACTATCTCTTTACCAACAGTCGCATGATCCTGGCATGAACACTAATCTTATCTAAACTTGATTATTGCAATGCTCTGTATGCAGGTGTAAATAAAAAAAGTACTAAACAAACTCCAAACCTTGCAAAACAATGCACCAAGAACTGCATTGGGCATCCCAAGAAAGGACTGCATCTCCAAAATAAGAAGAAATCATAAATGGCTTTCTATCCAGGATAGAATATACTTTAAACTTGTCTCCATTTCCCACAAATGTCTTCATAATGCCGCCCCAAATACCTTATAGACAAAATTGCTCTAAAAAAATCTTCTAGACTCACAAGATCAGCTAACTCCTGCTGCATTGTTTCACCACGCTTCAACCTCAAAAGATCCGGAGGTACCAGCTTCCCGGTACAAGCAGCCCAGGCATGGAATGCCCTCCCACTAAGCCTGCGCACTGACATTAACCTACAGAGCTTCAGGTCTAACACCAAATAATGGCTCTTCACTAAGGACATTGCATACTAACTTCAAGTGTACAGACCGGATGTCTAAACTAAATGTACTAGGCCTCCCTATGTATAACTTCCCCTACTGACATTTGGATCAGCGCACGCCGAGCTCTTTGTTCTCCTACCTACATTGTATTGTATCGATATGCTGTTTACGCCACCAGTATTACCTGTATATATATAATTCTGTAATAATGCCTTCTCAACTGTACTAATGTATTTATATACTTTAAACTGTCTTGTATAGTGCCCGGATACCTCAGGGTGTGGCGCGCTCTAGAAATAATAAACAAACAAACTGTTTATGCTCTAATTTCACCAAGCAGGATTAATGTCCCTTAGCTTCACAATTATCCGTCGGTCAAAGACTTTTGACTGTACAGAGGATTTTACAAGACCCCTGTATGACCACTTTGACCCCCTTTCGCCTTTTCCAAATGCCTGCTGGTTATGGTCATTTCTACAATCGGGTAATCACCCAGAATTTCCTGCATGAGCACCCACGTGGTGTCAGACTCCTCTGTTGCCGGTTTTTCTCCATTTTGCATCAATAGCTCTTTAAGCCTCTCACAGTCCAAATTAGCAGTTTGCTACTTTTTGTTCAACCGAGTCCGGTTTCTTATCGACTCTCCCCTCGACTCACTGGCTGTGATGAACCGCTTGGATTTCTTCCTCTTTTGAGTCAAGGTTGGTACCACAGAGACAAGCGTCTCTCCCCGACTTGGTTATTAGTGGAGGAGGGTCTTGTGTACCGTTGACATCTGCTGCAACACACAATGGGCCTCATTACGAGGTAGGAGGTAGCCATGTCGCTATTAGCGCCATGGCTACCCCCTTACCGCATTCCGGGTCCGTGTTCCCGAAATGGGGACTTACCATGTCATTCCGACCTTTGCGGGACCGGTAAGTACCCATTCCGGGAACCATTCCCCATTCCCATTTGAGCCCCCATAGGGCTC
Source organism: Ambystoma mexicanum (assembly GCF_040938575.1). Taxonomy (NCBI): domain Eukaryota; kingdom Metazoa; phylum Chordata; class Amphibia; order Caudata; family Ambystomatidae; genus Ambystoma; species Ambystoma mexicanum. The sequence continues at coordinate 1,214,582,303 of NC_090931.1, forward strand.
AATGGGAAGGGGGAAGGCGGCAATAACGGTACCGTAAATGACGGTACCATTATTGACCCCGGTGTCCCTTTGCGGGTCCCGTCCTTAACGCCTGCTAAAAGCAGGCGTTAAGGAAGGACCTGCAAAGGGAACTCGTAGTAGGGTGCAGAGGGATTACCGTCACTGGTGTCATTACCGGTGCCCGGTATCCCTTTGCGCCCTACTTGTAATGAGGCCCAATGTTTCAGGATTCCTTCTGCAGAGGATTCACGTGCCTTGGTCGGAAAGGGCAAGGTCGCTTCTCTCCTCCTCACCCTCTCTGTATGCGCTGTCTTTCTCCTCCTCTTGAACTGCTGTGCTGAGTTAGCTCTCACGTTGTGCAGTCTGCCTTGCTCATCCTGTGCTCTCGTGCTACACCTTTTATCCCTGTGGGGAAGGGAACGGGCCGTCAGGTGTGTGTGATTCTGGTCAATTACCTGACTTGCCTTGACCCTGTATTGGGACATGGCAGGTAAACAGCTCTGGTGTTAGTCCGTTGTCTTTCGTCTTGTGTGAAAGTGTTTGTGTCGGAAAAGGGGGAGGGCGGAGTGTTTTAGAATATCCAACGTGGTAGGATGTGGAAAAGGTGCTGAAAGAAGGGGGATACTGCATCTCACCCGTCAGTGCCCCACTCGCCACGGGCCCCCCATCCAGGTGATCCTCCCTCACTGGTCCACCCCCAGGTACTGGATCCAATGGCGATGGCCGTGTCCTGGCCACCTGGATGACAGATCCCTGAGGGCCAGCTAGGACTCCCTCGGTTCCTCACAGTGGACATGAGACAAGCGAACAAGGCCATCGGGTGCGAGAGGCCTCCCGGAATGCATTTGGACGATATAATCAGCCTGCTGAATGGGGCGAAAGTATTCTCGAAGCACGACTTGAACAAAGGCGATCATCAGATCATGATAGACCAACAGTCCCACTATATCTCCACGTTTGCAACGCCAATTGGGCTATTCAGATACAAGAGGCTCAGTTTTGGTATCTGCTCGGCAGCCAAAATATTTCAAGAGAGGGTGCGCAGAATGATTCATCATATGAGTAACTGCTTCAACTACAGTGATGATATCCTGGTGTTTGGAGCCACCATCGCTCAGCATGATCAAGCTCTTCACCGAGTCTGTATGGCGCTCAAAGAGGCTGGCCTGACACTGACCAGGGACAAATGTGTGTTTCACAAGTCTCGCCTTAAATTCTATGGACACATTTTCTCACATGAAGGCATGAGCCCTGATCCAGGCAAAGTGGCCACCATCTCGGAAATGTCAGCTCCCCAGGATGTCAGTGAAGTCAGGTCCTTCCTATGGATGGCCAGCTACTGCAGCCGATATCTCAGAGACTTTGCTACTACCAGTGCCCCTCTCAGGGAACCCACCAGGCTGGGCATTACGATGTTCTCAGCAATGCGCGGAGGCCTTCGCACAAATAAAGACAGACATTGCCTCGGCTGAACGCATGGCCTACTTCAACCCAAACATGTGCACAGAAGTAACTGTAGATGCCATTCCAGTTGGCTTGGGGGTGATTCTGGCACAACATCAACCCAGGCAAGAATCCCCCAGAAAAGTAATTGCCTACGCCAGCAAGAGCCTGTCAGAGGTCAAAACAAGATATTCGCAACCTGAAAAGTAGGGTCTGGCCATCATATGGGCTTGCAAGCACTTTCAGATGTTTCTCCTCGGCAAGCCCGTATACATCGTGATGGATCACCAATCGCTGGTGACCATTTATGGAAGCTCTAAGTGCAAGATGCTGCCACGGATAGAGATGGGGCCTGCAATTGCATGATTTTGACTTCACAATTGTTCACAAGCCAGCAGATTATATGTCCCGGCACCCCCTACTGGACACCTCCACCAATAACTCTATGGCCGAGAAGTACGTGAACTTCCTCACCCATCACTGGCCCCCCCAAGTGCCATCACGCCTACAATGATCCTGAAACCCTCAGAACAGGATGTCACGCTGAAGCGGGTTCAGGACCTGATTAGATCCGGAAGGTGGAGAGACACACAGTCTTCACAAACAGACAAGTGGGAGATTGTGCCATGATAGAACTTCAGGAACATAAGGGAGGAATTTTCAATATCCGCAGAAGAGCTTGTCATGTGAGGGCACAGAATAGTGATCCCCATGGATTTGCAGCAGCAGGTTGTAGATCTAGCTCATGAAGGACACCGGGTGGTGGTGGCGGCCACAAAGAGACAGGTGGGAGACACCATGTGGTTCCCAGGACTAGATCAGATGGTCCTGGAAACGATTGGCACCTGCCACCTGTGTCAGTTCACATCCAAGCATAATAACCCTGAACCTCTAAAGATGTCTGACATACCGAGGCTCCCTTGGACTCACCTGGTGATCGACTTCTTTGGTCCGTTTGGGGAGAGCAAGAACTCGTTAGTCATCGTGGACACGTATTTGCGATTCCCTCTAGGACACATGATATCATCCAGTGCTAGATAGCATCTTCTCCGCATGGGGCATTCCTGAAGTCCTCAAGTTGGACAATGGTCTGCCATTCAGCAGTCTGGAGTTTGTGAAATTCATGCAATACATGGGTATCTACCACAGAAAGATAACTCCCTTATGGCGACAAGCGAACGGCATGGTGGAGCGATTCATGGGCAGCCTAAAGAGAGTCCTTCAACAGAACGAGCTACGATCTATGCCACTTAATCAAGCCCTGTGTAACATGTTGCGTGATAACAGGAAGTCCACGCATGGCACGACTGGAAAGTGTCCCTCAGAGTTGCTATTTGGCAGAAGAATTAGAACCAGACTTCCTTACCTGACAAGTGATCCAATTGATGATACGGAACAGGCCCGAGCAACAGATGCATGCAAGAAACAGGACATGAAGGCATATGCCGATAACAGGAGGCGAGCTAAGAGCTCTAACCTGCAAAGGTGCTTGTCTATAGATGGCAGGAAAGGAAACCAGACCTGAGATTTGATCCAGACTATCTGACAGTATGCCATGTCAATGGAACAATGGTGACTGCTCGGTCTGCTACCAAAGTGGGCACTCGAAATGTCTCCCAGTTCAAGCTACACAAGGAAGAGGATCAAGAACAGTACGAGAGAGACAACTCTGCAGCCTCAGGTAATGAGCCAGTGGCAGAAGAGGCTGAAGAGGAGCCAGAAGGATGTCGGGCAAGGCCGGCCAGATGCGTTAGAAGACCTCTGCCTCTAATTGAAAAAATTTGAAGACTGAACTGTAAGCGACTTTTGTTTTGTTCGACGGGGGGAGACGTAGTGTCCTGGCAAGGACACAGTTAACGGAGACTCTGAGCTCCGTCTAATGGACCAATCAGCATGCGCGATGTTCGCACATGCACAGTAGGGAGCCCGGGAAGCGGAAGTTCGCAGCAGAAAAAAGACTAAAGAAGGTAGATATATAGATACGTGTGTGCGTGCATTTCCCACTGCATGATGTCCTCTGATGAGGCAAACTTGAAAGAACCCAGAAGAATCAGACAGGTCCCAGACCCTATTTCCAGTACCCCTCCTCTTGGCACACTCCCTTGCCAAGTAGGGTACACAACGTTCTTGAATTCCCAGCTCTCTCTGTTTTCACTTGCACCCGCAGCCTTGGTTTACTCTCCTGCCAAGGTCTTTGAGTGTCACATATACATACACATTTCATGGTCTTCTTGATTATAGCTTGGGGAGAATTTCCTCAACATGGGTGCCAGACTCCCTTCACTTGGTTGTTCACAATGTTCTTTTTATACAATCTCTCCCTGTTCCACAGCCCTGGGTTACTCTTCTGCCAAGGTCTGTGACTATCACTTTTATCTGCAAAGTTTGTGTTTCCCCTTGTTACTGGTGGGGTATGACTTTCTGATATGCCTTTCTGATATGGGTCCCAGACCTCCTTCACTTGGCTATTCACAATGTTCTCCTGCTTTGATCTTACTTCGGTCCACAGCCTTGGTTTACTCTCCTGTCAAGGTCTTTGAGTATCCCTTATATCTGAAAAGTTTGTATTGCCCCTTGTTACTGGTCGGGGCATGCCTTTTGATTTGGGTCTCAGATCCCCTTCACTTGGTTACACTGTCCTGGTGAGTTTTCTTACTTTCCTTTGCTTCATGCCCCATATGCTTTCTGGGTCTCGCCAATCTCCAGACTAGCCACCCTTGTACCTGTAGGGTCCTGGCCATGTGTCTCTGGTTGTTTGCATGTCTGCCAGCTGCCAGCTGCTTCAGGGGCTTTGGCGGCTCAGCGGGACGTTACCCGGTCCTCTGAATGTCTCTCTGGCAGTTTGGTATCAGCGTAGCAGCTCCGGTTACCAGCGGGTATGTCCCCTCTCCTCCGGTCCACCACCTGCGTTGTGGGTCCTCCGCAAGTTTGCTTTCTCCTGAACACCATCATCCTCTGTCTGCTGTGGATCTGCGCAGCCCTTGCCAAGCTCTCGGTCCGCAAAGAGCAGAGAATGAAGACACCATTGATCTCTTCTCTCTCCTTACGTGACAGCTGACCAATCACGTTGCTACGAAGGCTAGAGCGTATGTCTTCATTCTTGCCAGTGATCTTCACTACTCGTGGCCTCTTTCTCATCCCAGTGGTTCCTGCTTGAGATGTCTTGCAGAAACACATAAGGGCATTATGTATTAGGGAATGGAAGGGGTTTTGAGGAAAGGTGGGAAGGTGAAAGGGATACCACATTCTCCCGAGATGACCACTACTCTCAATGGGGTCTACCCTCCCCATGAGATCCTCCTGCTGAGTACCACCCCAAGGAGACTGGCAGGTAGTGCTCTCAACTCCCTGGTCTCATTGAAAGGGGCTCCCCATCTAAAGCAGTGACGATACTGCAGGATTCGTCACAACTGTAATGCTTCATAGAACATAGCCTGACTGTCCCAATATACGCACTGTGTGCACTGAGGCCTTCCGGCTTGTTGTGCATAAAAAGTCATAAAATAATAATAATATACCTGCAGAACATAACTTAGTGACGACAATGAAAAAACTATTAGATAGTTTGCGGTAATATATAAGGCATGTATTTGGAGTACTACCTCCACAGGGACAAAAGTTAGGCATCAATGGGATAGAGATGTAAATGCCCCAATAGATGACTCTGAATGGGAAAAGATCTGCAACTATGCTATGAAAGTATTCTCAAATGGCAGATTGAATTCCAAGGTGGCCGCCAGACTGTGAGGACGTGCACCTCGGGTCCTCCATGCGGACGACATCGAAAGCAACCCAAAGCGTATCATCTGCAGCTGCAAAGTCAGTAAATCAATGTCAAATATGGACAAGTGAGAAAGTTCCCGGCTCCAGATCCGTCGCAAGTGAGCGATCGAGGAAAAACTGATAAAATGGGGATGCCTGGATTTGTTATCATTAGAGAATCATTAGACAGCCATTACCCAATCATTACTCTTTGCTATGGAATCATTCCATTATTGCATCCTGTTTAGCTATCCATTATACATTGCTGAAGTAGACACCATCCACAGTATTAGACTGCCACTTTGTATGCATTAGCCATTTGCTTATTGTCGTAAATCTCCCCCCGTCTCACCTGTGATCGGGATCTCCCTTGTTCGGCCGCAGGACTCTTCCTGTGGATGGTTCGGGTCTTGAATAGGCTCGCCCGAGCCTCGTCAGGTTGCAGGACGCGTTCAGAGTTCCGGGAAGTTCGTGGTTCCGGGGTATCCAGGATAGCGATGAACGAGTAAGTAGGGGGGGGAATCCAGGAACAGGATAAAAGGCAAGGAAGGAAGTAAGAGGATCAAAGGAAACCAATGTAGAGAGTAAACACACGTCGGGTCACTACCGAAGATAGCGTTGAGATACGCGGACCCGCAGGGGCGTGACCAATTTATAGTACGTGCCACGACGTGAAAGCTAGTGCGTAGCACAGAGCTTGGTACGGCCATGTTGGGAGGAACAAGGAGTACAAGCCCTTCGTGACAATGACCATGAGGTCCAGAAGGGGCAATTTCGCTGGGTCATGACACTTATAGAATGACACACTGTCATATTTGAAATGACATGTCATGCATTTAAAGAGAGAAATAGGTCCTGTTATATGAAGGGTTTGCTTAGTTATGTTATTGTCATATATGTTGAAAGAGATGCTTTTAGAATTATGTATTATGCCATTTTATACTTAGGCTGAGAGAGAAACGTGCTAGGCACTATGGAGAATGAATGAGGCCTGAAGAGACATGTAGAGCCATTTAGAATGACACATTGGTATGTTTTGTAGTTACATGTACACATGTATGCAAGTGGAGAATATGTTTGCATTATGTAGCTAGCGCTTGGCATTGCGAGAAGAAAGCGTAAACGCTAGAAAGCATGAGGCCAATGGCTCCTAAAGCTATTTCTGGAAGGAGACACAGAGCAACGCCACTGGGCTCTGTGCGAAGATGTTATGGTACACTGTGAGAAGGAATTCGTAAACAGTTTGGTTGATAAGAGGTTGCCTTTGTCCGAGTGTAGAAGGAGGCCTAATCAGCATGGCTCGTGTGCTCCAGAGACAGCAATGGTGGGAGGGAGTGCCACATGGGGAGATGGGAGAGGAGCCTTTTCAGGCAGGGAGAAGTTTTGCACACAGGCACGGAGAGAGGATTTAGTGAAGCCAACAGTGGAGTGAATGGATATATAGAGGAAGATGGTGTTTTGCAGGCACGCATTAGAAGGCCATGAAGGAGATATGATGTCCAATGTCACATTGACACAGAACACGACAAGAACACAGACTTTCAGGCACGTTCATATTTATAGAATGCTGACAGAGAAAGAGACATTCTTAGCTTAGAGAACGAATGTAGCCATGGGGAATGAGTGCATCATGGAATAGTATAACCAGGAGAGAGGGGAGTAGCTGGGGTAGTTGCTGTTGGAGATGGTGCTAGATGCGATGAGGGAGAGGTGTCTTGGTGCAGCAGATTCTGATGAGGCCTTGATGAGATCGATCTGGCAGAGAGAGACCGGGGCCTGCCACTGACTGACTGATTGCAGAGTAGCGAGAGAGGAGAGACCTGGCTCTGACAAAAACAGAGCTGGAGACAGAGAGGCACATGCAAATGGGAAGTATGGTTTATGGTCTAGACTGACTGATTGATTAGAACAGACACTCGCACAAAGAGCTTTGGGTTTGGGAAAGGGGAAATCAGATGGGGATTGTTTTAGAGAGTGAGTGTGAAATATGGTGTGGATTGGAGAGGATTGATCCTGCATGAAGGAGAGGATTGCTGGATGTTTGACACTTGCATTAGGCTGCGTTAGCATCCCAGGCTTGCATCACAGGCTTGCATTAGAAGCCTGTAAGGCTTACAGTAACTATACTGCATTGTAGATTTGCACCAGAAGCATAAAAGGTGCAAATTAGATGGTTGCAATAGTTTTAGTATTGTTTACATCATGCTTTGCTGTGCATAAATAAATGTATTCTATTGTTATAATTGAATCGATTCTTGTGTTTTCTTTGTGTCTTGTGTCCATAGGAGTAAGATAGGAGTAACACAGTGCACATAGGCTCTGAGATACGAAAGCAGGGAGGGGATAATGATCCACACCCCCCTAGGAGATTGTCTAAGACCGGTGCATGGTTGCCCAGGAGGGCAAGAGGGTGATAGGGATTTGTTTTTAGGACTAACACAACTCGGGTCCTCCGTGCGGACGACATCGAAAGCAACCCAAAGTGTATCATCTGCAGCTGCAAAGTCAGTAAATCAACATCAAATATGGACAAGTGAGGATTCCAAGATGGCTGACGGCACAGTGTAGACGTGCCGACGGCACTCCCCGGACCCGACTGGTGAAAGGTGCCCACCACCCCATCAGCAGTCCCCCCACTGGTGGCGTGGGAACCCCCGCTGTGTCGGAGAAGAGGGCGGAAGGCAGGGACGCCCAGACCCAGAAAAGCAGCTTGTGGTCCTCAGTGTCCGGAGTGGTGCGGAGTGGAGTGACCGCCGAGGAGGGGGTGGAGGCCTGCCGTGCTGCCGGTATGGGGCGTGCCGCGGTGTGGAGGACCTCGGCTCTCCGGTTGGAGGAGCGGACGCACCGGCTAAAAGCGGTACTGTAGGCAGCCCGCCGGAGGTGCCGCGGAGCCCGGGGCTGCGTGGCATGACAGGCTTGAGGGGTGGCCTGGAACGCCTCCGGTGCGTGGCGCATTGTAGCTGGTGGTCCGCGGAGGAGCACGGGCAGCCTGGTATTGGAGCAGAGGCAAGGGCGGGGGCGGCCCTGCAGGCTGCCCGCCCCCGCTTTTGAGGCTGCAGCACCCGGATTGGAACAGAGGCGAAGCACCGCCGAAGCAGTGGACAGGGCCTGGTGCCCACCCCAGCCGGTGAACCCCTTATGTGGGCGAGGGTTCGGAAGCACCGGGTTCTCCCCCAGGCGAGGGGAGTGGACCCACGGAGGAGGCCCGGAGGCTGCGGGGATGCAGAGGAGCTCACCTGTACGCAGGCTGTACCGGAGCCAGCAGTAAGGAAGAGGCGTACTGCTGCGCTGTGACCTGGGGACCTGAACATTCGCGAGGGCTGGACAGCTTCCCTCTAGGCTTGCCGAAGACAACGCGCCAGTTGACTGCCACCGGGACAGAAGGTAGGAAGAATATCTGGAAGCGGGGGCCCCTGATCCCTTATCTGCAGGGCCTACTCTGGTGCGGGGGCTTTGACAGACCGGGAGTTGCGCCCCCCCCCGCTGAGGCTCCGGGGGAGGGGGTGCAGGGCAGTACAGTCTTCTTTCTGGGAGGGGAGTGACTGAGGACTTGAAGTAACAACCTCTCCTTAATAATTCCATCCAGGCTACGGAAAGAATTGTGACAATCCTCAGCACTGAGAAGCTGCAAGTCCCCCGCTGGGGTACTTGTAGAGCCTAGCGGGAAATCAAAAGGCAAATTCAGCTAATTGGAAGGAGAGATTCAACACTGCTTTTAGGCCGAATCACCCGGCCGCAGAAGGGGAGCAGCGCGACGCAGTGAACTTATAACTCTGCTACCGGGGGGCCATATCGGCCTCAAAGAGGAGGGACGCCGGCGTCATGTCAATGCATACACTAAACTCCTCTTCTCAGCGCTAGACGACATGGGTGTCATCTACACCAACTTTGCAGATGACACCCAGATCCTCATCCCTTTATCGGGAGACTACACTCAAGACACCGACACTATCAACAAAATATATGCCATAATCCAAAATTGGATGGCACTAAATAGCCTCTGTCTCAATGATGAGAAGACTGAGGTTCTCATTGTGGGCTCCCAATCCAAAATAGAAGCATTACATCCTGATTACTCATCCATCAACATTGATGGCACAAACATATCAGTACTCAAACAAGTGAAAACACTAGGTGTCTACCTTGATGCCAACCTCACCATGACCAAGCACATCAACGCCCTCTCTTCCTCTACATCCTACACCGCAAAACTTATTGCTCTCAGTCGCCAATTCTTGACACCCACCAATTGTATCACGCTGGCAAGAGCTTTAATCTTATCCAGGCTCGACTACTGCAACGTACTCTACCTGGGTACCTCAAAAGCCAATCTAAACAAACTACAGCTTATCCAAAATAAAGCCCTTCGGGCGGCCCTTGGAATAAGGAAGTCAGATCATATCTCAAATATTAGAAGAAACCATCACTGGCTCCCCATCAAAGCCAGGGTCACATTCAAAGCTTTGTGCGTCACATTCAAATGCATCCACTCATGTGTCCCCATCTACCTCAACCACGCCATCACCAGAAAAGTATCTAAGAGGCCCCTCAGATCTAACAGTCAATTACTCCTAGCTATCCCCCGCTACAAGACAACCAAGGCAGGAGGCAGTAGTTTCCAATACCTCGCACCCACATATTGGAACACTCTTCCCCTCCCCATCAAAAATGAGCAAACATTCTCAGGTTTCAAGAAATCCCTGAAAACGTGGCTATTTAACCAAGACTAAAAAATCCCCCTCCATGCTTCAGGAAATATCATTGTACTGAAACCCTGCATTTAATGTCTTCGTGTATGATTATTTTGTATTCACATGCACTGCGCCCGATTGGCAAAGTCCAAGAAATGTTTTAACCAAGCTGTCTGTAACATCGCCGTGGTACCCAAGGGTTTGGGCGAGTAATAAATGCAATAAATAAATAAATAAAATGTCTGCAAAGCTCAAGGGGGGCGGGGGGGAGGCTCGCAAGTTTCAGAGGACACCCAGGGCAGCCTCCATACGATGTGGCCGGCGCAGAACCCGAAAGAAGGACCCGGGGCATCTGGGGGGAAGCCAGGAGAAGATAGCGCCCAAGGGGAGGCAGAGGACATGGCGATAATGCCCAGACAGGAATTCTTAGGAGAGTTACACGCCTTACAAGCAAACCTGGCAAAGACTTTCCAGGAACAGTTCCAGCTGATGCGGGCAGACCTAAATGAAGCTATTGGAGAGATGAAACAAGAAATGCGGCAACTAGGGGAAAGAACAGACACCCTGGAGAGGTTGGACACAGCCACTAGAAATCTCAAAATCCAGATGGAGGATTTGGAAAATAGATCCCATAGGATCAATATCAGGGTGAAAATGTTGCCGATAAAGACTTAAAAACGGAGCTCCAAGGCATCTTCGCTGACATCCTTGAAGAGGGTAGCCCTGAAGCGATAGAGCTAGATCGAGTTCACAGAACCGGGCGGTTAGCCAAAGGCCAGACGGCGAGTCCAAGAGACGTTTTAGCAGCATTCGCTAGGTACGCCCAGAAAGAGGCGGTCCTCAAGGCAGCGAGACAACGTGAGCCCATTATGTTTTAGGGGCAACAGATTGCTCTATTTCAAGATTTGGCAAGCAGTACACTCTTGAAGAGGAGACAAATGAGCCCGCTGCTAAAGGTCCTAAACGAGAAAGCAATACGATACAGATGGACCATTCCGTTTGGGCTGCTCTTTGATTGGGAGGGCTCCCAGAGGTGTATCACTTCGCTTCAGGAAGGGGCTGACCTTCTGCACATAGAATTGGAGGACACCCACTCTAGTACGGGATCAGGGTCCCAGGTGGCCGCCCTCGATCAAGGCCTTGGGTGTGGTTGACAGTTGGAAATAAAAGAAGAAGAGGACCAAGGAACGGCAAACCACAGAAAGCAGGAAAACTTGATGAAGCGAGGAATGGATCTCCGGCGAAGCCCTGAGTTGGAACAGCTGCCCTAGGGGTGGTGGGCCTCTATAGGGAAGATGGAAGCTTGGGGTTTACACGCGGAGCAACCATGTTGGAATCGTAAAGGGCAAAGATGCCCTTAGGAGCTCCGTTAGGAGCGGTGAGAGTGCGGGAATGTATTATCCTTCTTGGGGGGTGAGGGTGGAGAAGAGGGGGGGGGGCAAAAAGTGGGGGTGGCAAAGAGCAATTGGCAGGAGGGAGGGGCAGAAGGGCACTACCACGTAGTGGCAACCACTCTATGTCTGGGATCTTCTCAGGTGTCTAACGCATAATGTAAGAGGGTTGAATACCCCTCTTAAAAGGAAAAAGCTGGAACTCTTCACGCAGAAAGAGGGGCCTGATATAATGGGGCTTCAGGAGACACATCTTATTTACAGGGATCAGGGCAGATTGAAACTGCGTGGCTTTGATTGGATCCTCCATGCTTTAGGGCAAAGTAAGGCAAGGGGGGTGGCCCTAGCTATTAGAAATACGGTGGATTTGAGCATCTCTGGTGTTATAAGGGACAAAGAAGGGAGGTATATTGTTGTCGGGGGGAAGTACCAAGAGGCCCCATATACATTAGCGGGGGTGTATGCGCCCAACTCTGGTCAGGAGCAATTCTTGCATCGGGTTCTGAAGGTACTAGAAGAGCAAGCTTGGGGTCATATCGTTCTAATGGGAGATCTTAACATAGCTTGGGACAGGGAGAGGGACAGAGCTGGAAGACGGAGGGGTGGGGGGGGTGCAGTAATGTCCGCGAAGTTGAAAGATAAAATTGGTAAGATGGGGTTGTGTGATGCATGGAGGGAATTAAAGGGAGATGAAGAGGGCCACACCTTTCTGTCAGGGGTTCATGAATCACAATCCAGAATCGATTATATATGGGTGTCGGTGGGGCTGGTGGGTAGCATTCGGGAGGTACACACAGGACCGATAGGGATAGCAGACAACAAAACGGTTTCGGCTGTGCTGGATCTAGGCCGGAGGGTGAAGGGAGTCTGGGGCTGGAAAGTTCCGGGGGCCATCCTGAGGGATTCCGAAACCAGGGGGACAATTGAAGAGAAGATCAAGCTCTTTTTTGACATCAATAGGAAAGAGGATACAGGAGAGGGTGTAAGATGGGATGCCTTTAAGGCTACTCTCAGGGGGGAAATAATTGCAATGTCTGCCTTCTGAGCGAAGCAATTGAAAGCATTGGAATCCCAATTAGAGGCAGAGGTGGAAGTGGCTAGACAGGCGGCGGGTGATACCCCCTCCAGGGTAGCCATGCGGGAATATAGGAAAGCGGTGGGGCAACTGGAGCTACTGCAGACCAAAAAAGCAGAGGGAGCGCTTCTAGCTGTGCTGCAAAAATACTATGCAAAAGCCAATAAAGCAGACGCCCTCTTGGCACGCCTCTTAAGGGGTAAAAAGACGAGAAATGCAATTTCGGCATTGCAAATAGGTTCAGGTGAACGGGTCACTAGGCAAGAAGATTTGCAGGAGGCCCTAGCGCAGTTTTATGACTCCCTTTATGCCCCCCAACATCCCTGGAATTATAAACAGGATCTATTCCTGCAAAAAGTACAGTTGAGGGAAATAAGTAGAGAGACGAGGGAAGCCCTCAACCAAGAAATTTCGGAAGAGGAGGTCCGAGGGGTAATTAGGGCTCTCCCGGCGCACAAAGCGCCTGGCCCGGATGGTTATACCGCCGCTTTTTATAAATTGTTTGTCTCCCAGTTGGCCCCGCATTTGACATCGCTATTTAATTCATTTCGGCAGACAGGTCGAATTGCCCCATATATGGAGGAAGCTAAGGTTACCCTCATCCTTAAACCAAATAAAAACCCAGAAGAGAGAGCATCGTATCGCCCCATAGCCTTGATTAATATTGATGCAAACATTTATACAAATATCCTGGCGAATAGATTTGACTCTATCCTCCCGCACCTGATTTATCCGAACCAAGTTTCATCAGAGGCAGGCAAACTGCAGACAATATTAGGCGATTAGCCCACATAGTTGAAAAAGTGCAGAAAACAAACACTCCCATGGTCTTGGTGGCACTGGACGCAGAGAAGGCTTTTAACCACGTGGAGTGGGCCTTCCTGTTTCGGGTAATGGAAAAGATGGGCTTTTGGGGTGAGTTCTTGACGATGGTTCGGGTCAACTATCAAGTTCGCTCCATTAGAATAATGGTAAACGGAATAGCCTCGAGACGGGTACACCAGCAGAGGGGGACTAAACAGGGTTGCCCGCTTTCCCCAATCCTATATGCAATCTATTTAGAACCGCTTTTACAAGCAATAAGGGAGGCTGCGGAAATCCAGGGCATTCCCTTTGGAGGGGAGCAGCAGAAAGTCGTTGCCTTTGCAGACGATATGCGGCTCATGCTGACAGCGCTAAGGGATTCACTTCAGGCTAGTATTACCCTCTTGGAGGCATTTGGTGAAGCCTCGGGTCTAAAGATCAATGCTAACAAGTCAGAGGTGCTGAACCTAACATTAGGGGCGGCGGAGCGGGACAGGTTGAGGGAGAGGACTCATTTCCAGTGGAGCCCGAGAGGGATTTGTTATTTGGGGGTGAAAATTATGGCAACTCTATCAGGATGGTATTCGGCCAATTTCCCCCCGCTTCTTAAAGCAACTAAGAAAGATTTCCAAAGGTGGCGGGGCCTTAGGGTGTCATGGTTGGGGCGGATAGCCGCGGTTAAAATGGTCACTCTCCCAAGGTTGCTGTATTTATTTCAGGCGATCCCGCAGCCGTTCCCGGCGAACTTCTTTAAAGAATTGGAAATGCTGACCAAGGGATTCATTTGGGAGGGGAAAAGAGGCAGGGTGGGCGTTAGGCTCCTGATGTCAGCCAAGGGGGAGGGAGGACTGGCTTTGCCGAATTTTCGGCAATACTACGAAGCAACACAGCTCCGCATCATCAGGGAGTGGTTGAAAGGAGAGGAAGAATTGCAAGATAAGCTATGGGTGAAGATGGATAGGGCGGTGGCGCACCGTAGCCTGGCTGAAGTGTTGTGGCTCCCTAAGTCGCATAGACCCCGGCATCTTTATGAGAGCTCTATTACCAAATTTATGGCTGACACTTGGGATGAGTTGGCGGGGCCTAAGGGGATAACCACATTTCCGTCCCCTTTCACGACCATTTTCGATAATAGGGACTTCACCCCAGGATGGAGAGGGGAGCGTTTGTAAAATGGCGGGAAGGAGGCTGTAAAAAACGGTCTGATATGTTCTGCGGGGGGGAATTGTTGTCTTTTTACGATTGCAAGAGGGAATTTGCAATACAAGAGGAGGAAAGGTTGCACTACGCGCAGATACGACCTTGGATTCTACATCCAGGGGTCAGAATGGCAGCCACACGAGAGCCCACGCCTTTTGAGCGATTCCTACTCACTAATGATGGAGCGAAAGGCCTCATATCCAACATTTATAAAATCTTAAATAGTGACAACACAGGCACGCAATGGGCCTATATGAGGGAATGGGAACGGGTTTTAGGGCGAGAGATTGGCAGGGCGGAATGGGAGAGGCTATGGAGGAGGATACCTAAACTGGCTAAAGCGTCACAACTACAAGATATTTGGTATAAAATATTATTCGGGTGGCACTACACCCCGGCCAGGCTCCATAGGATGTTCCCAACAATATCGGAGAAGTGTTGGAGGGGATGTGGGATGGCTGGTACAGCAGAGCACATATGGTGGAAATGCCCAAGATTGAACCTTTGTGGGGTGAGATACGAAAGGCACAGGAGCAGGCCTTTGGTCCGGGGGATGAAAGAACGCCTGTGCAAATCCTCTTAGGTGCTCGAGAGGCAGCGGGGGTGGGGAACCTAGAGGAAGAGAAAAGGCTAAAACGATACTGACCTTGGTGGTCATGTTGTTAATAGCCCAGAGATGGAGGGGCCCTGAAGTACCTAAGTGCCAGGACTGGTTCCGGAAGATCTGGGAAATAGAGGCTTTGGAATGGGCGACGTACGCCATGAACAATAAAGTGCAGAGCTTTGCAGCGGATTGGGGGAAATTCTGAACTTTCTTAAGGATGACTTTAGGGTATGTGGTGCCTGCAGCGCCTGAGACTATTGGACCTACACTGAGCGTGGTGTGTCTGCCCGGTAGGACGGTGATTTGGGATGTTAAAGCTCGCTGCTGTGGTGAGAGGGGGTTGGGGAAGGCAGGGGGGTTGGAGGGATTGTTTTTTTTTTTTTATCTGTTTCACATGTTGTAAAATTCAATAAAAAGAGTTTTCAAAAAAATAAAAATATGGACAAGCGAGAAAGTTCCCGGCACCAGATCTGTTGCAAGTGAGCGATCGAGGAGCAATGCCAAGTGGACCCGACCATGAAAAGAAGAGTGGGAAGACGTCGGCCCTACTGAGGTCTGGGCTGCTCTTTCCGGCTGTAAACTGTTGCAAGTGGGCTGAGCCCGATACCAATTGAGCCCGTAGGCTATCGGGGGGCAGGGCGCAGCATACCCCGCAGTGAGCCAGATGCTCCCCGAAGCGAAGCTGTGAGAGCGGGGCTGAACCGGAGGCGCCTGAGCTGGCGGAATGTATGATGAGCGCCCAAGGGACTCAGCAGTTACACGCAGCGACATGTTGGAGAGGGCCTCCCAACGCAGCCTATCCTCCCCTGCCCTTCTGCAGGTGAAGGAGTGAAGAGGATATTGCCGGTGCCCCTACGGAAAAGCCATCTACAAGAGCAAGAACTTCACCAAACGGCGGTATTAGTGAGGGAGAGGAGCGGCAGACGTGGTGGAGGAGGGGATGTCCCTAAGAGGGACGAGGACCGCCGAAGAAACAGCTGACATACTGGGACAAAGATCAGCACAAAGGAGCCCTCTCCTGTAACGAAGCGGGCAACTACAATCAGGCATAATTGGCAGCGAACAGACTCGGAGAGGGAAGCACTCTCCCCGTAAGGCTATTAATACTGGAAGACCAGCCCCACCCGGAGATAATGCGGACCTAGCCAGGGGAGAGCAGGCAGGAGAACTGGCTGGGCCCACACTACAGACAAGACACGCGCTAGCCAGGTAGGAGATACAGCAGCAACGCTCGGATTACTGCTGTGGGCCAAGGAGGTAACACTTAGCCTGAAAGGCCCCCCGAGACAAGAAACTTAGAACGACTGGTGCTGAGCGGTGACGGGCCCACAGCCCCTAAAGCAAGTACATATTGCGGTTGTGGCAGACCGCCTTAGCAGCTTCCAGTACCAGTTCACAGAGGTGAACAACGGCCTAATACCTAGACCTGGACAATAATAAAGAGATTGCCATGAAAACGCCCCCTGCCCCCAGCATAACAAGGGTACACAACGCGAAACAACAGGTCGGATGGTGGCGGTAAGAAGGAGAACAGGTACCAACCGAACCTGTGATAGTGCTGGACGTTACAAATTGCCCACTGTATGACCTACGAAAGTCTGCAGAGGAGTGGGGAGGGATAAAAGAAGGAGGTTGACACAGCCATACCAAAAGACTGGGGGGCACCTCTGATGAGAGGGGAGGCCCACAGGGATATTGAGGGCGATGACAGGCAGGACCCCAGCACTGGGCACGAAGGCCCCTGAGGAGCATCTTGCTGACGGCGGGGAGAAGCAGTGTGCTACCAACAAAGCACCAACGCGTGGGGTGAAGTCCTTGAAGCGAACCCTAGACCCTGTGGGGCGTGTAAGGTGGAGGGAGTAAGGAAGGAGTGGATGTAGGCCGTCCTGATATGGACAGATCATAAAACGGGAACCTCTGGAGTGGAAGATCAGGCCAGAGCAGAGAGGCCACGATAAGCAACAACCAACGGAAAGAGGTTGAACTTGGAACAATAAGAGTACAAGTGGTCAATAAGGAAATAGAACTCGCTGGCTGGCGGCACCATCAGCGCAAGCCTTACGACCCTGAATGACGCTTGTCGCTACCGGTCAGAGCGACCCAGATGTCAGGAACCAAACCAGCTTGGCCCATCAAGAGCAAGAGCCCCGGCTAGAACCCAAGAAGGTCAGTTAGAGAGGTGTTGGAGGCCGAGACGACAAACACATTGAATCGCTTTACCCCGCCGGCTCAGACTGCCCAAACAGAAGAACCTCCCCCAAACACAATGGCATCAGACAAAGAAGAACTCCTGAGTTGCCTAAAGGGAATGGGAATCGAGACTAACAAACACATTGCACAACCAACTGGAACAAATGAAGGAGGAACCCTCCAGAAGGTCAGCAAAGAAATGGCAGAGATAGGAGGGAGAGTAGATATAGTGGAAAACAGACTCTCGAACGTGGCAGAAGAAACCAACCAGAATAGTGTACTACTGGACCAACTGGCCAATGCAACAATCTGGAACTCCAGGCGGAGGACCTTGAGAATTGCTCAAGAAGATCCAATATCAGGGTCAAGGGCCTAGCAGAGTTGGTGCTGGATAAAGACCTAAAAGACACCATGCAGCATTGTTTTAGTAGCCTACTCAATGACACCCAACCCGAGATGATTGGGTTTGACAGAATACACTGGGTGGTCCCCAAGAGGAACGACCCAGGAACAAGGCCCAGGGATGTACCGATTGCGATGACATCTTACTGCCTGAAAGAAGAAATTTTGAGAACGGCAAGGACTCTCAGTGACCTCACGATTAACGGCTCTTGCATACAGTTATATCAAGATTTAGCATTGGTCACCCTCCACAAAAGAAGGCTAATGCAGCCAATTACGAAAGCCCTCTAAGCACAACAGATCCAGTGCAGATGGACACATCCGTTTGGCCTATCATTCACATGGGAGGGGAACAGAGGAGAATCAGCACCTGTGACGAAGGCCTCGCACTGCAGCAATTGGGGGATGGCCACCCCTGTACCGATACCAGACCACAACGCAACATTTCAGGCACAACGGTCAAGCCGTGGGAATGGTCGATGGAGAGAAAACGAAGACCGAAATGAGCTGGGAAATCCAAGGATCCGCAGCAGAGCCAAGAATGACAGAGGAGAGGAGAAATGCACATTGAATAGAGACCCATAGAACTGACAATTTGCTACGAGCCAGCCGAGTCAGATCAGGCCGTACCGCTGATGCATCTGCACGGAGGTAGGAGGTCAATATATCTTGGCAGCTAACTCAGGAAAAGAATAGTTCCTGGCTGTTTGAGGACTGGGAAACTTCTAGGGCCCGAAGCCTGTACATGATCGGCGGGGTGATTCCTGGGAACCCAGGCCACATGTATTCCCAGACATGGGGTGGGTAGGAGTAGCCGGGGGTGACGGTGGGTGGGTTTGAGAGCCAAAAGACATTCAAGAAAGAATGAGCCAGCATTCCAGGGGGAGAAAGTAGATTCCGGATTGGAGCATGTAGAGACCCCGAATAAGGAGCAAGGGGAGAGACATGTAGATAATCTTAGTCTTGGGCACAATGGAGAAGGAGAACATAGTTTCAATTAACGTACAGGGACTGAACTCCCCCGCCAAACATAGAGCGATCTTGGGCAGACTAGAGGCGATGCACGTTGCAATAGCGATCCTAAAAGAGACGCACCTTCTCCAGAAGGATGAAAAGAGGATGCGAAGTAGAAAGTATCCGCTCCAATATTTCGACTCAAATGGGAAAAAAGCAAAGGGAGTGACAATCCTATGCAGTCGCGACCTAGGTTTCCACAAAAAACATATGATAAGGGATGAGGAGGGTAGGTACGTAGGGGGTACAAGGCACAATCAAAGGTCAAATATTTGTTATTTTGCATTTATATAGCGCCTTATATACCATTGGTATGGTCTGAAGGCGCTGGTAGGTTGAACGCCCTTGGGAACCGAAGTTCGAGTCAGTAGAGAGAGTAGAGAGAGTCCAATAGTGCGTGTCTGCACCATGTATGTGTGCAGCTGGTGTGGCTGTCATGATCTCTGCTTCCAAAAGGTCAGGGCTTTCCCAACTCCCTTGGAAGCAGATCCATAACCCAGGTTTCGAGTGCCAACCAGTCCCAATTGGGACCTTTTGGACCCAGTCCTGGCGCCAGTGGCACCAGGCTCATAAATATGCCCAGTCCCAGCGCTGGAAGCGCCGGGCTCATAATGCTTGGGTGGACTTACCTGCAGCAGACCATGCTGCTTACTTGCCTGCCAGTTGAGCCTCTGATCCTCTTCTGTTTGGAACTACTTTTCCTGTTGGGTGGGGCAGGAGCCACTCCCTAGATTCAGAACACTGGAACTCTTCTGGAAAGCAGGAACTCTTTTCTTACCTAGGCGTGGCTGTGGAAGGAGACACCTAAGCAATACAGGAGGCTATTTAAACCACACCCGATGGATGAATCTTGCTTTGCGTTATTCTGCATCCTCTGCAGCAGAACGCTCATCGTGTCTTCTGCATCTGATCCTGGGCCTAAGGAAAAAGGCTTACCATCCTGAATCCAGTCTTCAGCAACACCTATAAAGACAAGAAAGAACAGGTTAGCATTACGGTCTTCAGTGACAGCTCTTCACTTACCTGGTCCATCGGCTGTCACCAACGCCTCGCGCTGCATTCCGGCATCTGAAAGACAAAGGCTTACCTACTCTTCGTGCGCTCCGGAGGTCTTCACACTGCATTCCAGCATCTGAAAGACAAAAGCTTACCAACTCTTCGCACGCTCCGGAGGCCTTCGGCGCTGCATCCCGCATCTGAAAGACAAAACAAGGTGCGTTTAAAGACATTGGGGAACTTTAATACTCACGTGCCATTACTCCTTTCCACATCTAACCCAGTGGGTATTCCGGCACCCTGCAGCCGCTCCGAACTTGTACCTGCAAAATAAAAAGACAGTTAGAGCGCATCGTGAAGCAGGCAACAAGCGCTTACTTACGTGCTTCCAGGCGCTTCTATTCATCACACGAGCTCCATCTTCAACTCACTTCAGCCCGTCATCCGCCATCGCCGGAACCCTGCAAAACAAGAAACATCATTACTAAAGACTTTAAAGACATTAGAATTACTCGAAACTTACCGTTCGTGCAGTAAACGACGGACAGCAGTCCTCGGAAGTCAAGAGGCCTGCTCCCCTTATCCAGTGAAGAAACTGGTTACAGCACCCTGCCCCGAGGCAGATGGAGAGCACGGCGTTCACTTACCTAAGGTGAGAGCGTTAACCTTTGGGGTTCTACAGGAGAAGAGAAAGGGAAGAAGAGAGAGACATTCAATAACCCAGTTCCTTAATCCCATATTTTCTATCTGCAGACATCTTACCCTTCGAGTCAGACATACAGTGCACAGAAGTCCAGCCCAAAGAGCCAGCCGTGTGTTACACATCACCTTTGAAGATACGGTATACGCCCAGTCAAGACCGGCGCCTCTACGGGAATCAGGTGAGCGTTACAGTGGCATTCGCGTGGTAGCTGCTTCTTAGCGGTAGGTGTGGTGGTTGAGAGATCAGGAGTATGTGTTTGCTCAGACAGGATTTATCCCGACCGAGTGTGGCTGCGTTAGGCCTGAGGAGAACGCCTAGCTTGGGGGTGTGGAACAAGCAGTGTTTACTTAGAGTGATGGGGGTGAGTGGGAGATATTGATATGAGAACAGTTATACCGAATGGTGTCATAGTATCACTGTGTTCTATTTGAGTGGTGGTGTAAAGAAGAGAGTAAGCGTGGGGTGTGGTAAGATATATGCTCTTTCAAATGTTCTCTGCATTCCAAAACATATTATGTACGTCAGGCAATTCTATGCGATCAGGTCCGCTCTGTGCATTTTTATTCATTTCAGGCGTTCAAGATTGTCCTACACACATCTGTCTGCTTGACACACTTACACTCTCAAGTTCGCCTTGCGAGCACTGGTCTATCTCTCATTCTCCAGTGTGCCGCTGCACGTGCTCTCATGGATTCCACACGCATGCACTCCTGTCCTCCCCGCGCATGCACTCCAGTCTACCAAGCGCATGTATTCCCGTCTGCCTACGCACTCATCCGCTCTGTATACTCGTCCGATCTGTATACTCCTCTGTTCTGTACGCTCATCCGCTCTGTACCCTCATCCGGTCTACACACTCATCTGGTGTACATACTCATCCTATCCACACACTCATCCGCTCAACATACTCATCTGCTCTATGTACTGTTCATCCATTCAACATACTCATCCGTTCAATGTACTCATCCGCTCTACATACCCATCTGCTCCAAACACTCATTCGTTCCATGCGGAAGTCCGCTCCACACACTCATCCGCTCCATACGCTCGTCCGCTCCACACAGTCATCCGCTCTACACACTCATCTGCTTCACACACCCATCTGCATCACATACACTCATTAGCTCTACATACGCTCATCTGCTCCATATACACTCATCCGTTCCACATCCTCGTCCGCTCCTCATATACTCGTCCGCTCCCCACACTCAGCCGCTCTCGCTCACTCGGCTGCTCCCCCACACTCAGCCGCTCCCCCACACCCAGCCGCTCTCCACACTCAGCCGCTCTCCACACTCAGCCGCTCCCCACTCGTCCGCTCTCCACTCGTCCGCCCCCCACCCTATATATACAATTATAGCAGTCTATGTACCAAATGGCAAGACCTATACATTTCCAAACTGCTTCAGAAAGTGGGAGGGTGGTGTGAGGGGTCGGCTGATTGTAGGGGGGGACTAACTGTGTAATGGACCAGAAATTAGATAAAACACTCCCACCAACGGTTGCCGACCAGAAGAACAGGCAGGCTCTGGGTAAGCTCTTTAGGGATTTGGGGGTGATCGAAACATGGCGGTTTTTCCAGGGGGAAAACAGAGAATGCACACATTTTTCAGCGGTACATGGGGTGTACTCTAGAATGGATATGATCCTAGTCTCTGCCTCACTAATCCCCAATGTCACGAAAACAGAAATCGTAGTGCAGTATCTCTCTGACCATGCTCCGGTATCTATTAATATAGAACTGAAGGGGACAGGTAACAGACCCCGACCACAGTGGAGACTAAATGAAATAATCTTAAGAGATATAGCACTCAGAACACACATGGAAGACACCATAAAAAACTATTTTCAGGAAAATGACAGTGGTGAGGCTGACTGGAGGGTTGTATGGGATGCTGGGAAAGCAGTAGTCAGAGGTGAATTTATTGCTCAGGCAGCGCAATACTACAGAGAGAAAGCCCTCATAACACGTAAACTTGAGGAAGAATTGGGGCAGGCAGAAAGACTTCATAAAACCTGTCAGACGCCCAAGACCCTGCAGGAACTTAGGAAGGTCAGAGCCAAATTAGAAAATCACACAGCAGATAGAACAGCGCCCGCATTACAAAAACTAGACAATCCTATTATATACACGGGGGAAAGCAAATACATTTCTAGCAGCCAAGTTACGCAAACAGAAGGCGTGCAACAACATCATTAGGCTGGAAAATAGTCGGGGAGAACTGAAAACAGCGGACAAAGAGAAATTAGAAACAATGGTCCAATTCCACAAGGGGCTACTGGCTAGTGAGAATCTGAATAAAGCAGAACAGATAACCTTTATATCTGCAATACAATTGCCACAAATCACGGAAAAAGACAGAAATAGGCTAGAAGAACGAATCACAGTTCAGGAGGTTAGCGAGGCGATAAGAGCCCTGCCCAGAGGGAAGGCACCGGGCCCAGATGTCCTAGGAAACGGGTATTATAAAACGTTCCACATTCAGTAATAACCCCCTCTATCTCCACGAAAGAAAAATTCTCACAGACAGCAGCTACTTACAAAGCAGCTATCACAAATGCAAAAAAAGAGATCTTCAATACGAGAATACATAATGCCAAATCCGGCACAAAAGAGCTATTCTCTATCCTACATGGACTGGAATCACCAGTACCCCCTACAGATGATTGCATCAAGGACAAAACCTGGTGTAACAATATCCAACAAGCACTCTCCAATAAAATAGCCCTCCTGCAAGCTAGGATTGAATCTAAAAAAGCTAACCTCGCCTCTAAAGCCCACGCAAGCAATACTCCCAGGCCACCCCACCCCAACTGCCCCCTTTTCCACTTCTCACCAGTCACAGAGGTTGAAGTAATCAATATAATCGCCAGCCTAAAACCCTTTAACTGTCTAGGCGACCTATGCCCAGCATCAGTCATCAAGGACGGTGCCAAAGATCTAGCCCCCTTCATCACCTCCTTGATCAACTCATCGTTAAAAAACTCTGTAGTCCCACACAACCTCAAAGAGGCCTGGGTCCTAACCCTACTGAAAAAACCTAACCTTGACCCTAACATACCCATGAATTACAGGCCCATCACGACTGTCCCCTTTCTCCTAAAAATTATAGACCGAGTAGCATACCTCCAAATTCAACAACATTTGGAAGACAACAACCTCCTAGGTCTGCGACAATCTGGATTTAGACCCAGACATGGGACCGAAACAGCCCTCCTGGATCTAAAATTCCAAATGGACGAAGCCAAAGACAAGGGCAATCTGGCCATCCTGCTCTTGTTAGATTTGTCAGCAGCCTTCGACCTAGTCGACCACCAAATACTCACCAAACACCTCTCCTCGGCTGCTGCATTCTCCCTGGATACCACCAATTGGATCCGGTCCTTCCTATCGGACAGAACAACCAGGGTCTTCGCCACTTCAGGTAGGATCTACCTTGAAATCCAAGCATGGATGGCCACCCGCAGCCTCTGCTTAAACTACGACAAGACGGAACTGTTGATAGTTGGCTCACAGGCCCGTCTCAACAAACTTGACCCCAGATACCAATCCTTTGTCATTGATGGCAACATTATGAAAGTTTCTAAAGAAGTCAAAACATTGGGTGTGTATCTTGACTCAACTCTCTTTCTCAAAAAACAAATCAACGCCACCATCTATTCCTACACCAATAAACATATCAATGCATGCAAACCCTTCTTATCCACCAACAGCCGCCTCACACTGGGTAGAGACCTCATTCTATCCAAACTGGATTACTGTAACACACTTTTCCTAGGCTCTACTAACCACAACCTGAACAGACTTCAGATACTCCAAAACAACGCGCTCAGATGCACACTTAATCTCCCTCGCAAGGCTCACATCTCCACTGCCAGGAAGGAAGTCCACTGGCTCCCCATCTGTGAGTGGATTAAACTACAAGCACTTGTCATTACGCATAAATGCCTATACCAGACAGCCCCTCGCTACTTATCCAACAAATTTACGAGACAGAACTCCACCAGACCTACTAGATCCCCCTACTTACACCAAAACAACATCCCAAGGTTCAACTTCAACAGCTGGCAGAGCCAGCTTTCCTGTGTTAACAGCAAAATCCTGGAATGCCTTACCCATGATAATCAGAGCTGACTCCTCATTCTGGTCATTCCGAGCTAAGGTAAAGAATCTACTCTCAACTCAGCAATAGACTGTTAACTGCACTTAGCCAAATCCTGTACCTTGTGCGCTATTTACTTAAATATTGCATGTTCTAAGATGTAGCACTAGACAGATTTCTGGTACCTTTGCAGCTAATATACGATTACTCACGGACCACTATGTAACCTGGTCCTGCTTGCTAACTATTACTCTGTACTATCCTATGTTTTATCTTGTATGTGCAACGTTATGTAACACTGTTGATTCCAAGACAATGCGCCCAGTTACCCTAGAGTTCGGCCGCGCTATACAAATGAACAAACTAAACTAAACCCCCCTCACCCGCCTCTTTAACGTGATCGGAGTCACAGGGTCGGTTTCGATGGATATGGGGAATTCAGCCACGATATTGCCCTTAAAACCTGGGAAGGTTCCTATAGAATGCGCCAGCTACCGCCCTATTGCCCTCCTTAATACGGATGCAAAACTGTATGCAAAAATGTTGGCAAACCGATTGACAACAGTCCTACCAGAAATAATACATGAGGACCAAGCAGGCTTCATAAAAGGGAGATACACAAAAGACAATGTTAGACGGGCGATTGACATCATTGACTGGGGTATGAGAAAGAATCACAAATTCTCGCTAGCAGCCCTGGACGCTAGACGTGCCTTTGATAGTATTGATTGGAATACTTGAGATTGGTGCTGCAGGGGTTTGGCTGTGGATCGACATTCACCAAGATGGTGTTAGCAAATTACCAGCACCCGTCCATGCATTTTCTGGTAAATGGCTACACCTCCAAACGGGTCAACATCAGGAAAGGCACACGTCAGGGCTGTCCACTTTCCCCGTTGGTCTTTGCAATGGCAATGGAACTGTTCGCAATCAGAATAAGGAGAGACCCAAACATCAAAAGGGTGTGTAGCGGGGGGGTTCCAAAATAAGATTGTGCACTACGCAGATATCATCATGCTCTATATGACAGATAACAAACACGCTACCTAGGATCAGCATGGAACTACAGAGGTTTGCAACGGTTTCTGGGTTCACAATAAACTACTCAAAATCTAAGGCATTAAATATCATAGAGAAAAGAGAAGATGTAGCTCCCATGGAGAAACTATACCACCTAAAGTGGGAAAAGCAGTCCATGGAGTACTTAGGGGTTCAGGTCACTAAAGAACTGGGGAACCTCTTCAAGGCAAATATTGTACCTCTCTGGAAGCGTCTCCAGGACGACCTGCAAAGATGGGATGTCCAGGAACTCTCATGGTTCGCAAGAATAGCGGCAATAAAAATGACCCTGCTCCCCAGATCCCCAGATCCCTATATGTAGTAAGCTCAATCCCTGTTGATATACCCCCAAGGTTAATTAAGGAACTACAGAAGGCAGTATTTAACTTCATTTGGAAAAATAAAAAACCTAGGATCCAAAGACAGATCTTGATGCAACCAATGCTTCTCGGAGGGCTGGGAGTTCCAGACATTGGGAGGCATATATTGGCAGCACAACTGACACCAATGCTGAAATGGCTGTGACAGGACCCTCTACCCGGTTGGGGTAAGATAGAACAAGCATCGACAGCGACCCCATTAAAGGTATTGCAATTCTTAAAGCCTGCTGCTCAGGAAAATGAGGGAACTTTACTGGAAATCACTAAGACGACACTGCAGCTGGGATTTAGCAATTTGGAGGAGTAAGGTGTAACAGGGGCTGGGCCCACTATCCCCCCCCCCTAACACATATTGCTGACTTTATGGTGGGTCAAAGTGTGGGGAGTCATGGCAATGGAAAACAACTGTGCCACAAATTCTGGAAAATATTTGAAATTCCTTGCGATATGGGAACCCCTCCAGGACTATGTAGGGGAAAGAGAGGCTCACTACTTCAAACCGAGATTACTCAAGAACATCCATATCAGCTGAAGAGACTTAGAGAGACCATAACTGGTAGCTTGGCTCAAGGAGTAGAGTGGGAATAGAACCAAGTTCTTTTAGCAAAGATAAGGATAAAGGGAGGGGAGGGAGAGGGTAGGAGAGGAGGGGGGGAAAGTTCAATGGGACAGAAAACTGGAGACAATGCTGAGGCTTCTAATATGGTTGAAAGTGGAATAATGACGGTAGCAATGTATCATAGAACGAATTACAACTGATTGTTTGACTTTGTCTCTGTTAAAAAGGAAAATAAAGTTGGTTAAAAAAAACAAATGGCAGATTGAAATGTATCCAATATAAATTTGTAAAAAGGGCATATCTGGCACCTATCTAAATACATACATAGTGGCTGGATGTGATTGGTTACATATGTGTCTAACATATCATGCTAAGAAATAGCATCCACTTGGCATACTACTGTGAACGTTGATGGTCCCTGAGGGAGGGTGGAGGATTTGTATTGTGACGTGCAGTGTCACTATGTAGGTAAATAGTGATGATATTGGGAGGAGTACTCCGAGATGAAATCTGAATACCTAAATTGCCATTCACATCATATAGCCCAAGTGTTTATAATTATTCTTTTAAATCCTAGTGGGCATTTAAACTCTCCACCTATCGGCTTCTAACAATGCTTGTCCTGGAGGGTTCTCTAAAGGGACATGCACATTAGGACTGCTGAGGCTCGCTTTTGGAGGCTCTCGTAGTAAGGGGGTGAAGGACACACAGCCGCCATCTTCGGATCAGACTGGCCCATACCGGCCAAAAACAATAGAGCCTTATTCCTCACTGGAACTACATCAGGGGCGGTGGACCTACACCTCTGTAGTGCCCGGGGTACAGCAGTACACAGACATGGATTATATTCTATGATATTATTTACTGCAAGTGGAACATACATATATATTTAGAGGAAGCCGTTTGGCAAAAAGCATCAGTTTTGTTTGTTTTTGCTGCACGTAGGCAGTCTGCCGACATCGAAACTATTGAATAGATGAGACATTTTTGGAAAAGGAGCTTGTATGTGACCGTGTTTCTCTTCTACTGTAGAAGAAACCCCGGAGTGTGCAGCATGAAACAGGGTTTATTCTTCATTTCACTTACATATATATTGTAAGATGCTGGATAATGAGCCCTTCTCTCTCCTCTCTCTCGCTGATCCCCGTCACTCCATTCTGGAATCCTGCCATGCCGCAGCATCGAACAGGCACGGCACCACACATCCCCCTTCCTTCATAAGAATTCTTCTCCGGCCTCTCACGGTGGAGTATAGTCTTCCAGATATCTCAGCCTTTGATAACCCCCTCCAAACCTTGAAGTTGACTGTGGCATATCTGTTTCATTTGGCAATCACCACCATCATTTCCTTCTATCCCACTCACATCCTTCCTGCCATACATCACCTCACCATTCCTTGCTCTCTCAACCATCACTCTCCAGATTCCATACTCTTCCATCCTCCACCCTCACAGTATACTTAAATGTTTCTATCACCCTAATCGTCTGTGACCACTGACATCCATCTTCTCTCAACGTGGCAGCCAGTTTAATTCTAATCCAGTGTCCCACCTGCAGAGATCTGAAGTTCCTGAAATGTCTATTATCCTGCAACACTTTCTTTTTAATCTGTCTCTCTCTGATGCTCTGTCTTACATCATCAAACACCACCGCCATTCTGGACACATCACCTATCCAACCTGGAAACAATTTGGTATTTGGAATTAAACTGTCTGCCACGTTGAGAGAAGATGGATGTCAGTGGTCACAGACGATTAGGGTGATGGAAACATTTAACTGGGACCATGAGCCCACACAATATGTAATTTGATGAATACACCTGCACTTGACACGAAATGCAGAACAGCATGGAAAATCTATTTTCTGAACAATAACGTACCGCAAGGTATCCAGGAAAAAACCCTTATCATA